>NC_073313.1:253260921-253584254 GCF_027595985.1 Sorex araneus | reverse complement strand
ACAATTTTATTCAAAATTACTCCAAAATGGTAGCAACAAATATGTCCTTCTATAAAAGAATGGATTAAAAAAAACTGTGGATTTTACTTCCAATGGAATACTATTCCTAGGAAAAATCAATGAGTCAGAAAAATGTATGCATAAACCATATATGCATATTTTGTTTGTTTTTGAGCCAGACCTGTTGGTGCTCAGACTTAAACCTGACTCTGAGTTCAAAGATCACTCCAGGTAGTCTTGCAGTACCATATGGGGTGCTGGGATTGAACTCAGGTGTGCCATGAGCAAAGTAAGAGCCCTACCCAGTTTACTATTGTCATGTGTTTTGATGAGGTGTGAGTGGTGAATTTTCACAGTGGTGAAACTACTCTGTGATACTCTAGCAGTAGATACAGTGTCATGCTTCATTTAATAGCAATAATAATATATCACTATTTAGTCATCAACTGGGACTTATATATTGCATTAATGCAAGATGTTAATAGCAGAGGAACTTAGTGGGAAGGAGCCATTAGAGCTGTTCTCCATATGATATGCTGAGCCGTTTTGTAAACATGAAATCATTCTAAAACGTAAAGCCTATGAATTTTTAAAGGCAACAGGAACTGGAAGTGCAAGGTGATTCAGAAAAAAAAATGCTTTTCCTCCCCAAAATTCAAAATTTAGAGTAAAAATTCCAACCTTAGTGCAAAGCGGAATTTGGTCTAAAAGTACTTTAAACCAGTTCATGAAAGTCCACCTTCAAGACCCAAACTAGCACAAAATAACAAAAAATGCATCAGAATTGGTCTTAAACTTCTGAACATCTTGAAAATATAAGCTCTACTTGTGTGCTTGCAGTTGTATTATACTTATTTTCTGTGCTCATATAAGAAATGACCATATGCTTTGAGCCTAAAAACTGTCTACATTTCCTATGTTACCATTTTGGGAGGGGGGGCGGTCAGGAATACAGGTCCCTTTCTTGTGTTCTAATTTTTGTGGGTTTATGAATTCAGACAAGGCTTAGAAGGAACCTATGGCCAGAATCTGAAAGGCTATAATCAGACTATTGCCGAGGGCTGCATTTCATCTGAAAGCTAGACAGGGGAAGAAACTACTTCAAGCACACGTAGTTCATTTGCAGGATTTATTTACTCTAGCATTTGGCTCAGGCCCTACATTGTTTTTTATTTGATCTGCTCTCATGTCTCAGAGAGAGACCCACAGTATTTTTCTGACAAGTGACATCCTGTTCATGACAGCTGTCCTTATCAGCCAACTACTTAGGAGAATCTCTCTGTAGTGTCCAAAGGAGTTGTGAGCATGTCATAATTATGGGATATTCCTTCACTTTTGTCATAGTCTACTGGTCTCAAGTCACAGGTCTTACATACTCAGGGAAGAAGCTTGTACGAAGACATAGATACCGGGAGGCAAGAACTCACTTGTTGTCTACTAGGGTCTGTTTGCCACATGTGCCAACTGTAGAACTTCAAAAGCAAGAACAGCAATCAAAAACAAAACACATTAGAACTCATAACTTTGCAGAGAAACTTAAGATCTCTGAAAAATAGTATCCAGCCCCTGAATAAAGTTTTGACTGATTGGCTAGGATTTTATGTGAGTAGAGACTCTCAAGTTTTGCTAAAGCCTAAGAGATATTCGAGACGCTCAGGTGTTTATACTTCCAAGATAAATCACAGGCTCCTGGTTGGTTTTGTTTGCTTGCTTCATCAGGCTCTGGATTTTATTCTTTCTACAACATGAATGTGTCTCCTACTCTTTGCCTTGTCTGTATAAATCCTTATTTTTTTAAAAATTTCCTATCATTCATATTTTACAAAAGTTAAACCTAAGTACAGAGCAGCTTCTGTGCTGGCAAGAGTGAGGAAAATAATAATAGTAAAGTGAAGGATAGTAGACATCCTCTGAAAAGTCATGAAACATCACAAAAATTATTAGAAAGCGATTGTTCTCTCTTATCTGAAGCCCATTCTCCCCAGCACAATTCTTTTCCATCTGGTTCATTCACAGATTTTAATGCATGTTACTAGATCAAATTTTAGAGTGCCATAGTCCATCTGCTCTAATTGGGACTGTGGGAATATAACTTCCCACTCTTCAGTGAGTCAACAAGGCTAGTTGTTCAATTCCTATCTCTAATCCGAAAGTCAGAAGCACTGCTGTCTTCATGGTGACAAACATAATGTTTAAAAAGAGACTTACCTGCCATCGAGGGAGGGGGAGGGCTGGAAAGGGAGGGGGATATGGGGGACATTGGTCTTGGAGAATGTGCACTGGTGGAGGGATGGGTGTTTGATTATTGTATGATTGAAACTTAAGCATGGAAGATTTGTAATTCTATCTCACAGTGATTCAATAAAAAGAGAGAGATAAAAAGAGTGAAGAAAGGGAAAAATAAAAATTAAAAAAAGTAAATAAAAGAAGATCTAGAGTAGCACCTATACCATGGTGATAGTATAGAGTGCTTTCTCTACAAGCAGCATGCAGTTCTGATTTCAGAATGAGACCATCATACTTGCTCACAATCCTTACCTATCTGAAACATGATCTGTGGTCTGAAATTGTCAACTTTTAAAAGTTTCTGTGGTCAACTTGGAGGAAAAAAGAAGATACTAGAACAATGAAGAACACCATAGGCTGACAATCGATAGGGCCTCAGGAAAGGAACCAGGTTAACGCCTCCACTGCATTGTTTACTATTCACCTCTAAAGAAGATTCTTTAAGAGGCAAGTACCTAGAGACTTCCTTCTTCTTGTTCAAACCTGGTAGAAAGAACAAAATTTCCAGGAAAAAAAAAATTTTAAAACCTAGCCAGAGGTTACAAAGTTACATAACAGGTTTAGACCTATGGGATAAATTTTATGCTGCTTTGTAACAATAAGATTACTCCTTTGTCTGAATTTAAAGGGAAAATTCATTGTTTTCAGACACTATATATCACTCCAAACTGTAGAAGCATTTTAAGAAGTGCTTACTGTGTATAAGAAACACATGGTGATTGTTTTACAACATAAATTCTGATTCCATAAACTGAGGTTGGGGGATTCTGGGTCTCTAACAAGCTCCCAGGAGATCTCAGTGTTGCTGACTCACACATGACACTCTGAGTAGCAAGGATTTAAAGTCTCTACTGGTCGCCATCCTGTTCACTGTCAGAGGAACGATTGTGACCGCACTTGCGCACCGAGTGCAGCTAGATTAGGAAGAAATGAATAATTTTGAAAGTAAGTTCTCTTGGTATTCTGAAGAGGAATAAATTCTCTTCCACGGCATGGCATAGAATATTTTATAGGAAGCTAAAGATCCTTCAAGGAAATATATCCTTGTGTTTTATTTATCAACATAAAGAATTGTTTGGTTTTAACTCTATTTTACTCATAAGATTTTTTTTATTTATTGATAAGAACTTTCATTCTGAATCCTTTATTATAGAAATGGCTTTTATCATCTTTATGATAATTCCTGGTTAATTGGGGCCAATTCAGATTTAGAGAGGCTGGAAAATCTGAGAAAAAATAATAGTGAAGAAAGGGAATCTTGTTCACTTCAAACAAAAGCAATTATTACAATCAAAATAAATGGCTGGTTTTGATTGTTGTTGTTGTTGTTGTTTTGCTTTTTGGGTCATAGCCTGAAATGTTCAGTGGTTACTCCTGGCTCGGTACTCAGGAATTATGTCTGACAGTGCTCAGAGAACCCTATGTGATACCAGGGATCAAACCCAGATGCATTGCATGCAAGACAAATGCCCTACCTGCTGTATTATTGCTTCAGGCCCCTAATAGGTTTACTTTGAAACAAAGCAGAAAAGAGAAGAGATCAGAAAGCACACTCATGGAAAGACCCACACGAATCTCCCTGAATTAAAAACTGACTGACCACCTCTTACATAGTCTCTCAAAGATTCCTTTGTACCTTTGGGACAGGAAATAGTGTCACATCCCAGTGGAACATTCAAAGCATATGAGTTCTGCAGTTTGCTGACTTATACACGTGTGGGGATCCTCTAGACTAATGATCTCATTTAATTGTTTCTATGTTTATGACATTTATTTAACAAAAAATTATTCAGGGCCACTTTGTATCATTGTCCAAGAGCAGACATCTTGGACTTCAATGGAGACATTTTCCAGAGTAGACAGAGAGAATGTTTTCTTCTAATTCTATTAAAATATTCTATGTGCACTTTACTCCCCCTGGATTTTGAATAGGACCCTAAAGTCATAGCTTTAACTGCTTTGTGATGCTGGTTGCAACTTGGTTTTCAATTTTTTCAACATAGGCAAATTGGGAGTACACTTATCAATATAAAATATTCAAATAATTTAAAATAATACTCTTCTGAAGATTTACATAGAAAAGCAAATAAAATATGTTTAAAATATTATCATTTGCATTGTCTGTTCTAAATGTATTGTATTGCCTATCACAGACAGCCTGCGATTCAGAAACAGCTCCTCTCTGGAAAACCAGCTGTTGGGAATTCAGAACAGAATGGCTTTTGCATAATTAGCCTTTCAGAGCATCCTATGTTTATTCTACATTTGTTTCATAATAATATGAAATGTGAAGTCTTTATTAACAACTTTTCTATGTTCAAATGTATGCGAATTACTCTGCTCTGCTATATCCAGAACAGTTCTACTAGACTATGGGTGTCCAGATCCCCAGCAACCTTAGAGGTCACAACGTGTGCAAGGGATTAGGCCCTCTACCTCAAAGTAAATGAAAGCAACAACCCCAGATTAAGGCTGAGAAGAAAATAGATAAAGGTAAATGAGTGAATGCCTCTGCATTTGTCTAGAAATACTCATTCCTCTAAACCCAATATCTTAGGCACCTATTCTTCCAAGAAGGTTCCAAAACGTGGTCCCTGTCCTCTCATCATCTGCTACTTCTGATATGCAGTCTAGTCTCTCCTTACATGGTCCATTTGAAAAATGTCATACTATCTTAGTCTTTATCTCTTCCTTTCTCCTCTGTCCTATATTGTAGAAGTCTCTGCAATTTTCAAACATGATAGAAATCATATTCGCGAAGAAAACAGGTAGTAATTGAAGTCTTTATGCGAAAGGGTCCTAGTAGGGAATATTAAACATAAAAGTAAGATTCTTTTCTGTCATTAGGGAAAAGATGACATCTCAGGCCTAGCTCTTTTAGGTATCATCATCATCATCATCATCATCATCATCATCATCATCATCATCATCATCCTGTTGATCGTCGATTTTCTCCAGCAGTCTCAGTAACATCTCCTTTCGTCCTATCCCCGAGATTTTAGAAGCCTCTCTCTACTCGTCCTTCCCAAGGATGCCGCATTGGAGGCTCTTTTAGGGTCAGGGGAATGAGACCCAGCATTGTTACTGGTTTTGGCATATGAATACACCATGGGGAATTTGTGAGGCTCTCCCATGTGGGCAGGGAACTCTCAGTAGTTTGCCAGGTTCTCCCAGAGGGAGAAAGTCTCTTTCAGGTATATAAGGTAAGAGATAAAGTCCAGGTTAGGAGAGATAATACAGTAGGTAAAGCATTTGTTTTACATACAACTAACCCAGGGATTTATCCATAACATCACATCTAGTTCCCTGGGCCTGTCAGGAGTGATTCCTGAGAGTCAGGAGTAAACCTTGACTATAGCCAATGTGCCTTCCCACACCCCCTCAAAACAAAAGGAAAGAAATACAGGTACTTGGATGCGCATGGATCGATTCCAGGTTCTAAAATTTGAAGAGAAGCATTCAGCAGGAAAGCAATTGAGGGTACTAAGTCTGAATCAGGTGAGTGGTAAAAGAAGAGGCATTAAGAATTCCCCATTCTGTCTTCTCACCTCCTACCAGGTATGTAACCCCAGACATTTCTTAAGGTCATTGTAGGACAGCACAAAGAAGTAGGAAAAGAGAGATGTTGTAATGGAGAGTAGAAGCAGAAAACAAAACTGGTATTTTTGTTTTTGTCAGAACAAAGGGTATTGTGCCTTTTCATTTACCAAAGAAGACTTTAAAGACTCCTCTATCAAGGTCCTGCAATGCATAATGCTGTTAATGACTATTTTGTGTGTACGTAATTCCAATACTATATCCATCACCAGTGTACACTTATCCCTCCTCTAAAGTTTCCAGTGTTTCACCCATTCAACCACATCCTCATAAACTCATTTTTGTGGACCAGTGCTCCCACTGTGCTACCTTTGGAGCTTACCTCATATCATTACCTTATGGTGTATCGTGAAGTCCCACATAGGAGAGAGATCATTTTATACCTATCCCTTTACTTCTGACTTCACTCAGTATGATATCCTCTAATTCCATATATGTCACTGCAAATTGCAGGGTTTTGTTCTATGCGCTTCATAATATTCCATTGTGTATATATATTGTGTATATATACAAATTCTTGATCCATTTTTCCAAAGTTGAGCATCTGGGTTGCATCCATATCCTGCCTATTACACTAAGCACTGTGAAGAACATAAGTTGAACCTCAAGATTATAAAACAAATATGTAGAAAGTTACCCCTGAGTTTTGGAAACTATTACCACAAGCAATCAGATAAGAAAAAGATATCAGAGCTATATCTATTAAGAAGTCAACTATCATGTAGAAGACATGTTGCCACGCAGTGAAAATCCTAAAGACCCCACCAAAACACTCGTAGAAATAATAAACCAACACAGTGCGAAAGCAAGTTATAAATCTAATACACAAAAATCTGTGGCATTCCTGAATTTTTTCACTATGTAGAAGACTATTATCTCTTCACCAAGTATTTCTTTTATTCTTTGTCATTTTTCACCCTGGAAAAACCATTTTTCTCTCTTGAACACATATTTTTGTTTTTCTCTCCTTAGCCATCTATAAATTTCTTTGATAAAACTTTGCTAAAAATATCTGTGGCTTTCTTATAATCAAAAAATAAACTAGAAGAAAAATATTGAAAGATTATGTCTTTCAAAATAGTGCCCCAAAACATCTAGAAGTCAACTTAACAAAAGAGGTGAAAGATTTATAAAATAAATATTATAAATCACTGCTCTGATAAATAAAATAAGACACCAGAAAATGGAGAGAATTCTATGTTTATGGTTTTGAAGAGTCACCATTATCAAAATGGCAATCATATACAAAGTGTTATAAAAATTCAATGAATACCCATATAAAAAGTGTTATATAAATTCAGTGAATCCCCATTAAAATTCTAATGAATTTTTCAATGCTTTTAAACAAATCACACTAAAATTTATATGGAATCATAAAACTCCCCAAATACCCAAATCAATTCTAATGGGGGGAAAAGTATACGGGATGCACTGTATTTCCCAACTTTAAACTACACTAATGCTGTAATAATCAAATCTGTATGGAACTGGAATAAAGACAGACATGCAGACCAGTGAAACAAGATTGGGAATCCCAAAATAGACCCCTAGATTTCTGTTCACCTAATCTATGACAAAGGAACTAAGTATATGAAGTTGGAGCAAAGAAAATCTCTTCAACAGATGGTTTTGAATAAAATAACTAGCCACATATAAAAAATTAAAAATAGAATCATATATCACATCAAGCTCAAGTGGATTATTGATATCAGGATTAGGTCATAATCCATAAAATAAATTAATCCATGTTCCATAAGATAAATTATGAAGAAACATCAATCAGTCTATCTCTCTGGGAAATTGAGGACAGAAGAGTTTTCAACAAGAAGTTCAGAGTGTCAAATGTACAAAACCAAAAATAAACAAATAACTGTCATGGAGAAAATTTTCAGATCAAATAAAGGGATAATATCTAAGATCAACAAATTATAAAACCCAATGACAAAAAATCCAATGACCTCACCCATAAATGGGGCAAAGAGATGAATAGACACTTTCCCAAGAAGACACCGAGATAGCCAATAACATATGAAAAAGTTCTTATTGTCACTAATGATTTGGAAAATGAAAATCAAACCAATACAAATCTCATATAAGTGAAAATGTCACATATTGAAATGCCTGGAATGAGCCAGTGTTGGCGGAGTAGTGGTGAGAAAGAAACCTTAACCTATTGTTTGTGAGAATGTCATCTGGTTCAGCCTCTATGAAAAGCAATATGGTCATCTATCCAAAACATAGTAATACAATTCCCATATGACCATACAACTACGAGTTATATAACTACTTGGAATCTATCCTTAAAATCACAAATATATTAATTTTTGAGAATATCCTGGGACAGCCTTGCAAGCTTCCCATGGTGTATTCATATGCAAAATCCAGTAACAAGCTGGATCTCATTCCCCTGACCCTGGAGAGCCCCCAGTACAACATCATTAGGAGGGCTGAGTCAAGATAGACTTCTAAGATCTCAATGAAAGGACGAAATGAGATGTTACTGAGCCCGCCCAAGAAATCGGTGATTAATGGGATATTGTGATTGATTGATTGATTGATTTGAGAATATATACATACCTATATTCCTCACAGCACTTAGAACAATAGTCAAGATTGGAAATAATCAAAATGCCAACTATGGATGGATGGGTCAAAAGCAATATAATAGGAAATCTGATCCTCTCACCTGAGTTGGTTGGGAAGGAAGGGACTTTAGCATTCTTTCTTGAGGAAGGGGTTGGGTACACTGGTGATGCGTGTGGTGTTGGAATTATAGTGGTGAATGGGAAGCATCATTAACAATTTTATAAATCAAAGAATCTTAATCAATAAATAAAGTAAAAAAGATTTAAAGGAAAAGAAAAGAAAGTCACTTCTAGTGGGACTGAAGCAAGAAACATGAGAGTCGACTCCTCTCTTTCAGACAAGGTTCAGAAAGACCAAATATATTTTACAGTGAAGAAATGTATACGTACAACTTTTACAACTGTTATCTTATTTCCTGGATTCAAAAAACTCTCTTCTTCTTTTGGGAACAAAAGCACAACTGCCTAAGTAGATTTATAATTTCTGGTTATACTTGAATCTGAGAAAAACTTTTTTGGCAAGAGTAAACGTGTTCAAAAAGACCTTTTTCAACCAAACAAAGTGTGTTTGTTTTCCAAAATTGCAACCCCAAGGGAAGTAGAATCCTCACAGGCTCTAGAATTCACACCCAAAACTCCATAATCCTAGAATTTTGTTTAATTTCCTATGCACTCTCTCCCCACTCACTTTAATTAAAGGAAAACTATTTCTCAACTTTTATTAAGACAAGCTTGATGTATTTCCCAGATCTACCGTAGTGTTAATTAAATTCTCATTTACGTCAGAGTAGTTATTTGTGTAGCCAATAAGTCCCATAATCTGCGTATTCCTTTATGCTGCCACCGTGTCTGCAACACAGCACACACAGGCATGCAACACAACACTTGTTTCCAAGACCCACCATTCTTTGGGTTTTGTGATGGGGACCATATTTTTATTATGTTCTTAACCCTATCACCTCTACATGTATACCTTACACAACCCTTCAATTCGGTAAACCTATTTTTTCCCCCAGACTTCTTTTTACTCTGAACCTAATTTCATGCGATTTAACATCCTCAACTCACTCCTGTCACTGTGTAAAAATGAGATTAACCATTATATAGGATTCTTCCTTGATCTATTGAAATGAATCCTCTAGCCTCTTCAATCTCCCAAACTTTTCTGGAAGTCTTTAAAAGATACAGTCTGTGTGATGTCTAACTGTCTAACATAACCTATTTCCTAAAATCTACTATTTACCCATATTCTCCTCCGGTTCCTTGTACCTAACATGAACTCCCTAAAAAGGTTTCAATTTAAAATAAGGTTACCTCCCACCCCAACATACTGAGAGCCATGGAGGCAAAGCACTGCCCTAGTGTATGTGGTCTTCAGCAGCAAAACCTTCATACCATGTCACTGTAATCACTGTCATCCCGTTGCTCATTGATTTGTTCAAGTGGGCACCAGTAACGTCTCTCATTGAGAGACTTATTGTTACTGCTTTTGGCATATCCAATATGCATGAGTAGCTTGCCACGCTCTGTCGCGTGGGCTCGATACTCCCGGTAGCTTGCCGGGCTCTCTGAGAGGGGCGGAGGAATCGAACTCGGGTCCACCACGTGAAAGGCAAATGCCCAACCGCTGCGCTATCGCTCCAGCCCTCATACCATGTGTGCAGAAATATTTATTACTTAACTTGGTGAAATTGATAAACTCCTGGAAGATAATGCTATTGTTTATCCTTGCCTCTTATACCACTCTACTAAAGCCCTATAATTCCAATATCACCAGTATTGATATTATAGATACCATCCACAGAAACCTTCATCTTTCAGAGACTAAATATGCTTTCTAACCTCTTTCTGTACCTTGATGTCCCCTGAGGTTGCATTAAATAGTTTCAAACAGAACCCCCTATGGCTCACAGGATCGCAAGTTGTCTTCCTTTTCCACATATCTCCCTTTGAAGGTCTAAAGCAAAGAATCCTGGGGAGGAGTTGCCTGAAGACATCGAACAGGAGAAATAATGCTTTAATCATTTATTCATTTGTTCAGTTAACAGTAAAGATGCTCTCTGATGTAGCCTGAGGGACAGGGCATACAATACAAGCCCCCTCCCCCAGAGTTCGTCATCCAGTGGGATCAGTAAACATCAGAGACAGTGTGAAGAGTGTTAGGATGCAAGAATAACAGATAAATGTGAGATAACAACACAGTGGTCAAGAGCAGTCAGGCTTCAAGAGTCCATTCTGAGCCCATCTCTCATGAGCCAGAAGGTCCAGGTAATTGACTTAAGATCATTGTCACTCAGATTTCTAATTAGGGACTGGAGCGATAGTAGAGCAGGTAGGGCATTTGCCCTGCACGTGGCTGGCTCTGGTTCGATTCCCAACATGCCATATGGTCCCCCAGATTAAGTCCTGAGTGAAAAGCCAGGAGTAACCCCTGTGCGCTGCTGGATGTGACCCCAAAAGAAAAATAAATTAATTAATAAATAAAATTTTTACTAACCCAGACAGAAAGGCAGCGCGGAGAGTCAGGTGCTTGTCTTAACAAGTTGCAAATGTGGGTTCTATCCCTAATCACGGATGGTCCCCCAGTTCCATCGGTAGCAAACCCCAGGCACCAAGCCAAGAGAGAGAGCCCTGAGTGCTGCGTTCTGGGTGTGGTTCAAAAATAAAATTAAAAAAAAAAAACTAAATAAGTAAATGAAAGCAACATAACATAAAAAGTTGTATTATCCCCACTTGTCAATCCCCAAAACAAAGTTTAAATATTTTTTTATTTTTAATAATATTTTATTTAGTTTTTTTAACTTTTTTATTGAGTCACCATGTGGAAAGTTACAAAGTTTTCAGGTTTAAGTCTCAGTTATACAATGCTTGAACACCCATCCCTTCACCAGTGCACATATTCCACCACCAAGAATCCCAGTATAGCTCCACCCCGCACCCCCACACCCCTAACCCCCCCCACGCCCCTAGTCCCCCCACCCTTAACCCCCCCCGCCTGTGCAACTAATAAATTTCACTTTACTTTCACTTTGATTGCATTCAATATTTCAACAAAACTCACTATTATTGTTTGGAGAGTCTCTCCCCTAAAGTCAGACCTGCTGAAAAGGAAGCATTAGATAATTTGTTTTCCATTGCTGAGAATGAAGAGGTATGATGTCGAGTGACCACACTTATCGGCCTCTCAGTTTTGGGTTTCTGTAATTTAGTATTTTAGTAACTAAGTCCAGAGAGATATCTGCCAGAAGTTGCATCGTTGCCAACTTGTACGTCTCAGTTACATTATATTCCACATATGAGTGCAATCTTTCTATGTCTGTCTCTTTCTTTCTGACTCATTTCACTCAACATGATACTTTCCATGTTGATCCATTTATATGCAAATTTCATGACTTCATGTTTTCTGACAGCTACATAGTATTCCATTGTGTAAATGTACCAGAGTTTAGTCATCTGTTTTGGGGCACTCTGTTTTTTTCCAGATTCTGGCTATTGTAAACAGTGCTGCAATGAACATAGAAATACAGATGCCATCTCTACTATACCTTTTTGCCTCTCCGGGATATATTCCCAGGAGTGGTATTTCTGGGTCAAATGGAAGCTCAATTTCTAATTTTTTGAGAATTGTCCATATTGTTTTCCAAAAGGGCTGAACCAGTCGGCATTCTCACCAGCAGTGAAGAAGAGTCCCTTTCTCCCCGAATCCACGCCAACACCGGTTGTTTTTGTTTTTTGGGATGTGGGCCAGTCTCTGTGGTGTGAGATGATATCTCATGGTTGTTTTGATCTGCATCTCCCTGATGATTAGTGATGTGGAACATTTTCTCATGTGCCTCTGAGCCATTCGGATTTCTTCTTTGGGAAAGTTTCTGTTCATTTCATCACCCCATTTTTTGATCGGGTTGGCAGTTTTCTTCTTGTGGAGTTCAACTAGTGCATTGTATATCCTTGTTATCAACCCTTTATCGGATGGGTACTGCGTAAATATCTTTTCCCATTCTGTAGATTGTCTTTGTACTTTGGTCACTGTTTCTCTTGAGGTGCAGAAGCTTCTTAGTTTGAGATAGTCCCATTCATTTATCTCTGTTTTCACTTGCTTGGCCAGTGGCGTGTCAGCTTTGAAGATACCTTTGGCTTCAATGTCGTGGAGGGTTTTGCCGACCTTGTCTTCAATGTACCTTAGGGATTCTGGTCTGATGTTGAGGTATTTAATCCATTTTGATCTGACTTTTGTACATGGTGATAGGTGGAGGTCTAAGCCCATTTTTTTGCATGTAGCTGTCCAGTTTTGTCAGCACTATTTGTTAAACATGCTTTCCTTGCTCCACTTCACCTTTATTGCTCCCTTATCAAAGATTAGATGGTCATATATTTGGGGGATGTGTCAAGAGTATTCAACCCTGTTCCATTGGTCTGCAGCTCTGCCTTTGTTCCAGTACCAAGCTGTTTTAATGACTACCGCTTTGTAGTAGAGTTAGAAGTTGGGGAGATTGATTCCTCCCATTTTCTTTTTCCCAAGAATTGCTTTAGCTATTAGTGGGGGCTTATTGTTCCATATGAATTTCAGGAGCGCTTGCTCCATTTCTAACAAAGTTTAAATATTTTTTAATAAAAAATGCAAATTTCCCCTACTATTCTTTAGACAGGTTGTTTACTGTGTCTGCATCAAGTAGACACAGTAAAGAATGAATACTGTCCTAGCTTTGTTATTTTGTGATAACTTGAAATACAGAAAAATTTAATTGTTTTCATACGCTTAAAGTCTTTTCATGTGCAATATATAAACTATGGATGAATATCTTTAGCTTCTGCAAATTATAGAAAATAAAATATAAAATCAGAGTAAAAATATTTACTCTATTTTAAGGAAGATGTAAATTTCACAAAATCAAATTATAAAAATTGACACACGCATCCAAGGAAAGTTTAATGTCAATAGAATTCAACCTCAACCCTCTGTTATTTTTTTATGGGATCTAACAGGTTTGAGGTGGTGGGTGAAGAATAATTCAATCAGATCTTTTTGGCTAGTTATATTGATATCATTATTTGAATGTCTGGTTTTTTTTAAAAAAAATTTAATGTCCAGAGAGCTCTGCAGTGCTGTTGGCTAGACTTGAGAGCTCCATGATGACAAAATAATTACAACTTTGATGATTGTAAAAATGCATATTTTACAGCAACTCAGTTACTCCATCCTAATGATTTATTACATTTGTATATGTGCACATATAAGTTTGCCAGGGCAAGATGATTCTTAGTAATTAATTTGCCAACATAGTTTTATGTAATATAATCCAGCCATATAAAATGCACCACATTTAATAAAATAAAGTGCTTAAACAGAACCCTGTTCTGAAAAGCCATTTGGTGTGGTGGCGAAAATCAGGAAACTAATGCAGAAATGTGAAGCAGGAAGCAGAAATCTAAAACAGGGCTACAAATCCCAAAGAGGCAGTCTGTTGGAGCTGTGAAGAGTTCCCACCCCCAAGTACAGTGTTCTTGCATTACATGAAACGGAATGGTCTTCTGGGAACCCAGAGAGAAAGAGATGAACACGATTTCTTATTCCTTCAGATGGCCTGCAGATTCATACCTGAAATATTAGAGGAGACCGCTTGGGCAGAAGATATTTGAAGTTCTGGGAGCATTTTCTATTCTGAGCCCCACTTCTCAGCAGTGACATCATGACTGGTCTATGACTAGTATCACTTACTTTTTTTACACAGGGAGCTGGCAGTTAGCATCTCAGCTCATGAGTGAAATTGTTTTTTTGTTTGTTTGGAAAGAAAAATTGATTCACTTTCATGTCGTTTGCTGTCATAGTGGTTATATGCTCTTTTGAGTGGAACCTCTCAGAATAGATAATTTCTTTCCCTGTAATTAATTGCTGCTAAGTTTCGGGTTGCTTAGATCAATTGCTTTTTTTATGACATGTGAGATCCAAAAATTATCAAAGCACTATCGTCACAAAGTGGCAGAACAGATCTAAAGATAAATAAATTAATAAATAAATGGCCTGACTACGCTCTTATGGATAATTCCTGCAGAAAGAAAAGAGGCAAATTCTCACCTCTTCCCCCACCTCACACCAAGCTTCCAAGTCACTGTCTTCACATACCTCCTTCCATCTCTGTACAAACGTCCTTCCTGTGAAGCAAACAGTAGTCATGTAAGGAAGATGACAGGCTTCACCTATGACTACGGTTGACTAGAATATAATAATCCTTGCAGATTCATTTGGAAAAGGATCAAGTAATTCCACCTTTTATTAGCGGCACTGCATAGCTCCTGCAATTGATTTATGCCTCTCCAATGTCCTTACTAACTTCACTTGTCCTCTGTTCATTTGCATTCTTTGATATGTTGATTTGATAATATTTGTTCTCTGTGTTCATTTGCTTCAAATAACTGCACGCTTTTCAGAAGACATGTCCAGGATCCTATCTATAATGCTGGCTAAGACACTACGCCCTTTCATTTTATAGTGCCATCCTGTAGAAGTATGAAATCTGAAGAGATATACATATATATTATTACATTCAATTTCTCCCAAAAGGTCTTTGAAATCAAAAAATAAGTGGGAGGCGAAAGTGTTCATTTCGAACGCTTTGAGATTTAAAGTATTAAGGGAGGGGCTAGAAAGATAATACAGTAGCTAGGGCACTTTCCTTGCTCACCGATGACCCGGGTTCCATCCCTGGTACTCCACATAGGTCCCTGAGCCATGCCAGGAGTGATCCTTGAGTGAAGAGCCAGGAGTAAGTCTGAGCATAGCTGGGTGTGGTCCCCCCAAAAAAGAGAACAAAAATCAAGGTTTTTTAAATTTTATTTATTTATTTATTGCTTTTTGGGTCATACTCGACGATGCTCAGGGGTTATTTCTCGCTCTGCACTCAGGAATTACTCCTGGTGGTGCTCAAGGGACCATATGGGATTCTGAGACTGGAACTGAGGTCAGCTGCGTGCAAGGCAAATACCCTACCCACTGTGCTATCGCTCCAGCCCCCCAAAATCAAGTGTTTTTATTTTATTTTATTTTATTTTATTTATTTTTTTCAGATATATATTTTTAATGAGGTATGTCACACTGGTTACTAACATATGACCATAGTTTCACATATGCAACATAATAATTCCATTGATATAGATTAGTAAATGATCACAACAACTGGAGACATCTATCACCATAATAGTTACAATTATTTTCTTGTGATGGATTTTAAGATGAACTGTTTAGCAATCTTTTAATATGCAAGATTGGCTTAGTTGTTGTCACTATGTTATACATTATGTCCTCTGAATTAATTTATTTTAGGACTGGACAATTGCATATTTTAATCCTTGACTCATTTTGCTCACTTCCTTCTCCTTGTTTCTGGAAATTACAAGTCTGTTATCTAACAAGGAGATTTTCTCATTGATGATTCAAAATGTATGTGGGATTACAAAATATTTTTCCTTTTCTGTATCATTTATTTCACTTAGCACAGTACCCACAAATTTATTGACATTGACACAAATGACATTTTATTATTTTTTACTTGCAAATTATTTATAATATGCACAAATAACTGTTTTCTTTGGTATAATTACATAAGTGTTTTTTTTTAATTATAAAAAAATTGGAATTTTTCTGTACTGTCTTAAAAAAACTGTTGGCGACATAGATCAGTCAAGATTAGTTAGAATCTTGACATTCTACATTAATATCAAGATTTCATACAAAATTGAAGTATTTTGTGTAGTTTAACTATATAGTTATTTCTAAATAAAAATATGCCTCCATGCTTGTTTGATTCAAATCCCACAAATGACCTCTCACCTTGTTAATACAGTGGTGAGTATCCCCTACCTGTCAATCCCAAAAATGAATTAAAAAATTTTTTTCTTCATAAAAAATGAAAAGCTCCCCTGCCATTCTTTAGGAGGTACCTTTGAACCGTTTTGGACTCTGTGCACAGAATTGAATCTTTCTATTTCCTTAATTAGCTTTGTCTGGTATATTGGAATGCTATATCTAACATATTAAAATATAACAGAGGTGATGGTGGCTCTCTGTGTTCATCCAGTTTCCAGGTTCTTCAATATTTTCAAACATGAAGAAATAGTTTTGAAAATATTGAAGAATAAAGATGCTCAGACTTGGAGTTAGAAAATAGAAAATAGTATTGAAAAGTAGAAGAGAAAGGGAAAGATACACCCCAGGTGGAAAGGAAATTAATACAGGACTGAAGTGTGACTCCTTTTGTGGGAGGTTTATGGGAAAATTGGGTCTTTGTGTTACTTGCCAAGTGACAAGAATATAACAGAGAGTGCAGAGACACTACAGAGTGGTCTGCCTGGTTAAGTATTTTAGATTATCTATTTGAACATTTGCCTTAGGTACTGCCCATTATCTCTTAGTCTCCAGGCAGCCTGAGCTCTGGGGCAGAATTGATGGTCTTGGAAAACTCCTCACTTCCCTTCCTCAGACACAGTGGACAGTTTTGCAAGGATGTTTAAAGCATGGAATGGAGAGAGCTAACGTGGAGCTGCTCACAGCAGCAGGCAAGGGGAAACTGAGGCTTCTTTCATGAATTTCTTATTAATTAATCATAATTGCTTTTCAATCCAGCTCCCATTTTTCAGGGTGAGAACAAGAATCACTTACGAAAACAAGTAGGATACAAGAGGGGGCCGAAACAAGGAAAAGATAACAGAGAAGGCTAAACCTTGTATGCCTTTGTGTGTAGAGAGAAAAGCAAATGCCGGGATAATAATTTGGTCCTATTTTTCTACATGCTTTGAATTACTCTTTCCCTTGTGATCACAATTCCAAGAATGTGGAAAATAATCATCTTAATAAAAACTCGAGGTCCAGCAAGTCCCCTGGGTAAAACAAGTTTCGCTGAGTTTAGACAATGAGACCTACAAATATGCACCCAGGCAGAAAATGACCTGCTGGACTAGAATAGGAGATTACCTTGACTTTAATGCTATACATTTAGAGATTCCTGCTGATTGTTTATCACCCTATGGCGACAGCTATGTAAATACCCCAGCCTTTGCTCTTAATGGACTTGCTAACTGTTCTTAATGTACCTGTTAACTGTTAACATAAATGTAAACAATGGCACAACTGTCTGGAGCCAGAGAACCTGGGTAGGAGAGCAGAAATTGTATCCACTAAGTGGCCAGCCTAACCCTTTATTGGAAACAAGCTAGCTGATTGGACAGTACTGTCTGTCTTTATGACTAACCCAGCTGGACCAGAGTAGAAGGTGCCGATTCAACTGGCTTTATTGTAGCAAATTGCCACACTAGAATGTGTTATCAACTAATATTTGCTAAGAAAATAAATACATATTGCAAATAAATTTTTGAAAAAAAATGAGAAATAGCAACCATATTGTATGTCTAAAAGTAATAAATTTCTACAAAAGTCTGACTGATCCCCATAAAAGTCAAAGGGATACTAAATGGATCAAACTGGGGCTTTTGTCTGTTACAGTTGACAGAATTGGAATCTTAGCTGATTTACATCAGTTCAGTAGAAAAGGCAAGTAAAATGCACATCTTTCAATCAGAATTTCAACTCAAAACAAATCCTCCAAAAAATGTGTGATCTGGGACTAGTGGTTTCTAGGAAACACAGCTCTGAGACATGAGCATAGCAGCTAAGGGACAGGTAAGGAGTGTCACTTAGCTCACAGCCCACCTCTCTTCTCTGATACATAATACCAATAGAAGTGGTCTATTTAAAAAAGCTAAAACTAGTAATCTATAAGCATAAAATTATGTTTTTCTATAGGTTTTTCTATGTAAATGTTAAAGTTTATTTTAAGAGAACAGCATAAGAAAAATAATAGAGATGGTGTATTATAATCTATCAGAAATTGACTAAACCACTCCGATCTGTTCCTTCTACCAAAGTTTGCATCCAAATAAAAGTGAAGTTTAGGGGGCCGGAGCGATAGCACAGCGGGTAGGGCGTTTGCCTTGCACGCGGCCGACCCGGGTTCGATCCCCGGCATCCCATATGGTCCCCCAAGCACCGCCAGGAGTAATTCCTGAGTGCAAAGCCAGGAGTAACCCCTGAGCATCGCTGGGTGTGACCCAAAAAGCAAAAAAAAAAAAAAAGTGAAGTTTAGGGGCTGGAGTGATAGCACAGTGGGTAGGGTGTTTGTCTTGCATGCAGTCTACCTGGGTTCGATTCCCAGCATCCCATATTGTCACCTGAGCACCGCCAGGAGTAATTCCTGAGTTCAGAGTCAGGAGTAACCTCTGTGCATCGCTGGGTGTGACCCAAAAAAGCAAAAAAAAAAAGTGAAGTTTATAAGTTTATAAAATACACACTTGCATGTTAATCCTATAGATTCCTACAATGGTAAAGGACCAGAATTGAATTCTCAGTATCCAACAAAATCTGCCCATTTGTGTGTATGTGTGCGTGTGTTCGCGCACGCATACACACACACACACAAACACACCTACGCACACATATGCAGGTTTTATAAGCTCAAGAAAAATCCCCATGAACCTCTTTCAAATTTATCTGTGCACTGATCTGTGTAGGAAGCCTTCTTTATTTGATATAAGTATGGCAATTGGGGTAGACATTATGTTGACTTAAAAGTTTTGACTAATTTCTGACTATGCCTAAGGAGTTTCTGCTATGTCTTCCAATCAGTAGAGAATTTGTGACTCTTCTCAATGTGCCTGAGATTACTCAGACAAATTACTTAAGAGCCCAAAGAGATTATCTCTAATTGGCATAAAAAGGATATGGCATTCAAAACAACACTCTGCGGTACTGACAGTGTTTGGTGCCCAGAGGGTAAGACAATTCCTGAAGTGGAAACACTGTGGAAATAAATACATCATCTGTGATAGAAGATGGCCTTTTGAGGTCTTATTTAAACCAAGGAGCTTGACTTCCTTTGCACTGTGCTTCACATTGTTATATTGAACTTCACACACCTAAAAAAAGAAACATGATAAACTCGTGTCTGCAGTGCTTTTCTTGTTGCCTGACTGTGTTATATAGCTAATTACTTCTCGCCATCCATGGCATATCAATACTGCTGTACACTGAAAGTCAACATCAAATACTTACTGCTAGGATAATATAGAAGCGATATAATATAGAAGGATGGGAGGGGCATAGGGATGTGGGTTTGTTAGGGCACGGATCGAAATCTCCCTATAACGACAAAGAGACTCCAGAGACTGCAAACAGCAAGCAGGGTTTATTGTAAGACTGGCTAGCCAGGGTCCAGCTGCCTATGCACAGGACACGCAGGTCCTGTAGGTTGGGCAAAGACCGCGAGCTTCTTCAAAGGAGATCTTATATAGGCTTTCCCTGGCCGTTACAGCAGAGCCCGCGCATTTCATAGCCAATAGATTTGTAATATTGCAAACTTTCTTAACCAATCCATTTAAAAGGACATCACTCCTTAGCCTATGGCTTTAGAGATCAGTATTTGCGCCAATACTCAGGAATGTCCCGGTTCTGGGGACAGTCCTGGGTCTTGTGATATGGGTCTTGTGATATGGGTCTTGTTATCTGATCTGACCACCACCCTTCTCGAGACCCAGGGTGCCCGTATCCAAATTCCTTGCTCAGGGACAGACAGACAAGTTATTCTACAATCCGGTTCCTGTAAAAAAGAGTCTAAAGAAAGCTAAATAGATTCCTGTGGTTTGTCCTCACAGGTTTCACTTGAACATCAATTCAAATAGAATGCAGTGCATTTCATCTACTAGCTAACCAGTGACACTAGTTGGAAGTCCCTGAGTCGGGAGATGAATTGATATAAATCCCTGCTCTCAATGCCTTGAAACTTCCACAAAGAAACAGAAACATATCATTGAGCTTCTGAAAACTAAGAATGCAGAAAAATAAATAGAATTTCATGCCAAGGTGTTGAGGTGAGATCACAAGGGTTGAACACATGTGTTAGTGGGCAAAAGATGCCCCAAAATAAAAACCCTCTGGGAAAAATAAGATAAATTTAATAAAACTATAAATGAAAATGATAAAAAGAAAAATTGAAACTATTATGACAAAATTCAACAAAGATTGGTAGCACTGTAGTACTGTCATCCCATTGTTCATCAATTTGCTCGAACGGGTACCAGTAACGTCTCCATTATGAGACTTGTTACTGTTTTTGGTATATTGATTACGCTAAGGGTAGCTTGCCAGGCCTTGCCATGCGGGAAGAATATTCTCAGTAGCTTGCTGGGCTCTCCAAGAGGGATGGAGGAATCGAACCTGGGTCAGTCACTTGCAAGATGAACGCCCTACCCACCGTGCTATCACTCATTCCATTTAAGCTCTTTATTTTACAGTTAAGGAAACTAAGATGTAGAGAAATCTAAGAGCTTCTGGCCTGTGGTCACAGATACTCTAGACAAGAGTTTATGCATTATACTCTTGCCAGTTTGTACATGATGTCCATACTGTCACATAGAGTATATTGTCAATTCAAAATGCAACATATAAGTTTACAAGTTCAGGAGAGAGATGTCACTGTGGAAATTTATGTAGGCTCAAAAGTTTAGTAAATTGTTTAACTTTTAAAAGTCAGATAAACAAATAAGCAAGCAGAAAATAAAAGACTGAAAGAAAATGCAAAAATTCAAAGAGAGATCATCAGGTAGGATAATCCTTCCCTGTTCCTCTAGTCAGAGAGCAGAGAGAACATGATGATTGGAGTTTTCGTGATTCGTGATTAATGTCTCTGCGTGATTAGGGCTCAATACTCTAATGGCTTCTACCTGATTCTTAGGGAAAAAAAGAATAGAAAAGAATTTAAAAGAAAGGAAACACGTGGGTGGAGGGAAAAGCATGGGGTGATTCTGAGATGGAGTCAGAACCAGGCTGGAAATTAATGGCAGTAAAGGGGTGCTAAATTTAAGACATTTCATGAAGTGGAAAGAAGCAGCAGTTTCCTGGTTACACCGTCTAGAATAAACTCTGACTTCTTTGCAGAGATTAAGGCCAACATCATCTAATCAGTTCATGGCCCCACCCCTTCTTAGGCTCTGAACACACAAGATCTTTACAAACCTCTGCCTTGGCTCATGCAGAATCTTCTGTGATGGTCTTAACTCACTCTCCAAAGTCAGAGAGAAAGACTGATTCCTCTAGAAAGACTCTAATCCTTGGTGGTGGTCAAGTTCGAGGGGGTGTCCAAAAATTTCTGTTTTCTTAACTCTTAACTCTTTTGGATATAAGCCCAAATATTCATGCAGTGGTGTTGATTCTAAGTTTCGGAGAACTAATTGATGTACCTTCCTCTTGCCAACATTTAGGAGGCTATATCAATGCAGATTCTCATCAGATCATCAGATCAAGATCTTAGCATGCTTTTTTTTTTTTTTTTTTTTGCTTTTTGGGTCACACCTGGCAATGCACAGGGGTTACTCCTGGCTCTGCACTCAGGAATCACTCCTGGCAGTGCTCAGGGGACCCTATGGGATGCTGGGAATCGAACTTGGGTCAGCCGCGTGCAAGGCAAATGCCCTACCCATTGTGCTATTGCTCCAGCCCCGAACTTAGCATGTCTTGCCTATGTTTCCCTTGATGTATTTTATGAAAATAGGTTAATTTACATTATTTTAACCTATTTTTAATTAGCCTTTGTTAACGGTATGTAATAGGTTTTTTTAAATGCAAATAAGGTTTATTGGACTTAAAAAATTAGGCACGGTGATCAATAATACTATTACAAATAGGGTTTCATAGATACAATGTTCTAACATAACACCCTCCACTAAATTGTCCCTCCACAACAAATTCACGAATTTGCGTGTCATCCTTGTGCAGGGGCCATGCTAATCTTCTCTGTATCGTTCCAATTTTAGTATATGTGCTGCCGAAGCGAGCACTGTAATAGGTTTTAATTTCATTTGTCCAGTATTTCTAGCACTATTTGTTGGAAAGGTTCTTCTCACTCAACTTTAAGCACCAAGTTTCTTTGCCATAAATTAACACTCCATATGTTTGAGAGTTTATCTATGGGCTTTCAGTTCTATTGCACTGATCAGTGTTTGCTTGTTTATTTGCTCAAGTCAGTGTTTGTTCAAATGTTACAACGTTTGGTCATTATAACTTTGTGACGTAGGCTTTCCTTGAGATCTCTGATGCTTTCTTCATTTTTAAAACTTCTTTTGTTCTCTTGGAATTGTATTATGCATCCTGTCTTGGAATATACTGATTCATTTTTTTGCTTCCGATAGTCTTCTCCTTATTGCCTCTTTGTAATATTTAGTTTTTTATTTGTTTGTTTGTTGTTTGTCTTTTACTATTTCTTCTTTTTCTTGCTTTCTTACTAAAATTTTCTCATACTTTCCCCTTCCGAGATGGAATTCTCTCTAATTCTCCCAAATTCAGTGAACAGATTGATCACTGCCATTTTTAATTCTTACTTAGGGAACTTGTTGTGTGCCTGGCGTCTTTACAGGGTGTTGTAGTCTAGTGCAGCTGAATTCTTTATTATGTCTGGCACTATGTGGATGGCAGTAGTGAGGGCCTAATTGTGTTGGCCTGGATGACAGTGCCTGTTTCCTATTCATATTCACTTCTGGGAGCTTGCTGCCTCAAGCTTCTTGGGACAGCAAGACAGAGCACAGCCTTCCAGTGTTCACAACTATTGTGCTTAAACACAATCTTGAAGTGCTCATACAAGAAAAGCCCGTTCACTCTTAGTAGTAATAAACTGCTTCATCATCTCTATTGACAGCAATATGAGTATTTCTCAATAAAGATAAATATGCTGTTATTATCCCCATACACATGAGAAAAATAAGCATTGAATAAAAGCCAAGAAAAGAAAAATTCTATATATGAAGTTCTTTTGATGGCAACAATAAAAATATTTATTTCATTTTATCTAACGTTAGATTTCTTAAGACTTTTATATTAGAAGAATTAACATTGTAAAATTGCCATTTGGGAAACTTGAGCTCTCCCAGGAATAATCCATAGGAACAGAGATATGATTAAGTCATATCTCAGGTGTGACCCCAGGCACCCCCAAAAGTTGTCATCCTACTTAAAGTTTCATACAGATTCAATGCAATCTCTATCAGAATTCCAATAGATCTCAAGTAGAAATTTTCATGTAACCACAATTCCCATAAAATACTCAAAACAATTGTAGGGGGGAAAGATGAGAAAAGCATCATGGTTCCAATTTTAAACCACATTATAAAACTGCATTAATCAAACTAGTGTGAAACTGGCATAAAAACAGACACTTAGACCAATGAAACAAAATTGAGAACTAGATAATGGTCATATAGATGAACAAGGATCCAAGAACATACACTAGATACACTAGATAAAGGAAATCCTTTTCAACAAAGGGTTGTAAGACTTAATAGCCATGTGCAAAAGAGAGAAATTAAGTCACTGTATCACAGCATGCACAAATAGCTTAGTAAAATGTGTTAAAGACTTAGAAATCATATTCAAATCCACACACAAACAGTACAGAAAACATGGGGGACACTATGATATTGACTCCAGAAATCTTCAATGATTCAGTTCCATATACAAGGAAAATAAAAACTGATAAACAAATGAGATTGGATGAAAATGGAAGATTTTTTTGCATTGTAAAAGTATAACTTTATGAAAGAAAACAGGAGCCAGGGCAATAGTACAGTGGATAGGGCAATTGCCTTTCATGTAACTGACCTGGGTTGGATCCCCAGCATCCCATATGGTCTCACTAGGACTGTCAGAGTGATTGATGAGTGCAGAACCAGGAGTAAACTTTGAGCATCTCCAGGTATGACAGAAAAAGAAAAAAGAAAAAAAATTAATAAATGGATAAAAAATTCAGAAGTCAACAAAGATGGAGGAGGTAGATGAATATATACTTATTCAAAGAAGATAAACAGATAACCAATGACTACAAATATTCAACATTACAGATTGTCATGGAGAGCAAATCAAAACTGCAATGAGCAATCACTCTACATGGGTGAGAATGTCCTACAAATAAAAGGTCAGAAGCAATTGCCTGTGAGTGGATAACAAGAAAAACCCATTCATTCCTAGTGGAAATATAAACTGGTTCACCCTCTATTGACAGCTACTATATATATATATACAATGGAATAGTATATAGCTATACAAAAAATTGAAATCTTGTCTGTCACTACTACATGAATGAAGCTAGGGGCAAAGATGAACCATAACAGTCTGAAAGAAAAAGACAAATATAAGGGAATTTCTCTCATAAGATCACATAAATAAATGAAGGCACTAAAAATGTCTACTGAAGACAACCCTTGTATTCTAAGAACAAAAGAGAGGTTTATGAAGGCAGGATGTATGTGTATGTGTGTGTGTGTGTGTGTGTGTGTGTGTGCCTGTGTGTCTATGTTTCTGTTTTTCTGTGTGTATGTGTGTATAGGAAGGTTCCCATGGATAGTGGATATTGGTATAGGGTGCTAGTTGTGGTGCGGTAGCAATGTACTCCAAATGTTTTTAACATTATACTCCTGAAAACCAATGTATTTCAATAGAATAATTATTTAATTTAAAAACACTGTAGTCAAGCATTCCTTTTCTTATTGAAACAATTGTCTTAGACATGCATTGACTGGTTCCTTTATTGTAAAAGCAAACAAGATAATTAAGACTTATAACAACTTATAAAGCCAGGCTTCTATCTGCCTTTAATTTATAGTTCTCTCTCTCTCTCTCTCTCTCTCTCTCTCTCTCTCTCTCTCCTGTCTCTGTCTCTGTCTCTCTCTCTCTGTCTCTCTCTCTCTGTGTCTTTGTCTGTTTCCCTCTCTCATTTCTATGTGCATGGATATGGGTTCCCTATTAAACTAGCAGACTGGCACTTTGTTTTGTCGTCTGCCCCGTTCAGAGCTAGGAAGGGTGATGTGTCTAACTCAAAGTTTGGGAGCAGAACTGAATAAGTACAGCTCAGCACCTTCCTTTTCCTTCTCATAACTCAGTGTTTTCAAACTGTATACATATTTCTCAAGCGCTCCAGAACCTGAGTCTAACAGCCTGAATCCAGCTGATGAACACAGGAAACCCTGAAGTAGCAGCACAGTTTTTGACAGCTTGGGAAAATGTAATTTTGAAGGCTTGTGTAAAATAGCACATTGTTGCCACATGCTACTAGTAATGAAACTGACATTTTGGTCACTGTGCATGGCTCTTTGTCTTGCTCTCGGTGGCACTGAAATCAGTCATGAAACACATATTGCACCTAAAAAGGGTACCATGAACCAAAATATGTTTTCTGCAGAATAAAAAAAAAATTATGTTGAAATAAGACCAAGGATTTATACTTCAGTATAAAGCTGTAATTCTTCATATAGCATGATTTGGTAAGCAATATTTAACTAATATTTACAATACAGAAATAAGGTTATCTTTGGCTCTATTAAATGGAATACACACATAAAAAGTGTAACATTAAGGAAATAGTTTAAACTGTCTAGCATTGCTTCTGTGTGTTTGCTACTCGTTCCTTTCCAGGGAGATGTATATACTGCTGAATAGAAGACTACCCAAAGCAAATCCTTTCTAGCTACGTGAAATGACAAACCACGCGCCAAAAAAGAGACACTCTTCTCTAATGAGGAAATAATGTTATTCATAAATGTTTCCATATTACAGAGTCACACTAGACTTGATTATAATATTATGTGGTATAATAGTATACTATGTCAACCATACATATCTGCATTTTGGGGGGAATTTTTTAATTTGTTTCTTTGTAAAGAATGATAATCCCCATTTCTTTCATTTAAAGGAGACATTAGCAGAATGTAACAATGTTATGTTTGGGAATTCTTTTAACATTTTTAAGCCCCAGACTGGCAAGAACAAAGAATCACTTTGCTAACTAATGTATTAAATATGTTGTCTATTTATATAGTAATTGTTTGATGGAAAATTCATCTCTTTTATTCCTTCTTATCTTTTCTTTCCTCTTGTCCATGCAGTGTATTTATGAATTATGCATGCGAACATAATTAAAAGTAACAATTGGTGAATTGTACTCCATGGACATTGTTCCGTGTTTCAAGTCTTATTTAGACTGAACCAAATTTATGCAAAGAGAAGAGCTTATAATTAAATTCATAGCCATCCTTCCTGGGAAGGTTTCCTTTATGTAAAATGCATTGCTTGCTAGAGGGTGTTTTCGGACCAAAAGCTTTGCATTACATCTTTTAAGAAATCCATAGATGATTTAGCAACATTCCCCCACCCCTTGCTACAAATGAAGGATTCCTATAATTTGTTATTCATGTTCCTTGATCCACTATAGTTTGGTTAGTCTGCAGACATGCAGAATTGTTAAGAATCAGCCTCTACGGGGGTTCTGTTATTTGCAAACTCGGAACAGATAGAATATGGCAAATGACTGAGTGAGATCAATTCCTAAAGTGTTTTCCTTTGATTACTTCCAGGAGTTCCCACAGTAATTTTCCACCTCTTGTTTGTTTGTTTTAAGTACAAGAGTCCTGAAAAAGGAAAAAGTCTGTTGAGATACTTAAGAGATGCTGTTCTATCTATCCACAGAAATATTGATCTAATGAGGAAAAGATTATTGTACACCTTAACTCAGTCCACACTTTTATTTCCCTATTTCACAAAATATTAGTTCTTTAAAAAAAAAAAACCCTTCTTTTTGTTAAGTGATTCTATCTTGTTTTAAACCACCATCTAAGTTTGCTGCTTTCCATGGCATGTTCATGATTACTGAGAATCACCTGCACTCCATTGTCTATTAAAGTTTAAAATATTCTGTACAGAACCTGTCCCCATATTTCACTCACACATACCTCGATAGTCTTTCTCTTTGTTGACCTGGGTCATCCTCCGCAATTTCTTTCTCTGCACTTATTATTTCCCCGAAACAAAAAACCCTCTGTGAAGATATCCCATGATGAATTTGTAGTAAGGAATTGACTATTTCCTTCAACTGTCCACAATCATTTCTGATTCTGAGTCCATTTCTCGGCAATGTGACAATAGAACGGGATGGAGAAAACCTGAGAAAACTTCAAATTTGCTCTTAACAGTCAGGGAAGAATGTGATGGGCTGCATTTTTGAACTGTAGTTTGATATTCTCTATTCTTCCCGTCTCTGCTCTGTGCGTCTTCCAAGTCTTGAAAAATGTCATGTTTAAAAGCGTTGGCTGGCCCACAGTGTCATCCAGGAGATCCATCATCATCTTCACAGCCCATCTTTCTCTCTATTAAAAATAACATATTTATATTTCTAGATGAAATGGGAGAAACCTAGGCTTGATAAATGCCTTCCTGTTGTCATTATCGTGGGGCAGTCCACTGTTAAAGGGAGTTTGCCATGGTCGAGGATGATTGCCTTCTGTGGCACTGACTGGAAATGATCACTCATGGCCACATATTGCAAAGTTTATTTTTTAAGAATTAAGCTGTTAATTAAAGAGAAGAATAATGAAGACAGGAAGCATGCCTGGGAAGGTGGTGACAGATGTCTCAGGGTGGCAGGTGTTAAAGAGTATGGAAGAGAAACATGGATTTCTTTAAATTATCCCATATTTCTGAAGAGTTGAGTGAAGCCAATGATTATAGACTTGGTGGAAAGAAACAGTTGTGTGAATGAGCACATCCTTATTTGCTGCAGAATTCTGAGAACAATGGAGGAGGCAGTCTCTTTGCAAACAGGGTGAAAAATTCCCACAATAAAGCTCAGAAAGTTCCAATAGGTGGAGGTAATGACCTTAGGAGATACTCAGACACAGCGTTAAATACCCTATACAGCATTGGGAGGAAGGCATCGTTTTTATTCATGCGTTTCTTTCTATATCTAGCAGAGACTCCTGGTGGTTCAAGTATTTCTTTAACATCACCCATCATGGAATAATCTTCATTTTAAACAGAGAGAGAGAGATCGCTAAGGTTTAGAGCAGTACCTAGATAGGATTTAGAAGCCCAACTTTATATTTTACTTGTTTTTTTTTTCAATCACCTCTCACTTATTATAAGCAAAACTGGTTTTCCATTATAGTAATCTCTAAAACTTCCTCATAAAATAAACTAGGTTAGGGCCAGAGGGACATTAACTAACATTCTGGAATACATTCTTTGAAAGCAGGTAACCCACGTTCAACCTGCATACCATAAGAACCCCACAAACAGCTGAGAGTGATCCCAAATCAGGGATCTGAATGGAGATGGGGCCCTTGAGCACCCCCAGGTGTGGCCCCCGAATCCAAGAATAGAACTAAGAATTTTAAAATGAAATAAACTCATTTATTTTAAAAAAGTAAGTCCATTTAAATAAAAAATTATATAGATGGCAGGAGACAGGGCACCCAGATATAAGTGAACAATTAAAGAAAAGTTTTAGTATAAGTGTGAAAAAAATGCTACAGTTTTGCAAGAATGATTGAAGCTTGTGAGATGCTGGTTTAGCAGGGATTTGTATCAAAAAGCACAAAAAGTCCCAAGTGTGATGACAACACATCAGAAAATTTAAAAATCAGACATTAAAATAAAGTATTAAGTCTACAAGAAAAAGATGCCTGATGCTTTAAGCTATTTTTAGGGTGACACTTAACACCTGCTATTAATTAAACACATCAGTTCCCTTTATCCTGAAAAGAAAGGGTTCAGCAAAATTAAGTAAAAAGAGAAGTTAACAATATCTGATTTGTTGGCTCTCATAAACTTCATTCAAAATGATTCATACTGTAACTTACAAAAATAAGTTATTTAAACTGGAAATGGAAGGCAAATTCAGATTTATTTCTTGTTCATGGACACTTAGAAAAAAGTGTAAAACGAATGGAGATGAATACAGCATCACAGATTTCTGTTATTTAGCCTTGGGAATTCTTGTTTAGGAAATATAATCTTATATTTAGGAAATATAATCTTATTTTATGGAGATGACCCGTTCCTGGGTTCTCTAGTCTCTAAGACATTAGAGATCTGTCTGAAAGGAATTATATAGCATCTCCTCTTATTTGCTCCTCAAAAATATTGAATAAGTTAATGAATGTAATAATGAATGAAGCAACGTATAAACTGAAAGACATGCACACGAATGAATAAATGAACAAAAGAAAGGAAAGCTTTTATATAGGATGTGATCCAGTGAGCAGTGACAAGAGGAAATTAAGAATCACTGCCTTTCCCAGGTAATAACCAAACCGACTATAGTCAACAATGCGTTTCTCCCACTCTTACCAGCACCACCCCGCCCCGAAATAACCTTAAAAGTGAAGTTCACTATCAAAGTAGTTCAACTATCTGCTTGGCACTCAGTGCACGAGTTTTGTTCATCTCTCTGTGAAGCTGAAAAGATTATAATGAAAATGCGTAAAGAAAGCAGGGAGGGACCATTGTAAATAGTTTTCTCTGACAACTGGTATCAGCAGTTTCTCATAGCCTGGCATTTATGCAGACTAAAATGACAAATGTATTACAATGAATAGATGAGATTTTTCTGTCTGGATATGGCATAAAAATAAAACAATACTGTACTGATTTTTCTCTCCGAGTATTGTCCTCTTTGCACAATTGCTGAACGTTGGCAGAGCTGTTAGCGCCATTGATGGGAAACAAAGCCAAACTTGGGAGAGATTCGACAGCCCAGGGCTTGTAAATGTCTAGGATTTACAGCACTGCTTGATGCCACCGTCAGATTCTGGCTTCAAAATTCTGCCAGCTACCCCGGGGCCTTTGTCTCTCCATGAAAGTGTAGCTTTTCCTTAAGGTCATATGCTTGCAGTTCTGAAAGAGTTTCCTCGTGCTCATGGGACTCCTTTAGTTTAAGGAGCCTCCTGGGTGCTTTGAAGCCTGGTTTCTTGAAAGTTTCCCTGTAGCCCCCATGGAGTGGAGCTTGAACTTGTAGCAATGGGTTCTTCAGAATTGAAAGGACCCCCCAGCTTTCACCATAGAGTGACTTATACCTCCTTACAGAGCTGCCGCTAAAAATATTTCACCAGCTCTCTAACTCATGAAAGATTTATGCAGACTAAAATGCATCCTCAATAGGCATGTGGCCACAAAATCAAGCCTATATGATAAGGTTCTTTAGATAGAAAGCTTAAAATATCCCCTGGATTCTGCCCTACATCCAAGGTTTGAATATAAGCCCTATAAGTAACATCTCCAATTTGGAGGTGACCAACAGGGTTCCAGTCATTCCTCGCTGCTCCACAAACTACTTTCAAGAAAGCACTTCACTTCCAAGCGAATCGTCAAAAGGATGGGGAGAAGTCTCCTAGGTCAACTGAGTCAAGACCAAGTCCTCTGAGGGTGCTGTACCAATAATCTGACACATTGGCAGAGGAAGTGCCAATATCCTCAGATGATTTGAGGATATGCTTAGGTAGCTCTCTCCTTTGTCTCCTGAGGTTCTTCTTTTAGATGCTGAGGTCCATAGTTCAAGGAAATGACAACTTTCAAGATCCAGGAGTCATTTTAAAAGAAAATGGAACAATAGGATTAATCATATCATGTAAGACTCTTCGAGTTTAAGTCTGGCTTTTGTATACAAGAGTCTGGCTATACAATTATTTCCACTACAATTCTATTTCTTGAGAGGCCGTTGTTTGTTCTGATGGTTGTTTGACCACGTGTACCTAGCATATGGTGGCACACAGCAAATGGCTATTGGTAGACCCAATTAATCCTCAGTATTTCAGGTGAAAGATAAAAGAGATAAGGCAATGCCATGACAGGATCAATCAGGTGCCAGGCCAAAATTTAAGTTTCCTAAGCTTAAGTTATGGTTTCCCTGAGTAACAGTTTCCCCAAAGTGATGTGGAGGGTCAGGACAACTAAACAGAAATGGCCACCAGGACAACTAAACAACCGGGAAAGTCCCCAACAACTGCCTCAGCCTGCTTCCGGTCAGTTAGAAGTTACCATATAGCTAGAATAGCTAGAAAGCGCCCTAAACTGGTGCCAAAGACAAACCCCCATTATGCAATGTTAGAGATTAAAAATACTGTACACTTGTGGCAAGGGGCTGCTCACTCCAAGGAAGCTGCCACTGTGTTGTTGAGCCAGATGGGGACCCTAACTCAAGCTAGTCAATAAACACCCTTTGCTTGTCGCATCACAACTTGTCTCGTGTGATTCCTCTGGGGGAGATTTCGGTCCAGTTTAACACAGGTAAACATATGAACAAAACACTACTTCTTGTAGTGGCAGCTCTTTAATAATGCCTTCCAAGAATGCCTCAGGCTCACCTTGGAGACAGTTTATCTTTTGAAGGCTGTGTCCTACACCGCTAATTAGATTGGGGTCTTTCAACCAAGGATGTTTTATATTTCCTTACATCTCTCCTAGCTCAGCACATCACACAAAGCAAATAGATGTTAATATTGACCTGGAAAAATGCTTCTTGAGAAAACGATTGTGGTTTTGGCAGAAATCTCCTCCATGTCTGACTTTTCTTTGCCATGACACTTAGTTGTCATGAATCAAGTCTCTGCCTCTTTGTTCTAATTTCTCCACTTATTGAACACCATTATTTATACTATTTCCAGTTAATTCTATACCACCCATCATTTAAAACCAAAGTGGACTTTTGATTGTGGAGTCATGTGAAAAGGGAAAATAATAACATTCCCACCAAGAACTCTTTTCTTATCATTGGCAGTCATCTTGCAACACTTGATTTCTTCCTGTCCTGACTCCGGAAAAAGAAATAAGGTTGAGAATTTGTGGCAATAAAGATTTAATGGCATTTTTATGGAGCAAAATAAAATATACAGAAATAAGCCATTATTTGTCTGCTATTAAGTTTTTTAGAGTAATTACCAGGTGGCATTTTTTCTACAAAAAAAACAAAACGTTTTGTAAGATTGGAAGATGCATCAATCAGCCTCAATACTCAAAAACACACTAAAAAATCAATAGTGCTTCTGAAAATGTAACTCGAAACTCTGACTTTCTTGGAGGCCTCTTACTAATTATAATGGCTATTTAAAGTGTATATTCTCCCATAATTTATCTTTCTCCTAATGTTTCAGAGTAAAGCTGTGATGATCAATCACTTAAAGATAAATCCACCTCTCCCCTCTTGACTAAATATTAGGATATAGCCATGAGCATGCATCAAATATTGGCTGTAGAGATAAGAGCTCTGTTCCTAAGAAAAAATACATTTCAATGTCATACTCATGACATATTTAGGACATCTATTTTATCATTATTTGGCTGCACAAATACGTTTTCTAAAACATGCTCAGAATATCAAGAAAACATCTTCTCTATCACAGGAGAATATCCAGATAATCTATTTGTGCCTGTTCTCCTTTGGCTTTTGAGACAATCTCTCATGGGATAAAGCTGACTTTTGTAACATCATTTTTCTCACAGAAATTAATATACAGTCAGGTAAATATTTTCATAAGTCCCTTAGTTTTTTGTTTGTTTTGATTTTTAATGATTGAAACAACATTTAAAACTGCAGCTTCTAGAAGAACCATCTATTCTTGCTGGTCTTGTATCTCTCCTCCTCGAACTTGATCTTGGCCTCTCTCTGGGCTTTGCCTGGGTCTCTGAAGACATCCTTGTTGAGGATGGTTTTGTCCAAGGGGATGTCCATGGAACACCTTGTGGGCATGAGGTGATTATACTTATAAACTTTCACGAAAGACTTGATCTTGGACCTTTTGGCAATTTTCTTCTTGCCCAGGGCAGCTGTCACTTTGAGGGGATAGCATGGCTGTAGGGGCAGTCTGAGGTGCTGTCGTCAGTGTTCTTGACGATGACCACTTTGTGTCCCAAGTAGCATCCGGCCAGGACCAGCACCGCCTTCCCGGGTTTCATGAACTTACCCATTTCCACAACAACCACTCGGGCCTACGGCAGAAAGGAAGGACCAGCACTTCCGCTAACCTTCCACTCCCGCGAGAAGCAAGTATTTTAGTTTTATCCCACATTATGTGTCCTACCTCAATCCTTTGTCACTCTACTTCTAGGAGAAATCATGATTTCTTAAGGACATGTGCAAGACTGGTGATAAGAATACCACCACCTTGAATGGATACTTCATGGAATGGAGCAAAAGGGCACTGTTCTTAAGTTCTCAGCCAATAAAACATTTAAAAAATAGGAACAAGTGGGTGGGGAAATAGGACAGTAGATGAGGCATTTGTCTTGCATTTGGCCAGCTCAGTTTCACATTCCCTGATATTCCATATCGTCCTCTGAAACTGCAGGAGTGGCCCTTGAGTGCAGAGCCAAATCAGCCTGAGAACCTCCAGATATGGCCACCATTTTTTTTTTCAAAGTTAGGAATAAGAGAAATTTTATTTATATGACAAAGATAACATCAAAATGCTCTGAAAGACTCCATGACAATAAATTTGACACTTAGAAAAAGTCAACAATTTCATGAAAGACAGAAATTAATAACTCTTAAATAATAAGAATCAGATAGTATGAGTAGCTCTCTATTTTTAAACATTGAACATGTTGATCATGTAGTTATTTCGTATAGAAGACATCAGTCAGCTTCCCTACTGACTTTTCTTTCCACTTTAATAAAGAAATAATACCATTTTAATAAAAAAAGTACTTCCACACAGATGTAGAGAATGTAAACCTTTACCGCTCATTCTATGATACCAAAACTACTATTAAAGAAAAAGCGCAGACTAGTGCCAGGACTTGTATAGCAGATAAGGTGCTTGTCTTGCACAAAGCAAACCAAGTTCCATTTTTGGCCGCACATCTAGACCCCTGCACCACCAGGAGAATTCCAGGGTACAAATTCAGGACTAAGCTCTCAATACTTTTGGGCCCAAAGCAGAAAAGTGAGAAAAATACAGAATAACAGGTACTAAGTATGGATTAAAAGGTCCTCAGGAAAATTTTTGTAAAATTATAATAACAATGTAGTAAAATGATAATATGTAGTAACTAAGTGAAATTTATTCCAAGGTGTTTTAATCTTTATAAATTAATTCATGTAGCCAGCAATTAATTAATTAAAAACAAACAGTAAAAAAATGCTCTTATCTGTATAGCTGTAGAATTAATGATGAAAAAATCTGGGAGTCATTCTTAATGGTGAAATAGTGTATATTCTTTTTTTAAAATTTTATTGAATCACAATGAAATAGTTACAAGCTTTCATGTTTCTGTTACCATCACACAATGATCAAACACCCATCCCTCCACCAGTGCACATTCCCTACCACCAATATCCCTGATATACCACCCCTCTCCCACCCTCCCCCTGCCTCCATGGCAGACAATATTCCCCATACTCTCTCTCTACTTTTGGGAGAATATTCTTTACTTTAGAAAAATAACTGGATTGGAACAATAGCATAGTGGGTATGGTATTTGCCTTGCACACAGCTGACCCGGGTTTGATTCCTTCGTCCCTCTCAGAGAGCCCAGCAACCTATCAAAAGTATCCTGTCTGCATGGCAGAGCCTGGGAAGCTACCCATAGTGTATTCGATATGCCAAAAACAGTAACAACAAATCTCACAATGGAGACGTTACTGGTGCCTGCTTCAGCAAATTGATGAACAACGGGACAACAGTGCTGCCATGCTACAGTGAAACCAGAGAGAAAGCTCAGCAGATAAGTTGTCGCAGGACCCTGAGCTTGGCCCCTGACATACACACACCCTGCCCCCTCCACTATCAGGCCCAAGACACAGAGCATCACCACACCCAACCATTGAACTGACAGAATTAATTGATCTAGTTTCACCAACAGTGGATCCCAGTCCCCTGAGCACTGCTTGGGAGGGCAGTTACCCACCCCCACTACAAAAAAAAATCTAAAATAAACTAAAATGGTCTTACCAAAGAATTCATAAATAATACTTCTTGGAACTTACAGAAATCAAAATTTATATCTGTATTAAAAACCTACACATGGATGTTTCTAGCAGCCTTCTTCATAATGGCCAAAATTTGAAAGCAACCAACATGGCCCTGAGTAGATGAATGGGTAAATAAACTCTTGTACCTCAAGACATACACTATCAGGGCCAAAAAGAAAAAGAAAAAAGAAAAAAGAACTACAAAGTCATGAAAAGTCATGGAAAAACGTTTAATGTAAATGGGCCAAATCATCAATCCGAAAAAGGAGCACATATGATTTCAAGTAAGTGAGAATCTGAAAATGACAAAACTATAAAGACGATATAAAAACAGGACTCATAGCCCGGAGAGATAATACATCAGGGATGGTATTGCCTTGCTCTCGGCTCACTTGGGTTCTATCTCAGGAACCAATTATGATTCCCCAAGCATCACCAGCAGTGACCCCTAAATACAGAGCCAAAGGTAGGCCAGATGTTGCCCCCCCCCAAATTTTTTTAAATAGTATTATTAAGGCCATGATGTAGATGGTGGACTGATGGTGGGATTGTTTGCTTTTAAGTGCTCTGAGGCTTTGACACGCTACATAAAGGTCCCTGGTAAATCAGGGGTGCATCTCCTTGGGCTGTAGTAAAAATTCTGGCATTCGCCCCCTCATCCCCCTACCAGTTCTAGGAGCCCAGGTGTATCCTTTGCATATGCAAGGTTCAGTAGCCAAGCGCTTCCTGCGCTGGTTTCCTGCCCAGAGATTTACATTGCATTCCCAAAAATTCCCGCCCAGTGTTACTTTTGAACTCTCTTGTTCCCAGAGGAAGACCAACACCCCTCTGCCAGGTCAGCCATAGGGGCCCATCCCTAGGGTACACTCTGTAGCTAGATTTGGACAAGTGGCTAGTTTATCAATCTGTGTGGGTGTTTCTCTGTTTCCGAATGCCTCTATTCCTTTGCTCTTTTTATAATAAAACTACCATAAGCAAATGGGCCACTTTAACCATTTTTCCAGCGCATAAGCTGATGACATTATTTTCAACACTATCCCCTGAGTGTTATAACCGGAGTCTCTTGCCCCCATGCCTGGCTGTCATCACCCAGGCCCCTTCAAATGGGTAAGTTGAGTTTCCCTGAGCAGAGCCCTCGGCAGCCGAAGACCTCCAGAACCCAGCCACAGCCATGCTCAAGACCCCTCTCCACATGCTCGGATGAGCCTCACACATGAAGGAACTGGCAGAGGAATCCAGATGTGCAGGACCCGGTGCTGAGATCTCTAAGCCTGATCAGATTGGGACTGGGCCTCTTCTACCCAGATCCCCCATTAGGCGGTCACACCCATATCAAAGCCCCAGAGCACTTAAAAGCAAACAATCCCACCATCAGTCCACCATCTACATCATGGCCTTAAGAATACTACTTAAAAAAATTTGGGGGGGGGGACAACATCTGGCCTACCCTTGGCTCTGTATTCAGGGTTCACTGCTGGTGATGCTTGGGGAATCATAATTGGTTCCTGAGATAGAACCCAAGTGAGCCGAGAGCAAGGCAATACCATCCCTGAATGAGTGTGGTCTTCAAGGATGCCCACCCAAGAAGTATCAGAATAAGTTTGGTCAAATGTCTGAGCATACCATAGTCAAAGAAGTTGATTCATGAGATTAACAATTTTATTGTTCTTCAGCACCTCCTTTTCTCTTCTGAACACACTAAGAGATTAATATTCAAAAAAGGGACAAAAGTAGAGAAAGAGACTCTTATTTTGTCTCTGGACTCATACTGAGAACACGGGCTCAAGGATGATGTTCCTGGAACTGGAGGAAGACAAGAACTAATGAGACAGGGCTGAAGCAATAGCGCAGCGTATAGGGAGTTTGCCTTGCACGTTGCTGACCCGGGTTCGATTCCCAGCATCCCATATGGTCCCCTGGGCACCACCAGGAGTAATTTCTGAGTGCATGAGCCAGGAGTAACCCCTGTGCATCGCCAGGTGTGACCCAAAAAGCAAAATAATATAATAAAAAAAGAAATAACTCTTTCTCATTTCATTACTCCTGTACCAGTGTAGCCAACTATCCTTAGATTTTGTACTACCTCCGAGGTTTTATGAACTCATAGTAATTGCCCACTCGAATGTCTGTCAAAATTAGTGAGAGTTCTTCAATATTACTGGAATTATCCAAAGTTCAAAACAAAACAAATCCATGAAAATACATTATAGTGGACTCTGAGACTCAAGTTTGAACTGAAAAGTGAGTAGGAGAGGGCCTGTATGTGCTATTTGAGGTCCCACTCTTCTCCTCGCCTACTATTTAATTATTTGTATCCCTAAAAGTGGTCCAGATACCCACCTCCTTTCTTCAAAGTCTTGGATCTCCAAGGTCATCAGAGGTATACTGAGACTCTGAAACCAGCATCTTCCCACTGAGTGTTTTGGCTTTACGTACAAATTACTTACTCTACAGTCTATGCAGCAGAAACCACACTGGGGAGGGGGGAAAGCTATTCATGTGTTCAAAAACATTAAGTAAGAACAATTATGGGGAGACTAAAATATATGGAACATTCTCAAACAATTACAACCACAGAGGTTTTATTTATTCCTTGTTACAAATTGTTTCTTAACCACATCTCTTATTCTCAGACCAAATGGATTATGGCCAACCCAAGATTCTTAAGATGCCATGCTTGCCCTAAAACACCTGACTCCCCTTGCCTGCACTTTTCTTATGCTCACCGGCCAGTTCTGGCCATCTCCCAGGGGAAGGTAGGGCACTTTGTTAATCATTCAGTGCTAACATATCGGCCCAAATTCCTGGTTTCCATGCAAACCAGAAATGGCTCGCGCACGCGCAGCTTCATTCTCTGGCTTCCAGTTGGATATTCATACTATCTTTCCACAGAAACAAATTTTTGACTACTATGATCTTCTTTCAATTTTAAGCTACAACTCATCTCTTGCTTAATAGGTATTCGTCACCCTTGGTTCACACTGACTAGCTCACCAAGTAAAGCATGTTTAGATGTGCCCAGAGACATTCTGTTCCTTTGTTTACATGTAAAAGAGCATTTTTTCTGCACATCTAGCTAGCTACCTTGTGGTATCAATGCATAAGATCCATAGTATACCCACGTGGATATGTGGCCATAATTATCCCACCAGAGATACTCACACGTATTCAGCCACAGCAAATAGAAAAGTCCATTTTTACACTCTGGATTGTATACAAAAAAGTAAATTGTTTAAAAAGGAAAGAAACCAAATTTCTGCCTACAATGAGATTAAATTGGAGTGTGTTCATGCAATGGAGTTATTGCATAGTAAGGAAAATGGGCACACAAAAATGACATGTATCATGGGTACATTTCACAAACTATATTGCATAGGAGTCAGAAAGGAAAGCCTATATACAGTTTTACTCCATGTTATTAAGTGTAAAATTCAGATAGTCCTCAGTGATTATGCTAGAAGTTGAGAGAGTGGTTTTCTTGAAGAAAGAGATTGGCTTGTGACTACTAAGTATCTGAGGCAATAGAATTCTGGCAAGTTCTATATCTGGGTCTGAATATGGGTTAAATGGTTACTTTTATTTTGTGACATTGAGCTATATTCTTATATTTTGAGTCATTTTTATTATAGTATTTCATATTCTAATGAATTATTTGAATGATTTTATACTAATTAGTGATGTCTTTACACATACATATTTTATTGATTAATGTTATTATTATCAGCACGCATGTAATAGTCATCAAAAGGACAACAGATTGAGGGCTACAGGGGAACTGGTATCTTTTCCAAAGGTCACACCTAAGATAATTTATTCAGAAGGATGCATTGGAATGTATATGTGGAGGGATTTAAAAAAATTTTTTTCTTGGACTAACAAACTATTTGGTGGTATACAAATAGTTTATACCAAATATAGATAGACTAGGAACCAGATATCGTGACTCAGTCTTTTTTTCTTTTTAACCACACAGCATTCCTGTGGAAGAAAAAACAGACTTAAGTTCTCCATATAATAGTTCAAGCTTTTTAACTCAATGTATTTTTGTTCCACCAGGTATGTAAAAATCCCTCTTTTTTGTAATTAAAAAAAAAGCTCCTGGTTAAGATATTTCCAGTTGTATGTATCTAGGTGTCCCAAGCACCTAACAATCTCTGGAACAAACCATCATTTCTGATAGAAAAATTCAAGATTTCCAATAGACACCACACACACACACACACACGCACAAAAACACACACACAAACACAACCCTTGCTCATTCTCCATTCACTGAACACATTGTCTATATTGATCACTTTTTACTTTTCCAATATCACCATTCAGCACAATTGACATCTACTTTCCAGTTATCATATAAATTTTCCATTGTTTTGCTCTTAGTAATAGTATTGAACTTCCTCCAAACCATGCAAAATCTCTTAACTATTAATGACAAGATGATTAATTTTTAAGACTACTGACTAGTGACCAATTTGCTTCCTATCACCAAAACCCATCTGTTAAACAGATTAATCAACAGCATCCCATAGATAGGCTCATAGTAATAAATATAATTGTGCAGTAGATAAAGATAAGTATTCCTAAAATCTGATACCCCAAAGTTAATATGTCACCAAGTTCCTACTGCCCAGTTCCTAAAGTCTTATTTCTTTTTTTTTGGTTGAAAAATCTTTACCAAGTTGCTTATTATCTTTAAGCCTAAATTTTCAACGGTAAATCATTATACAATAATAGCACCTACCCCCAAGAGACTCTTAAGAGGATTTAGTGAAAAACTATAAGGCAATTAGCACTCCGGCTGGGGAAAAGAGAATTCAGTCCAAGATAGCTATAATAAATAACAAATTCCCTCTTGTAACCCCATCCTTTTTGGCTACTGGTTTATTGACTGCTTTAGGAAAGCTTCTGCCCAGAAGCAAACATGGAGAAAAAGACTTGAATTCAAGTGACCTGTTAAGGGACTATTACCTTGGGAAACCACAGAGAAGTTAAGAAAGCAGACTAGTAACAGAAGTTTAAAAGGAGTGGTATGACTTCAGGGAAGATCATTCTCGCTTGATCTTGGGGAGAGAGGTGGGCGGGAGTATAATAGTACCTACCACAGTTAATACCACTAAATGGATTTGTTGTTGTTGTTGGTTTTAATTTCTGCCCCTATTTGTGATGAAAGATAGGGCAGAAGGCAGGAGTAGCAGATAGGAGATACAACTCACAGGAAGTTTAAGGTTCTCTACATAGAGTAAAGCAACTACAGGTGTATAGGAACCAGCTTGTGAAAGCCTTAGCAGAAAATCATGGCTCCACAACAAAGATATTTTGAGGGGTTTGGCTCAGGTAGTCAAGCACATGCGCTTCAACTTCCTTTGGTTTGAAATTACAATTTGTTATGATGTTCAATGTTTGCCTGTTTGAACGTCTTCAGGAACTATTCAAGTTTCCCCAACCCCTAGTCCTTTGGGCTTGAAACCCAGCTCTATCTTATACATCCAAATCCTACAAGCAGTCACTGTAAGAATAGTTCTCAAGTATCATTTCTTACCAATAAGAATGGTATATATCAGAAATACTAGAAAAAAACAGTATCAGCAAGGATGTGTCTTTTTTTTAAAGGAACTCTCATTTATTTCTGTTGGGAATGCTGTCTGGGTAAGACTCTATGAAAAACAGCATGGAAATTTCTCAAAAATGTATAGTGATCCCATAGAACCCAGTAATTCCACTACTTAACTTTCCTTCCCAAACATAAAAACACAGGTACAAAATGATATATGCATATGAATGTTTACTGCAGTGCTTAGTAGAACAGTTAGGCTATGGAAACAACCCAAATGTTCTATGACAGGTCAGTTGATAAAGAAGTTGTGGAATAGTATGCAACATACATGAAGAATAAAATTTGCAGTTCACTGCCACTTGAATGAAATTGGAGTGTATCATGTAAAACAAAATAAAAGGAACAAGCACAGCTGCCAGATGTTCTCACTGCTCTGTTACAAGACAGGGGAATTAAAGGTATCAAACCTGGAAAATCCTTGATGTCCTTGATTGATTACAGAAATGGAGATGTTAAGAGTGTGGGAAGAATTGGGTGGGGAGAAAAAGAAGAGGTGGATTGGTGGTAACATAGTGGCATTGGTTAGGGATCTTCCACGCTTCAGTGATATGGAGGTGAGGACTATACATGTCAAAACCATAAAATCCTACACTATTACAAACATAAGATTCAAACTATAAAAATTATATCAAAACAATGAGTTTTCTAAGGATGGGAGGGGTATGGGAGGAAACTTTAGACGTGCTAGAGGGATGCTGACAATGATGGTAGGTTTGGCTTGGGACACTGTATGCTGAAAATCTATCATTGACATCATTATAAATCACGGTGCTTAAATTAAAAAATATGTATTTTGAAGAATAATTCTGAGGCTCCTTTCTATGATGAAATCCCCTGGAACTACCTAACTTTGGTCATCGACATAGCCTACCTCAACTCGGTTCATTTCTTGCTTCTCTTCCAACTGACCTGACAAAAACTAAAATCATTCCTCTCTTAATTTAGAAGTGCAAGATAGTCACTCAGTCACAGTCACAGTCATCCCATTGCTCATCGACTTGCTCGAGCAGGCACAAGTAACATTTCACTGTGAGACTTATTGTTACTGTTTTTGGCATATTGAATACACCACAGGTAGCTTGCCAGACTCTGCCTTGGGGGCGCGATACTCTCAGTAGCTTGCCGGGCTCTCCAAGAGGGGTGGAGGAATCTAACATGGGTTGGCCATATGTAAGGAATGCCCTACTGCTGTGCTATCGCTCCAGCCGATGAAAGTGCAAGATAAAATTGCTTAATTTGAGTTTAAAATTTAAAACTCTTGGGCTGAAGCGATAGCACAACGTGTAGGGCATTTGCCTTGCATGTGGCTGACCTGGGTTCGATTCCCAGCATCCCATATGGTCCCCTGAGCACCACCAGGGGTAATTCCTGAATGCAGGAGGAACCCAGGTGTGACCCAAAAAGCAAAAAAAAAAAAAAATTGAAACTCTTTAGAGTTATCTGGTTTTCTTGTTGTCATTTTATTTACATAAAACATATGTAATAGAAAATTATTTAAGTATAAAACTATATTTTACTCCTTAAATGTATATGTGACTGTGAAAGTTTGGGAATATAAGCTGCCACAGTCCTGAAAGAATTGAGAGCTAAGTATCAGTATTTGTAAAACCATAGAAATAACTTATAAACTGAACAAACACACTAGGAGAAAATATACCAATATCAAACTTGTCACATGCAAACAATGAAAAATGAATCAACCCTATATCAAAAAAATCAATTCTCTTCCTCATAATTTATGTCAGTATTTTACATATAATAAAATCCTCTCTAAGCAAATAACTGATAAAACAATAAAGCTGTCAGATGCAATAAACAGACTATTTGCCTGGTTGCCTAGATGTCTAAAACTACTTTCATTCAGAGCCCGATAGCCTGTGATATTAAGCTACATGAAGAAAACATTTATCTATTGTGTGATAAACCTGACAAGTGCCTAAATCTGCTGCCTAAGAAGTCTCTCTGGAAATGCGCCTCTACAAAAGCTGATATTTAATTATATCACCCTGAGCGTGAGATATAATTGCACCTATTATGTGATAGGAGCAAAAAAGAAGGGGGAGCAGAAATTAACTTTCATTGAACAACAAAGTAATTATCCATTATTCAAGATAAGGTAGGACAACTCCATTGTAGCTGAAGGCTGGATCCATTCATCAACGTTTCTGTTGGCTCCCTCTGTATCTACCTGACCTGCAGAGGTCAACCCAGCAGTGAAGACTTTATCTGCAAGGGAAACTTCCTGACATCTAGAAATGTACACTAGCATGGACTCACCTCACGATTGTGTCACTTCTTCCTCCGCCTTCTCCTTCTATGCCCACTGCCCCCACCTTGACAGTTGCCCAAACTGGAATGCTTGCAATTCTTAGCTACCGTCTCATACTTTAATTCACTTCTTGATTCTTAACAATGCTATGCTCTAAAATCCCCTCAGTTCTAAGTGTTCCTCCCCAGTTTTCATCCCCATCATCTTCATTTAAGCTCTGACCATTTCTGGTCAAATCTATTGACGTCTTGGCTGTTCTCACCAATCCCAGGCATAGGCAACTCAGCATGCCGGCTGAACACTGATAGCATTTCAACTCTGAAAATACAGGTCCATATCTTAGTAGAGTCCTCTCCCTCTCCCGCCTTAAACCTTGCTGAAATGGAGCGACAGAGTGAAAGAGAAGGGAAACTTTCTCTAGGATTCCCTTTGCAAAGAGCTAAAACTAAGGAGTATTTGGAGAGACACACAAGGGTCATATGTTAGTATCTAATTTCTGCTGTAACAAGTGATCAGAAACACCGGTGACTTAAAACAACATAGATTTATTACCCTGCAGCTCTGAAGGTAAGAGTCTAAAATGTATCTGTCACTATCACCGTCATCCCGTTGTTCATTGATTTACTTGAGCAGGCACCAGTAACGTCTCTATTCCTACCAGCCCTGAGATTTTAGCGACCTCTCCTTACTCGTCTTTCCCAACGATTGGAGGCTCTTTCAGGGTCAGGGAAATGAGACCTACCCATTACTGTTTTTGGCATATCGAATACGCCCCGGGTAGCTTGCCAGGCTCAGGTTCTAAATCAGAGTCATAGCCTGTCCCTTCCCTACCAGGAAGGAGGCCAGGTGTATTACTATCATCAGGGCACTCTGGATGCTCTTGTTTCTGGAGAACTTGGTCCCTGTATGCAATCTATGGAGCTAAAACGAAGAGGTCAGCAGAACTGGGCTCCTTCTGGAGGCTCTGAGAAAGGAGCCTGGGCTGTGTGTTGCAGCTGTTAGAGACCAGCTCTGATGGCATGCCCTGCAGGTTGCTCTCATCCCTGTTCTTCCCATCACATCTCCTCCCATAGCTCTGCCTTCCTTTCTCACTTTGGAGGACTCTAGTGGTATTGGGGGCCCCATCAGGCTAAATCAGGATCATCTGTAGCTCTAGCTCTTCAGTCCTCTTTTTTCCAAGGTAACCTGTTCATGGGTTCTGGGGATTGGGACATGGGCATTGGCATGCAAAAGGAGAAGGGGAGTGCTTTGTGCCCAGGGTCATGCAGCAAGATCATACAGAAGTTGGAAGAAGTAAAGATCATGAAAATTTAAGTAGAGTGTCCCTCTCTGGGGATTAAGGGGTTGCTTAGAAAGAAGCAGGCAGAGGTAGGACTTTAGGGAACTTTGCGTGTTCTAGCCAGGCGAACTGTTCACTTTTTTTTTTTAATTTCTAAAATTTTATTGAATCACCGTGAGATAGATACAAGCTTTAATGTTTGGGTTACCATCTCATAATGATCAAACACCCATCCCTCCACCAGTGCACATTCCCCACCACCAGTATCCCGGGCATACTACCCCCCTTTCCCACCCTCCCCCTGCCTCTAAGGCAGATAATATTCCCCATACTCTCTCTTACTTTTGGGCATTATAGCTTGCAATTGAGAGGTCATTATGTTTGGTCCATTATCCACTTTCAACATGCATCTCTCATCCCAACTTGTTCCCCTAGCCATCATTTTCTTAGTGATCTTTTCTCTATTCCATCTGCCTTCTCCCCTCCACTCATGAAACAGTCCTCCAGCTATAGGGAAATCCCCCTGGCCCTTGTATCTATGGTCCTTGGGTGTGGAGTGTAGGGTAGCCTCATGTGATGCTACCCTACTCTACACAAATGAGTGCAGTCCCTCTATGTCTGTCCCTCTCTTTCTGACTCATTTCATTTAGAATGATACTCTCCATGTTTATCCATTTATGAGCAAATTTCATAACTTCATCTCTCCTAACAGCTTCATAGTATTCCATTGTGTAGATGTACCAAAGTTTTTTTAACCACTCATCTGTTTTAGGGCACTCTGGTTGTTTCCAGATTTTGGCTATTGTAAACAGTGCTGCAATGAATATATAGGTACAGATGCCATTTCTACTGTGCTCTTTTTCATCCTCGGGATATATTCCCGGAAGTGGTATTATGGGGTTATATGGGAGCTGTTCACTTTTAAGACATGTTTTAAGCAGACCATTTGTATTTCATCAAGTTTCATTTCATCCAAATATAGGAAAAAATTATAAGGGACTAGAGATGTATCTTAGTGGTAGAATACACGTCTTGCCTATACAAGGTTCTGGGTTCAATTCTAAATACACACACTGCCTAAAAGAAGCTGTTACATTATCCAGAACAACAATGACGGTTCTCTCTTGCCAGGCCAGGCTTTAGCCCTTCTCTGCCTATCCTCCTTCTACTCCTCCTTGACAGAGAGTAGAAGAATAGAACTCCAGGGGAACTAGATAATTTAGTTGGTTAGCTTAAATCTGGGCTAAAAAGAATATCCAATCAAAAGACATAAAGGGATGACTGAGGGTGGGAGATGACAGCAGATAAACGGAAGCCCTCAGGCAGTCTCTCTGTCCTTCCTCTCTCTGTGTCTCTTTTTCTCTCTCCTCTCTCTCCTCTTTCCCCCGCCCTCTCTCTCTCCCCTTGCCTATGCTGACTTGACAGATTGCAGAACTGCAGAATCAGGCAGGGTTTAGGCTACTGAGAACAAGAGTCTCACTCATGTATATGGGGCCACGACTAAACCTAGGGAAAGCTGAGACCACAGGGGACTGCTGGGGTACAGTCTAAGGGAGCACCGGGTTGTCACCTACAGGCACACAGCCACGGCCAGGGACTAAGGAAAATCAAGACTCAGGGAACCACTGGGGTTAGTCTAATGGAGGCTCTGGACATGATTTTGGACTAGAAAAGCACCCACTGGATAGAGGATGATGTACGGACAAGACCAGGCCATCGTGCACTGGAGGTGGGAGATAGCGATGATCAAGACTCAGGAAGTCATACACTGGATCAGGCAACATGGGACAGGACAAGTGACATTGCACATAGGTAAAAGGAGAGGCCCAGCCACTAAGGAGGGACCCAGGCACATCTGTTTAAACTGCACAATAAACCCCAACTTCTTAATCTTCTTAAGTTGTGCATGCAAATCTTTCATGCAATTCTCAAGAAATCAGCAGTGTAGGAAAATCCACTTTCAAGGTAATATATCCTTTCCCTCCTCAATTTCTAACATCCACCCTCACAACACAATGCTCTTCAACTACACCCTGTTAATGCACAAAATTCTCGGTGCTGTTTTGCTTGTATCTCTTTGTTTTTTGAGCATTACAGAATTCATTAAAGTCAAGGCCAATGCCACCTGCAACGTTTAGTCCCCCTCCTTTTTACCCCCAAAGAGATGCAGCAGCATTATCTCCTGTATAATCATCATATTTTGTCCATAATTCAACACATCCATGACCAGGTTTCATTGCAAATTGATATTTATGCCTCTGTCTTCTCAGAAAACCTCCGAGCAATTTTAAGACATCTATTTCTTAGTAAAGTGATTGGAAAATAGTCCATATTTAATAAGAAGGACTTCTTTAAAAAAAATAAACTGTGATCTATTCTAATGTATGAGAAAATCTATAGGATGGGATTAGGGGAAATGAAGTTTTTTATAGTGGAGAAAAGCAAAGTTTGCACAACAGTATTCTAAATCCACTTAGTTGAATATAAGTAATCATAGTTTTGCAAACAGGCTCAAATATGAGTCCGAAGATAATAGAGTTGATAGATATTACATGCGGCCATTACATTTTATAAATCAGAACAGACACACTAAAACACTTTTTTCCCAGCAAAAGAAGTTAAAGCTGCATTGAGATAAAGAGATATCTGAAAGATTTTAATCAAGACTTTCAGGAAGCTTCTTAGTTGTTTAAACGTGATATAAAGATCAATATAAAAAACTCACAAAACGGTCTTGAGCCATTTTATTTTCCTAAGGAGAATAGAGCCTAAGCACTCATGAACTGTGGGGTGAGGCATCTTCATCAACTAGCAAATGTGTGTCCTTGTTTTAGGTGTTTCTGTTTAAAGAAAGTTTATATAATATGTATTATTGATTCATTGAACTCATGGCCAGCAGCACTAGATATAGTGATGAAATAATATCTGTCCAGCAAATATTTCATCATATGTCAAGGCTTGGAAACAGCATTTGAGCACCGTTCGGTTTTTAAAAGAAAATTAATCCACCCACAATAAAGGACACAATAAAGAGAAATATTTGACACTCACTCTGCCCCCAAAGGACTGTTATTTATAGTTTAAAAGCTAAAACAAGAAAGCAGGGTGCCTCCACAATTATTCAATAACAACAGGGAATGCCAATGACTCCTGCCACTTGCCATGCCTATGTCCACAAATGACCACTACCCATTGATTTGGGAGTCACAAATAAATTTTTTGCAAGGAGGTAGATTTTGAATTAGTTAGTGCATTATTCCAAATCCATTATCACCCTGACATAGTTCATCAGGAAAACAAAGTTCACTTTTATTCCCAACAAAATTGGTTCATTCTGCAAAGGCAGATTAAGGCAGATCCCATGGGGATGGGCAGAGAAATCAAAGACAGAAGCTTGCTTTTATACCGGAAAAGGAGACAGCAGGAAAGTGTTCGTCCTGTTTGAAATTTTACCCTGCTCTCTTCTTTCTTCCGGAGGAGGCATAAATAAAGGGAAGCCCATGCAAAGTATGGTGAGTGATCCTGTGTGAGCACTTCCTTCATAGGTCTTCCTGACATCAATTTTATTGGATGTATCCCTATTAACTTCTACATCATTTTCCAGGAGTTGGGAGTGATTCTCTGGGTATTGACTAGCCTACAGTTACACTGCAGATACTAGTGAGAGGCAGAATTCAAACACTGCTTGAGACAATAGCTGATGTTCCATAGTTACAAGTTAGCATCATCCTGAAAAGTGATAGGTGGAGAGTGGACCTTCAAGCCCCAACGTTCTGGGGAATGTATTTTCTATAGTTTCTTCTTTTCAGCAGTTCTCTAGCATTATAATGAATTTATCTTGTTTTGTTCCTTAATAGCATTCTACTGGACCAGTGTTGTGATTACCTTTGATGATTCTTTAGTTTTCTTTCATGTCATTAATAGATTATTTCAAGAATATGACCTTGCTTGCTCACCATAAACTGTTTGGGAAAGATTGGATCATTCCTACCATGAACAAAAATTCATTTAAATGGATTAAAGATTTGATGTCTACACCTGAAACCATAAACAGAAAAAATGGAAGAAAGATAACATAAGAAAAATACTCCATGGTACTAGTTTTGGTGGTGTTTTTAGGAATTAGACTCTTGGCAAGTGAAACTAAAGCAGAAGTAAATAAATGGATTTCATCAAGCTAAACAAAGTTCCAATGAAATGAGAGAAATTATCTTTCATTTACAACAAAAAGATGTACCTGATAGATAATTCAATGAGTTGGAATGTATGTTTTGAATGATGAAAGTCCAGTTTTGATTCCAACAATGTACCCTATGCCAGGAGTATGAAACTGGAATTAGCTGTGAGCACCTATAGATGTGTCCCGATACCCAAAAAATAAATAAATAAAATGAGACATCATACTTGATGTGCAAAAATATTCAGGTACCATAGTTCTGTTTAAAAGCTAATAGTTTACATAAGAATCCATAAAACTTAACAACTATAAATAATATTATCTAAAAATGGGAAAAAATGTTAAACTGATGCTTCATCAGAGAAGACATACAGATGGTCAACAGGAACATGAAAAAAATGTTCATCATCTGTAATCCTCAGGGAAATGCAAATCAAAACAAAAAAATATAACTTCACAGTTGAGAGAATGGCTTATATTTTTAAAAATCCAGAAATAATAAGTACTGATGAGGGGATAGAAAAAAAAAACTCATTTTTGCTTTTGGAAATGTAGATGGGTATAGCCTTTATGGAACAGAACATGGAGATTTTTATCCCACAAACATAAAAATACTAATTCAAAAAGATATATGCACATCTATATTCAGTGCAATTTACAATAGCTAAGATCTAGAAACAAGTACCCAGTGACAGATGCATGAATAAAGAAGATGAGGTATATATACACAATTGAATATGATTCAGCCATTATAGATTAAGCTGGAAAAAAGTCATGCTAAGTGAAATGAAAAACAAGATGATCTCACTCATCTGTGGCATGTAAAGCCAGAAAAGAGACAATGTCCAATGAAAACAAACCCTTAGGGTAAGAAATGTGAAGTGGAGCAAGGGAAGCCTCTTCAACAAGTGCTGCTGGGTAAACTGGACAGCTACATACAAAACACATGAACTCAGATCTCTGTCTAATGTCAGTCACAAAAGTCAGGTCAAAATGGATTAAGTAACTCAGTATCGGACTGAATCCATAAGGTGAATGGAGGAACACATAGGCAGAACCCTCCATGACATTGAAGCTAACGTCATCTTTAAAGATAGAACACCACTGAACAAAGATAAACAAATGGTACAATATAAGAAAAGAAACTTCTGCACCTCAAAAGAAATGGTGATCAAGATACAGAGACAGCCTATGGAATGGGAAAAATTATTTACCCAATACCCACCAGATAAATGGTTAACATCCAAGATATATATGGCACTGGTAGAAAATCATAAGCGAAAACCTCAAACCCCATCAAAAATGAGAAGAAATGTACAGAAACTTCCTCAAAGAAGAAATATAAATGACTAAAAGGCACATGAAAAAAAAAACCCTACATTTGTAATCACCAGGAAGATGCAAATCAAAATAACAATTAGATATCACCTTACATCACAAAGACTGGCACACATCAAAAAGATTCAGAACAGCCAACCAGGGTTGGCACTGATGCGGGGAGAAAGGAAATTTCATTCACTGTCAATGGGAATGCTGGCTAGTTCAGCCTATTTGGGACAACAATACTGGTAATCCTCAAAAAATAGAAATTGAGGGGCTGGAGCAATAACACAGTGGGTAGGGCCTTGCACGTGGCCAACCCAGGGCCTTGCACGTGGCCAACCCAGGTTCGATTCCCAGAATCCCATATGGTCCCCTGAGCACCTCCAGGAGTAATTCCTGAGTGCAGAACCAGGAGTGACCCCTGTGCATCGTCAGGTGTGACCCAAAAAGCAAAAAAAAAAAAAAGAAAGAAAGAAATTTAGTTTCCATATTACCCAGAAATACCACTTCTGGGAATATATTCCTAGAGTGCAAAACCACACAGCAGAAATGACAACTGCACTTATATTTTCATCACAGCACTGTTCACAATAGCCAGAATTTGTAAATAACTGAATGCCCAAGAACAAACAACTGGATAAAGAAGCCATGGTAAATCTACACAATGGAATACTATACAGCTGAGAGAAAAGAAAAGTGCCTGCCACAGAGGCAGGCTACAGGGGGTGGGATATTGGATAACAGGAGGGATATGGGGGATATTGGTGGTGGGAAATATGCATTGGTGGAGGGATGGGTGTTGGAACATAGTATGACTGAAGCCTGATCACAAAAGCTTTGTAACTGTATTTCAAGGTGATTAAAAAATAGATATATTTTAAAAAAAACTTGTAGATCCTACAGAGATGGGTGGAATGACTGAAAAGTTCCTGTAGACTGTGGTGGAGCTTTGGTGGTGGGTGTGGTGTGGTAGTACTGTATCCTTAAAACACATAAGCATTTACACTCTAGTTAACCAATGATACTGTAATTTAAAAAAAAAAAAGAAAGAAAAATGAATTTAAAATATTCACCAATCTGACATCTGAAAGCTTATAATTATAGATTATTAAATGGAAAATAAAATTGCTTATCTTCAATGGCATAGGCTATTGAATTTCATAACCCCAAATATTTGAGCATGAAAATATATATATTTTTTGAGATCATCTCACATTTGCCTGGATAAAGAACCCCAGAACAAAGCGAAGACTGGTACCAAGGCATTGTTCTACATGAACAGCAGCCCAACGTGGAAGGCTTTCAAGTCCTATGTGTGTGGCTCCAGTTCTGACACATTATTTTTTTAGTCACAGATCAATGGGAATTAATCAATTTTACTATTGATTTATGATGCAAAACATTTCCATAGCATATATTCTACTGTAGTTTCCATTGCTGTAAAAATATGCTTAGATACCTATTGTAAGAAATGAAAAATTCTTAAGGCAAGATAATTACAAATCACAACCCTGGGTAGTGGTTTGACCAGGAGATACTTGTTTGGAATTAATTTCCAATAAATTTATGATATCTCCTTAAAATGATTTATATTTATTCTATCAAATTTCAGAATTACACACAATAGCACTGTAGCACTGTAGTCCCGTGTTCATCAATATGCTTGAGCAAGCACCAGTAATGTCTCCATTGTGAGACTTGTTGTTACTGTTTTTGGCATATCGAATACTCCACGGGTAGCTTGCCAGGCTCTGCCGTGTGGGCAGGATACTCTCGGTAGCTTGCCGGGCTCTCTGAGAGGGACAGACCAAATAATTATGTAAAGACTAACATGAGAAATATTGTTCTATGATTTTTAAAATAAAATTGAAAGCTATTCAGGTAAATCCATCCCCAACCACTCTTTATGCTAATATCAGTCTTTTATCTTTTACTTATTAAGTAATGGAAAAGAAAAGGAAAATAAATATCTAGCTTGATAGGTGTTATGCTTAAAACATTTTCTCAACATTATTATTGCTAAATTACATTGGGCATCATCTATTTCTTATCCTAGACATCCTTCAAAAGTCACCCAACGTGACAACAAGGCAATATTTTATTTCATACTTGTTAGAATGAAAAGCAAATTACTTTATTCTTTTGACACTTTCCTGATGAAATTCTTTCTGTCTTCTCTGACTGATTCAAAAATTCTATAACAATGCTAAATTGTTCTGGTGAGTCAATCAATATCTGAGATTTTATAGTTAAATTATTATTATTTCCATGGGATTTCTATTTTCTATTATTAACTGTTGACTTTTATTCAGAAACCAAGATTTACAAAGCAATTCATAGTTAAGGTTTTGGCATACTATGTTCCAACATCAATCCCACCACCAATGTCAACTTTCCTCCACCAGTGTCTCCAGTTTCCTTCCCACAACCTCGCCCCACCTTCTATTCTCTAGTCTGACTTTTTGAAAGGCACATTTTAGAGTTTGGTTGTTGTGGTTTTGATCTCTTTCTTTCACTGTTGTTGACTTTGTGGTTTGAATGTATAGGTAAACCACTCCTGTACACCACCAATGTACTCAAGGCCCTTGACCCTTAGCCTATTCTTTCTCATCTACCTCTTCCTGCAACACCCTTGATTTCTTTTTCTCTCTATTCTTAATCCTATATTCTGGGGTCAAGGGTGATTGAGTTATTTCCCCACCCCAGTATTTTAAGGCATTGGTCTCCTAGATTATTATTCTGTATCACTGTCATCCCATTGCTTATCGATTTGCTGTAGCAGGCACCAGTAATGTCTCCATTGTGAGACTTGTTGTTACTATTTTTGGCAAATTGAATATGCCACAGTGAGCTTGCCAGGCTCTGCTGTGCGGGCAGGATACTCCAAGAGGGATGGAGGAATCAAACCCGCATGCAAGGCAAATGCCCTGCCCACTGTGCTATTGCTCCAGCCCTAGATTGTTATTAAGCATGAAAAAAAAAAAACATTTTCTTTCACTTCTGGATTCTATTGCAAATTAAGAAAATATTTATGTAATCATCCCAGAGCACAGAAAACGCAAGAAGCCATTAATGACAAGTTATTTTATGTGAAGGATTGAAGGAGGGTTATATCCAGAGCTTAAGCAAAAGTATTTTTCCTGTAACATTTCTCTAAATGAGCACATTAAAGTCAGAGAAAGAACAATGCTTTTACCATAATTCATAGTTTTCTGAAAGCTAATGACCTTTTAAAAAAAATTCTTGGCCTCAAGATGTGATAAAAATGGAAGGGATATGAATACCTACAATGCAGTAATGAATTGTAAATGGCTCCATAATCCACCTCCCAGCTCACAGATTCTCTCCAAAAAGCATCTATTCATACCTCCAAACCATCCAACAATAGCTCCTTCTACTGGTATCTGAATTCCACATCAAATTGAAAAATTATTCTGATTACCCAAAAAGAAGATCTTTTCTTCGAATGATCTTGGAACATTTCCCTTTGTTTACTGCAGCGAGCTTAAAATGCATGCTACCTTTTCAAATAATATGCTACAGGTCAAAAGAAATGCTTTATATTAATCAGTCTGTTTCATTAACTTCACATTGTAAGAAAAAGTACCAATCTCTGCAGTCCTTTTCCTCTTTCCCAGCAGGAGCGTCTGATAGTCTCAGATTGTTCTCTGAATGGAGAATCCAGACCCCTCTAGTGTACAACATGTGTTGTCCATCATTCACACTTCTGAACCCTACAGAGCAGACATTCAGGTGTGGTCAAGACCCGGTGAGAGAGGCTTTGCTCAGCAGTCGAGTGCTTGAAATTTAAGATCACCTAAATAGCCATCCCATGGTAAGGGGCCCTGGGTTTACATATAAGCTTTGATAGAAAAAAACAATTATTTTTCTTATTTGTTTTTTAATTTTATTAAGACATTCTGGGGCTGGAGAGATAGCACAGCGGGTAAAGCATTTGCCTTGCAGGCAGCCAACCCAGGGTTTGATTCCTCCATCCCTCTCGGAGAGCCCAGCAAGCTACCAAGAGTATCCCGCCCATACAGCCAGAGCCTGGCAAGCTACCCATGGCATACTTGATATGCCAAAGACAATAACCACAAGTCTCACAATGGAGACGTTACAGGTGCCCGCTCCAGCAAATTGATGAGCAATGGGATGACAGTGAGACAGTGATAAGAAATTCTGATTTACAAAGTTGTTCAAAATAGAATTATTTCAGGCAGCCAATGTTCCAATGCCAATGCTACCACAAGTTTGCCCTGCCCTCCACTAACGTCCCCAGGTTCCCTCCTACCTACCAGCCTGTCCCCTTGGCATGCATAGAACAAACTTATTTCATGTTACTTGCCCTAACAAAACTCAGTATTTTTACTCAAACAGTTCTTAAGGGAAAACCCATAACATTCTTCTGTTGAGGTGTTTTCAAATCAATGGCTTCAGTTTCTGTATTTAAATTTTTTATCGGAGAACTGTGATGTACGAAGTTATTGATAGTTGCATTTTGAGCATATCTCATATTTCAACACCAGTGCACCACCATGTCAACTTCCCATGGTCCCATATTCCTTCCCCACCCTATCCCTACCCATCAACATGACAGGCACATTACAGTTTCAGTGGCTGCAGCTTAGAGCTCATGCTTTTGGTGTTATTCAGTCTGTGTTTTGGATGCTGGCTATATCACTGGTATAACTGAAGTCCCAACGCCTGTTCATTCATTACTTTCTGTTCTCTTCTCCCCACCGCCCACCTTGATATCTTTCCTTCTCTGTCTTTCTCTTCTCTACACCCTAGGGTCAATGGTGATTTATTGGAGCACATTTCACTCTAGTACATTTCCTCATCCAATATTCTCCCACTCCTTTTCAAGGACCATGATGATCAAAGGAAATCACTTTGAGATGTCTTGGTGATGAACCAATCAGACCTGAGCAGGGCCTGGGGGACGTAAAGAACATAAAGCTGCCCAACTCATCCATACCGTAGGACCAATGAGGTAAAATATCTCTCACAGTACTTCTCCCAGACATAGATTAGAGCTACAAGTACATAGTCCCAGCACATCACGTGGTCTGAGTGAATGTTCTTCCAACCTCAGTTGGAAGGCACAGTCAATGTCTCTCGTGGACAATGGCTGAGCTTGTGAAAATAAGAAAACAACTCTAAACCCCACGGTGGGTGTCTAACATAGGAGTGAGTCTCATTCCCTGCAGATACATGTGTCACCCAAACCAGGTTCAGGCATGGTAGGGCAGTACTGCAACACAAAGAAGGTAGGTTAGATTTTATGGAGAAATTTGGTTCAACAATGACTCCTAGTCGCAACAACAGATACAAGTTGGTGGAAAAGATTGTGCCACCGGTGGATGAATTTTGTGCCTTGGTTGTTGTCAACTTGACTTCTGGAAACAGATCTGACCTGTTTGGAACTGTGTAAATCCCACAGTACTCAGTGAAGGGAGGTACTAGTTCTGAGAGGGGGTGATACTAGATTTCCCACCAATTTAGCATTTTTGTTCGCTTTTTTGTTCGGAGACCTCACTCGATTGGGCTAAGGGCATATTCTTGGCCCTGAGCTCAAGGATAACTCCTGGAAGGTTTTGATGTTGGTGGGCCCCTACGTGTTATTTATGTGAAGCGGAGGGGAGAAAGATAATTATTTTCTCCCCAACTGCCTCTGCCACCCGGGACCCAGGGTTACTGGGTTCTTGTGTCGTCTCGCAGACAGGAATTTCAGGAGTAGACAAGCAGTGAAGTAAATAGATTTTATTTGGAGGTTTATTAAGGTATGGAGGGGTAGAGAGTGAGAGAGAGAGAGAGAGAGAGAGAGAGAGAGAGAGTAACACACTCAAGAGAGAATATGGGCTTCTCCAAGGGCGTAGAGAGTCCCTACACACATCCTAGCATTAGACACAAAAGCATGAAAGTGCACATCTCAAGAGGGGAGATGCGGGAACAAAACATGTGCTCAGGCACTCCATGTACTCGGCCACGTGGGTGCAAGCAGCACATGGGCTTGGACAGCATATGCACCTTTTTTTGTTCAAGGTGGCTTTTATAGGGTTTCTCCAACCTGCCCCCATGTGGGCCTTCTTCCCAGGTAAAAGTCTGCTAAGGAGGTTACCAGGGAGGTTGGGAGTGAATCACCCCCAACTTCTTTGGGCTGAATCACCAAAGTGAATCAGATTGAGGGAGAGGTCCAAGGGAATTTGAGGAATTTCCTTCATAGGGAGGGGTCCAATTTCCTCAGGTTCTGATGCTCAAGGTCTTATCCATATCCAAAGAGTGGATCAGTCCTGAAATTTTCCTCCCAGAAGTTTTGCTGACCTGTTTTATTATCCAGGGTCTTTCCCTATCTACCTGACTACGTCAGTTTGAGGGACCATATTTTGTCTCAAAGATCAAACCCAGGTCAGCCATGTGTGTTTAAAACTATGCATGGGTTCTCTCACTGCGTGCATTTGGTGGTCAGGCCACTTTCCCAATCCAGATAGCCAACCGTGATGGACACGAAAGAAGGAGGAAATGGGCCAGGCTGGTTGGTGATCAGCTGCAGTTTATTCCAAACTCGTCTCCCTCTGCCTCCTTCCAGTCTCACTCACGGCCCATTTGCCTTCTCCCCAGCCCACTCTCACAGCCTTAGCTTTAGAGAATCATCACCAAGGGTTGGGGGTAGCAATTATATATAAGTGAGATAGTACAATCAACATATGAAAGCCCTTCCTTCAAGGGTAGCTCTTCTAAGACTAAGGTCTCATCCTGGTAAAAGATTCTCTCAAGGGTGAAATTTCATTTAAAGGTGTATTTCTCCTTTCCTGCGTCCATAACCATTTAAACAATCACCTTAAATTTACTTCTTAATAATCTTTCTAGTCATTTTTTATGGACACAGTAAGAGATACATTCAGTTTATAAGGTAACTCTCCTGGGGATGTCTCACTATAGATCCCAGACTACAGTCCTGAGGCCAAATTAGTCCTTATTAATCCTAACAGGTTACTTGTCCAGTCACTTCTCTCTGGGTCATGACAGAATCTGTCCACGACCATGCTCTTAACTTATAAGTTTCATGACACTTTTATGACCTTTATAAGTTTTTATGACCTGTCCCATTTCGATGCCAGGGTAGCTTACCACTTCTCTGGGTTCATCCAATCCCTTCATCAGGACCCTGCTTTTGGGGTGCTAGGAACCAATGGCAACTGAGGCTTAAATTGAGTACGTATGACAGATGCTCAGGAGTAAATATTGTTTGGAGTCAATAAACTCCCAAGTTATAAAAGCATAGCATTAATTGTCTTCCTGTGTCTACACAAAAGGGACATTGCTCTAAAATAAACTATGAAAAAGACATAAGGGAAAGAGAAATGCAAAATCTGGAGATCTCTGAAGAATTTGACTTTACAAGTCACAGGTTCTGGTTCAGAGAAATGAGTGATTAACAGATTGGGGAAACAGAGCACAAGAAAGAAGTTAAAGATAAATATGGAGGAAATGGGAATGCTTTGGGAGCTTTGTGATGGGTATTATTCAGTAAACCTAATCTTGTGGGGAAAGGGCAGGGACAAATGACCAACCAATGTGAAATGTAAAATGTTTAGAATTATAATCCAACAAGCCAGGTGCAAGGCAAATGTCTTAGTACTTCTCCAGAACTCCCAACTTCGCACTTTTAGTTTATTGCTTGTGTGGTTACAAATTAAATAATGTGAAAATGGTGCATAAATAATAAAAAATTCATAAAAGAGTTATTGGAAAATTGGATATAGATATTTCATACATAATTGACACAAATAAAATTTAGGCCAATTTTCTTAAAATATATTGTAGACCATGTTATTGAGGATTTTGGCTTTGAAAAGGGAATTTCTAAAGCTGAATAATAAATGAGATTGAAATAAGCTGCATGAGCTTGATCTTGTAATCACGCATAAGGTTTACCTACTAACAAACATCTTTTACTCTCTAATTTTTGCTACAACAAATAATATTAGTTCCATATATTTTAAATATAATCATAAATATTTACAATTACATGTCACATATGTACATAGATTATTATATAGAGATATATGTTCATTCTATAGATATAGTTCATTCTATAGATACTTGGAATAAAGATCTATCTATGTATCTATAGACATATATAGAGAGACTAATCTATAGTGATAAAGACATAGAGATATGTTTATATGCTATTATTTCTAAATAAATCCAAGGAAGGAACATTTTATAGTATCAAACAATTTCTTTACCTTTAATAGGCCTATGAATAAAGAATTAGGTCTAGCCTAAAATAGAAATTCTGATTCAGTGGTTCCAGGATGTAATCAACAAGGCTAGGCCTCTAGCTCAGAATAACAACGTTGCTAGTTCTTCTCTGGAGTATATAGTTTATAGAATTATTACTTTATTTTATTTTTTATAGTTCTCAAAATGGGAAAGAGATGACAATTAAAAGAAATGAGTGAAAAAGAATAATTTTCTTAACTTTGATACAGTTGTATATTCTTAGAAATTTTTAAAATAAACATACAACTTCAAATGACTAGAAAAGAGACACTTGAAAGAATTGGGCAAAGGGGAATATTTGCCCTTGTCTGTAGGTTCACCTTAGATTGATTCATTAATAAAAACATAAATTACATAATCAGGAGAAAAAGATTGATTTAGTTCTTTTTATAGGGCCAATATGCATAAACAGAGTTGATTCCACTTTCAATGGAGAAAACAAAGCTATATATCCTGAACAGACTCATGAAATGAAGGCCTGAAATTTTCAGTAGATAAGAGGGAAAGTTACATGATAAAAAAAAGATGCTCTATAATTAATATATTTGTCTGATCTTTATTTCTCTAATATAAAGGTTATTTCTGGAAATAAGCTTAAATCTAGGCAACAACCCCAATTTTCATTCTCCCAGTTAAAGAATAGGTAAAAGTTTCTCCTCAAATTGCAAGGGTTCCATTGTCCTTAGCTGGAAATAATGCAAAATAGATAAACTTGGGGAGGTCTTTTCTGAGAACATTCAGTACAAGTAATAAGACCATGTAAATGTTAGCAAGTGAATTCAAAAATATTACATCTTCCCAAATAACCAGGTGAGTGCATTATTATCTCGTCACTTCAATGCAAATAAGTTTTCCAACATTTCTCATAAAATAAGTAGTTTCTAGATATTCTTATTTTTTTTTCTATTTTGTGCCTCTAATTTAAACTGAACTCAGATTTTTTTCAACCACCTGCCAAATGGCCCCACCCTGTCAGTGCCTTATAAAACTCCCACAGCTTCCTCTCCTTTGTAAAATGCAAAAAAATCTCAGAAGGTCATGGACTCTTCCCTGTTGGGGGTGAATAATGGAATTTCCTGCTGGAAACAATGCAACTATTAGAGGACATCTGAGAGTCTGGTGTGACATGAAATAACCCCAGGATGGTCAAGTCCATTTCTCTGCAAAATCCTTCAATGACCTAACCTGAAAAAGAGTGGGTCCAAGTAATTCCAGATGTTAAATTCATCTTAAGCAGCATCCAGCATTTTGTCCTGTTATATATTCATAAAATTTGTCTTTATGAGTTTCTCATAGTGGTTTCTTTTTTTTTCCTGTCTGATGAGTTTTAACATCATTTGGAAAAGGTTCACCCGATGGGTAAGTGAAAAACAGCAGCTAAATTTTAGGAATAAGTATCTACAAGAAATATAGGGGCTAAGAAGGAATTTGAACTCATTTTGATATTATAGGAAGTCCAGATTCAACCCTAGTCTATCTGTACCACTGTATCACTGTCACTGTCATTGTCATCCCGTTGCTCATAGATTGGCTTGAGCGGGCACCAGTAACATCTCCATTGTGAGACTTGTTACTGTTTTTGGCATATCCAATACGCCACGGGTAGCTTGCCAGGCTCTGCCGTGCGGGCGATATACTCTTGGTAGCTTGCCGGGCTCTCCGAGAGAGGCAGAGGAATCGAACCCGGGCTGTCCCACACTAACAACAAAATATTGACATAAGCAATTAGTTCAAAGATCTAATTGATGAATCGTTTCAGATTACCTAGCATTGTAATTCTAATTAATTTTTTGTTTTATAATATTTCGTCTGCTAGCATGTAAACCTACATCTGAAACTAGTCTTTCGTTACTTAGTTATGACTTATTCCAAGTGGTTGATGAAACTGTTCTCCTTGCCCAGTCTCCAGGAAGTAAACAGGGAAATGAAGCTGTCAATAACTGAACTGTTGGCAGTGTAAAAATATGGGATTTGCTGTTTTACTGCAAGATTTGTTGGCATTTTACTGGCTGAAATTCAGAAGACCCCAAGGAGAGTTAACATTTTATAGTTCATAAACTGTAAACTAGAATGTAGGGATTAACTGGAATCCTAGATCTCACATTTGATCTTTGACAAAGATAACATCCTACACATCTGCGGGCTGAGAATCAGCATGGTTTTTCTGGTTACAAAGAGCGACTTGCTTGGCAAGATAGATTGCCATTATAAGCAAAAAGGTAAATGCTAAGGGATATGTTTATGCACTTACATACATTGTGTGGTGTGTGTTATGGGCATATGAAATATATCTTCAGCTTTTTAAAAACTAATCAGAGAAAGGTTTATTTGTTCTCTGGAGGTTTCCTAAACAGTGCTATGTAACATACTAGTTTCAGAATCCAGAGCACAGGGTCCATGTACTAGTAAGATGCTATTCTGGCACATGTTACAAACAAATGGAGACAGACTCCTGACTTAGCGTCCTTGGTCAGACAGTCTTAAGTACTCATATGCCAGTTGTCACTGTATTTTACTTCTATTACTACCCTCTCATCACAGACTGGTCTCACTCTTGCAATGCAATCATGGTTGAACAATTATTCCTTAAAAGAATTACGCATAGCAACCCTTCCAGATTCACAGGGAGACTTTGAAATTGGAAATTGCTTTTCAACCAAAGATGTTGTATGCTGGCGTAGCTACAGTACACTGAAACCATTAGGGCTATTTGCAAACTAAGTAGATGTGTCTTTGTTAAAATTTGATGTTTATTTTTAATATGGTTGCCTGCCCTTCTCTATTTGAACAGCTCATTACACCTTAAATATAAACCACATGCGCACTGGAGCATTTATGTAATTTTCTGGGGCAAAGAATTTGGGCTGTGATCCAACACTAAAATATATTACTTTAATATTTATTTGCATCTGTTTAGTATTGTCATGATCCATACAAAACTGAATCATTTTTCTTTCCTTTGAAAAAAAAATAAAAGGGAATAAAACTGTTCACAGACTACTTCTAGTCAAGTGGATTTGAAAAGCTTCATTTAAGATTCAGTTTCTCATTGCAGATATTAATATCATAAGCATTGATGAAGAATAATGTAATGAATGATGAGTTTTGAACAATACTGTGGCTGATTTGGTAAAGCTATGTTTTTTGTCTTAAACAATAGGATGTTTGATCAAATCAACTGCAGAGAAGGAAATGGTATTGCAAAAGATGAGCTTCTAATTGAGAAAGACAATGAATTGTGCATCAGAAACAGCTGCAGAGAAACAGATCCCACTGCATTTCTACATGTTAATATGCTGAGTTTCCACATTAGATGGTCACAATTTTGAGTCCCAGCACGTCCAGGTGTCTTTACATCTGTGTTGTATATTTAGAAAGGAATAAAATCAAATGTTAATATGCTATATTCATTGAATTCCCTATTTTAGCTTTTTCTTATTAATTACATTACCATTATAAGCTAAACAGAGAAGGAACTCCCTTTCTTTGACATTACTTATAAATTTAGATGCCATGCATCCTCCTTCTTAGGAGATACATACATTTCACTTTAGACTGTTAAAAGAAGTCAAGGACAAGCATTATTTTTGTGCAAAGTTACCTGTACCCTGTGGAAGGCAAGGGAAGATGAGGAAATAAATTGACTCCTAATATCCATGTCTTCACACTGTTCATATTTACATGCTACTCTCGTGAATGTTTGTATTCCCCCAAATCCATATGTTGTTTGTGCCCTAAATCCATATGTTGTTTTTTGCCCCGATCCATATGTTGAAGCCCTAATCCCCAATGTGATGTGGTGTAATGTCTGTGGGAAGTAATTAAATAATGAGGGTAGAACTCCTGCCAATGTAATCAGTGTCCTATTAAGGAAAATACAGAAAGGAGAGAGATCCCATTAGCCAAGCGAGGATACAAAGTGAAGGTAGCCATCTGTAATCTAAGAAGATCTCCTAGAGACAGCAAACATAGGAGCACCTTGATCTTAAACTTGTAAAAATCCATGACAATGAAAAATAAATTCCTGGCAGATATCTCTCTGGACTTAGTTACTAAAATACTAAATTACAGAAACCCAAAACTGAGAGGCCGCTAAGTGTGGTCACTCGACCTCATACCTCTTCATCCTCAGCAATGGAAAACAAAATATCTAATGCTTCCTTTTCAGCAGGTCTGACTTTAGGGGAGAGACTCTCCAAACAATAATAGTGAGTTTTGTTGAAATATTGTATGCAATCAAAGTGAAAGTAAAGTGAAATTTATTAGTTACACAGGCAGGGGGGGGCTTAGGGGGGGTAGGGGCGTGGGGGGGGGTTGGGGTGTGAGGGGGCGGGGTGGAGCTATACTGGGATTCTTGGTGGTGGAATATGAGCACTGGTGAAGGGATGGGTATTCGAGCATTGTATAACTGAGATTTAAACCTGAAAATTTTGTAACTTTCCACATGGTGACTCAATAAAAAATTTAAAAAAATATATTACTTCAGCTAGACATTTCACAAAAGAAGACATACAGATGGTGAACAGGTACATAAAAAATTGTTCATCAACACCTATTATCAGGAAAATATGAATCAAAATGACAATAAGACATCATCTCACACTTGAAAGAATGTCATTAATTCAGAAACAATAAATATTGACAAAGGTGTTCAGCAGTAGGAAACTATTCACTATTGGAGGGAATGGAACTTAGTCTAGTCTTTATGGAAAATAATGTAGAGTAATTTCAAAATATTAAAATAAATTTTCTATATGATCTAGAATTCTACTCCTAGGTATCTATCCAAAGAACTGAAAGACATTGATTTTAAAATGTATATGCACAACCACCTTTTATTGCAGCATGATTTACTGGATAGAAGATAGTAAAACCATCTAAATACTACAGATGTGTGTAAAACACAAAAATAAAAAGAAAGGTGCGGGTGAGGGAAGGGATGGAGCCAAGATGGTTGGTCTCACTTGCAGTTTATTCCAATCTCATCTCCATTTTCCTCTGATTCTCCTCCTGCTTCTTTCTCCCCCATCCTACTTCATTCTCTCTCTCTCTGCCTCTCTCCCAGCTCTCGGTCTCTCTCTCAATCTGTGGATCTGGCCCCCAACCCACTCTTACAGCCTAGTTAAATCTCCACAGCATGAGGGGATTGGGGCATACACATAGGTGTGGTCAGCAATAGGGTAAGGTTCCTTTCCCTCAGGGGATGCTTCTCCTAGGACTTAATTCTCTTTCAGCAGGAGGATCCACCCAAGGGCAGAGTCCCATGAATGTGTTTCTCTTCTCCTCAGCCAGCAAACATATAAGAATTCATAATATTAATCATTTTGTATGGACACAATAAGAGATGCATTAAAGCTTATAGAATTGCTCTCCTGGGGCCATCTCAATCTCAGACTACAGTGCTCAGGCCAGAACAGTCTTTCCTATCCCTAGCAGGGTCGTAGTCTCATCATTACTTTTGGATCATGACAGCATTTGTCTATGATCAAGCTCTTAACTTATAGTTAAGAATTAGGCACTTTGGCCAGGCCCATCTCGATGCCAGGGTAGCACATAACTCACCGCTTGCCCTGGATCCTTCCTGTCCCTCATCAGGACCCTGCTTTTGGGGTGCTAGGAACTGAGGGCAACTGAGGCTTAAGTGGAGAAAGCAGATGCCCGGGAGGGAATAATATTCGAGGCCAATTAAGTCCCAGGTTACAAAAACATAATATTGTCTTCTTGTGTCTATACAAAAAAGACATAGTTTTAAAGTAAATTGTTCAAAAGGCATAAAGAGGAGAGAAAGGCAATGTTATAATATTCAGTGTCCTAGGAAGTTCTGACCTTACCAATTAACAGAGTTTGATTAGAGGAAGAGCAGATAAACTGGTAGAAGTGGTTACAGATAAACAAAGGAATGGGAGTGACTCGGGAGCACTTTGATGGGCGTGACTGATAAACCTAAGCTCCTTGTGGCAAGGGGAGCAGGACAAACCAATGATATCCAACACAGATGAATAAATAAAGGGAAATGTGCTATATATACACCAGGGAATATGTCTCAGTCTTAAGAAAACTGAAAACTGAAATCTTGCCTTTTGTGACAACATAGAGGAATTGTAGAGGCTCCTAATAAGTTATATAAATCAAAAGGAAGAAAGATGATCGCACTCATATGCAGGATATAGATAAGCAAAGAAAACCAATGGAAATAAATCATTGAGCTCAGGCTGCAGAATTATGGTTATCTTAGGGGACAGGATGAGAAGAAATGGAAAGAGGAAGGGGTTTATTGGTCTGTGGTGGATGGATATTGCTACTTAGGTGGTGGTTATGATGTGGTAAACTACACTTTGAAAAGTCTAAAACAAACAGTCTTATAAGCTGTTACCTCAACTAAAAAAATTCCTCAAGTAAGAAAGCAGATTGAAGCATGGTATTAACGGTCTGTTCATTTTAAAACTAAAAGAACAAAGAAAAAGACATAGTGATCAATAGAACTGTCACTGTATCACTATATCACTGTCATCCCGTTGCTCATCGATTTGCTCGAGCAGGCACCAGTAACGTCTCCATTGTAAGACTTGTTACTGTTTTTGGCATATCGAATAGGGCACAGGTAGTTTGCCAGACTGCTGTGCAGGCGAGATACTCTTGGTAGCTTGCCGTGCTCTCTGAGGGGGCAGAGGAATCAAACCTGGGTAGGCCACACGCACGGCAAACACCCTATCTGCTGTGCTATCACTCCAATCAATAAAACTACATGCCACAATTTAAAAATCAATGTCCACACCCATATCTACACAGAGAAGATGAATTTAAAATTAAGACTTATGGCCCCCCTCCCCGCCCCCTGCCCGCCGCGGCTCGGGGCTTCTCCTGAAGCCCCTGCCTGGCACCTTTCCGCCGCCGCCGTCGGATCCTGACCAATCCCCACTCTGCTGCTTAGGGGCGTGTCCTCATCTCAGGGGGCGTGGCCTAAAAAGTGGGCGTGGCCTCTTTCCGGAGCACAGGCCGCTAACTCGGCCGCAGTTATTTTTTTTTACCATTCCATGCCTTCTCCTTTGGCCACAATTGATAGAATTCATTCCTTCAAAGAACTCCCTGAGGCCCTCCCTTTCCCCCACTTCCCGCTGCCATCTGCGTCTCCCGAGTTTCTGAAGTCACTCCCTGCTCGCCCGGCGCACCCTGTCTCCCGAACCGGCTTGTAACTGCGCACGTCCCCCCCATCAACAGGAAGACACTGGGGGCGTGGCCTGTGTCTTATTGGGAGTGGTCTAAAGTGGGCGTGGCCTCCTCTCAGAGCGGCCAACGCTAACGCGGCCGCAGTTATTCTTTGCTACCTCAGCTCAATCCGTACTGTGTATTCCTTTGAAAACTCACTTTTGCGATCTCAAACATTTACGCAAAATAGCCATTAGCTTAGGCTGACAGTATAAAAGCTATCAGTGAATAAGGGAAGTCTAGCACAATCGGAGCCCCTTCTTCCCACAAAAAGGAAGAGGAATAAATAACTACAAGGTTCCAACTCTGCACTTCCGTGACAATATGAAGAAACAGCGAAAATCCCCTCCATGAAGAGAGGGAGAAGAAAAGATACTAGAAACCTCAAAAGAGTCTCCCAACATCTACGACCTCTCAGATAAACAATTCAGAGAGGAAATATGGAGGAGAGTCGACCTACTCCAAGCAACTATGGAACAGACATCCAATAAATTAAGGGAGGAGATGAATCAAGCGCTGGAACGGTCTACCAAGAAAATACAGGAAGAAATGAGAGCAGAAATGAGAGCAGAAATTTCAAACCTTCGAACGGAAGTCTCACAAATAAAGCAATCGGTAGATGAAATAAAAATATCACTAGATGCCCTCAACAGCAGAATGACTACAGCCGAAGACAGAATCAGCGAGCTTGAGGATGAGCTGCAGAAAGCTTACAGACAGCAACAAATAATGGCCAAAGACCTCAAAATGGCTATAGAGCGAATCAGAGCCCTGGGGGATGACTTCAAGAGGAACAACATAAGAATCATTGGAGTACCGGAACCACAGGGAAGTAACCCCAATGAAAAAAACATAGTCAAAGACATCATCACTAAGAAATTCCCAGAGCTGGAGAAGGCAGGCGTCCAGATACAAGAAGTCCGAAGAGTGCCAGCAAAAAGAGACCCAAATAAAAAGACTCCAAGGCATATCATAGTCAGAATGGCGGATGCTGTAGATAGAGACACAATTCTACAAGTAGCAAGGTCAAAGAGGGAAATCACATACAAAGGAGCACCCCTCAGATTTACGGCCGATCTGTCAGAAGAAACCCTCCGAGCCCGAAGACAATGGTGGGACATAGTGAAAAAACTCAACGAAATGAATGCCTCACCAAGAATACTTTATCCAGCTAAACTCTCACTCAAACTCGAAGGAACCATACACTATTTCTCGGATAAACAACAGCTCAGGAACTTCATAGACTCAAAACCAATCTTGAAAGAAGGTCTAAAGGGGCTACTGTAAGACAAGGAGGAGCCCCATAAGAACAACAAATCCCACAGAAAGATGACACAAAACCACATCACAATAATCTCTCTCAATGTCAATGGCCTAAATGCACCTATCAAAAGACACAGAGTGGCTAAATGGATCCGGAAATTAAACCCAACATTCTGTTGCCTGCAAGAAACACACCTGAACAAACAGAGTAAACATAGACTCAAAGTCAAAGGATGGAAAACAATCCTCCAAGCAAACAACCCCCTTAAAAAAGCTGGAGTGGCCATCCTGGTATCCGACAACATAGATTTCAGGATGAAAAAGATCAAAAGGGACAGCGAAGGTCATTTTCTGTTTATCAAGGGATATGTACAACAGGAAGAAATCACACTCTTAAACGTATATGCTCCTAACAAACGACCGGCTAAATATTTAAAACGACTCCTAACAGACTTCAAAGAGGACATCACTAACAGCACAATTGTAGTCGGAGACTTCAATATGGCCTTATCACCTCTAGATAGATCCACAAGAACAAAACTCAACAAGGAAACACTGACTCTGAATGAAGAAATTGAAGAGAGAGGCCTAATAGACCTATACAGGGCCTTACACCCCAAAAAGAAAGAATACACATTCTTTTCCAGTGCACACGGAACATTTTCAAAAATAGACCATGTACTGGGCCCCAGAACATACCTCAATAGAATCGGAAAAATAGAAATTGTATCAACCATCTTTTCAGACCACGATGCGCTGAAGATAGAAGCTAACCACCCACAAATACGGAAAATCAAATCAAACACCTGGAAATTAAACAATTCCATGTTGAACAATGAGTGGGTCAAGAAGGAAATCAAGGAAGAAATCAAAAGATACTTAGAAACAAATGAGAATGAAGACACGAGCTACCAAAACCTATGGGACGCAGCTAAAGCCGTGTTAAGGGGAAAATTTATAGCTCTCCAAGCATTCCTCAGGAAGGAAGAAAGGACCCACATAGATAGCTTGACTTCACGACTCAAGACCCTAGAAAAGGACCAGAGAAAGGACCCCAAACCAGACCGAAGGAAAGAAATAATAAAAATTAGAGCAGAAATTAATGACATCGAAACCAAAAAAACAATCCGAAAGATCAATGAAACAAAGAGTTGGTTCTTTGAGAAAATAAATAAGATTGATAAACCGCTAGCAAGTCTCACAAAGAAAGAAAGAGAGAAAACTCTAATAAATCGAATCAGAAATGAAAAGGGGGACATCATAACAGAAACCAGTGAGATTCAAAAGATCATTAGAGACTACTTTGAAAGTCTTTACGCCACAAAAAAGGAGAACCTAAAAGAAATGGATGGATTCCTCGATTCCTATAATCTCCCAACACTGAAGAAAGAAGACCTGGAATACCTGAATAGACCCATCAATGTTAAGGAAATTGAAACGGTAATCAAAAACCTCCCCAAAAACAAAAGCCCAGGCCCAGATGGTTTCACTGGCGAATTCTTCCAAACATTTAAAGAAGACCTATTGCCTGTTTTCCTCAAACTTTTCCAGGAAATTGAAAAAACAGGAACTCTCCCAAACAGTTTCTATGAAGCACATATCTCCCTAATACCAAAAGCAGACAAAGACACCACTAAGAAAGAAAATTACAGACCAATTTCCCTGATGAACACCGATGCGAAGATCCTCAACAAAATACTAGCAAATAGGATCCAACAACTCATCAAAAAGATCATACATCACGACCAAGTGGGATTCATCCCAGGGATGCAAGGATGGTTTAACATTCGGAAATCAATCAACATAATCCAGCATATCAACAAAAGTAAAGATAAAAACCATATGATCATATCAATAGATGCAGAGAAAGCATTTGACAAGATCCAACATCCTTTCATGATGAAAACCCTCGCCAAAATGGGGTTTGGAGGAACTTTCCTCAAGATAGTCGAAGCCATCTATCACAAGCCTACGGCAAGCATTATCCTCAACGGGGAAAAACTAAGGGTCTTTCCTCTGAGATCAGGCACAAGACAAGGATGCCCACTCTCACCACTCCTCTTCAATATAGTACTGGAAGTACTTGCGATAGCTATTAGACAAGAAAAAGAGATCAAGGGCATCCAGATAGGAAGGGAAGAAATCAAACTCTCACTATTTGCAGACGACATGATACTATATCTAGAGAAGCCTAAAACCTCTACTAAGAAACTCTTAGAAACAATAGACTTATACAGTAAAGTTGCAGGCTACAAAATCAATACCCAAAAATCCATGGCCTTCATATATGCAAACAATGAGGCAGAGGAAAGGGACATGAAAAAAGCAATCCCATTCACAATCGTGCCCCAGAAAATCAGGTAACTCGGAATCAGCTTAACCAAGGAAGTAAAAGACCTTTACAAAGAAAACTACATAACGCTACTCCATGAAATCAAAGAGGACATGAGGAAATGGAAACATATACCCTGCTCGTGGATAGGGAGAATCAATGTTGTCAAAATGGCAATACTCCCTAAAGCATTATACAGATTCAATGCGATCCCTTTAAGTATACCCATGACATTCTTCAAAGAAATGGATCAAGCAATCCTAAAATTCATATGGAATAACAAACGTCCAAGGATAGCTAAAACAATTCTTGGGAAAAAGATGATGGGAGGCATCACCATCCCCAACCTCAAACTTTACTACAAAGCAGTAACAATTAAAACAGCATGGTACTGGAACAAAGGCAGAGCCGTAGACCAATGGAACAGGGTGGAATATCCCTACACACAACCCCAAATGTATGACCATCTAATCTTTGATAAGGGAGCAAGAGATGTGAAGTGGAGCAAGGAAAGCCTCTTTAACAAATGGTGCTGGCACAACTGGACAACCACATGCAAAAAAATGGGTTTAGACCTTGACCTGTCACCATGCACAAAAGTCAGATCAAAATGGATTAAAGACCTCAACATTAGACCACAAACCATAAGGTACATTGAAGACAAGGTCGGCGAAACCCTCCACGATATTGAAGATAAAGGTATCTTCAAAGGTGACACGGAACTAAGCAATCTAGTAAAAACAGAGATCAACAAATGGGACTACATTAAACTAAAAAGCTTCTGCACCGCAAGAGATACAGTGACCAGAATACAAAGACTATCCACAGAATGGGAAAGGATATTTACACAATACCCATCAGATAAGGGGTTGATATCAATGGTATATAAAGCACTGGTTGAACTCTACAAGAAGAAAACATCCAACCCCATCAAAAAATGGGGCGAAGAAATGAACAGAAACTTTACCAAGGAAGAAATACGAATGGCCAAAAGGCACATGAAAAAGTGCTCTGCATCACTAATCATCAGAGAGATGCAGATCAAAACAACTTTGAGATACCACCTCACACCACAGAGACTAGCACACATCCAAAAAAACAAAAGCAACCGCTGTTGGAGAGGATGTGGGGAGAAAGGGACCCTTCTTCACTGCTGGTGGGAATGCCGACTGGTTCAGCCCTTCTGGAAAACAATTTGGACGACTCTCAAAAAATTAGATATTGAATTCCCATTTGACCCAGCAATACCACTGCTGGGAATATATCCCAGAGAGGCAAAAAAGTACAATCGAAACAACATCTGCACATGTATGTTCATCGCAGCACTGTTTACAATAGCCAGAATCTGGAAAAAACCCGAATGCCCCAAAACGGATGACTGGTTGAGGAAACTTTGGTACATCTATACAATGGAATACTATGCAGCTGTTAGAAAAAAGGAGGTCAAGAATTTTGTAGTCAAGTGGATGGGCATGAAAAGTTTCATGCTGAGTGAAATGAGTCAGAAAGAGAGAGACAGACATAGAAAGATTGCACTCATCTATGGTATATAGAATAACAGAGTGGGAGACTAACACCCAAGAACTGTAGAAATAAGTACCAGGAGGTTGACTCCATGGCTTCGAGGCTGGCCTCACGTTCCGGGGAAAGGTCAACTCAGAGAAGCGATCACCAACTACATTGTAGTCGAAGGCCATGTGGGGGAAGGGAGTTGCGGGCTGAATGAGGGCTAGAGACTGAGCACAGCGGCCACTCAACACCTTTATTGCAAACCACAACAGCTAATTAGAGAGAGAAAACAGAAGGGAATGCCTTGCCACAGTGGCAGGGTGGGGTGGGGGGGAGATGGGATTGGGGAGGGTGGGAGGGACACTGGGTTTACGGGTGGTGGAGAATGGGCACTGGTGAAGGGATGGGTTCCCAAACTTTGTATGAGGGAAGTATAAGCACAAAAGTGTATAAATCTGTAACTGTACCCTCACGGTGATTCTCTAATTAAAAATAAATAAATTTAAAAAAAAATAAAAAAAAATAAAATTAAGACTTATTCACTCAATACTTTTTTAGGCTAATGACTAGTTGTTTTAAGAGAGAGGATTTTTTTTTTTTTTGCTTTTTGGGTCACACCTGGCGATGCACAGGAGTCATGCCTGGCTCTGCACTCAGGAATTACCCCTGGTGGTGCACATGGGACCATACAGGATGCTGGGAATCGAACCCAGATCGGCCACGTGCAAGGCAAACGCCCTATCTGCTGTGCTATTGCGCCAGTCCCAAGAGAGAGGATTTTCTTGCCTTTAAGGATGTTTTAGTGCCATGGGGGGAAATATAAACTGTGTTTTAAATTTCCATAACCTCTACATTTTATGGCAGGGACCCAGTTCCTATTAACAGTTTTCTATTTCAACACCTGTTATCAAATCATAACATTTTAGTTAAACTGGCAAATGGTCCTCCTTCACTATGAAAGTGTAAATGAACTTTAATTTAGAGTCATTTTGCTAATTATTTCTCATCTATGGACATTAATAGCTGCTTAATCTTCTGACATGACCCAAACACATGCATAATAACTCCATTCAGTATATTAAACTAAGTAATGTATATTTCCATCTCTGCTGCTGGAACCTAATTTGTTTTAGGACAAGGTCAACCTTATTCTTCTCTGAATTAGCTCAGCCTGTATTATTGAACCTCGAATAAATTGTCCTGAAATATTTATCGAATTCATATACACATAGTCCAAAGGCAAATAAAGATTTGTTTGATTGATGGACCCTCACTGAATTTTGGTTCAGAATCTCTTCAAGACATAAAACTTTCATTTCCTTATATATGGGAAAAATGAATATCTCAAGTCAAGATTTCTTAAGTAAGGAGGCCGGGGAGATAGCACAGTGGCAGAACACTTTCCTTGTTTGGGCAGACCTGAGTTCCATCCATGGCATACTATGTGGTCCCCTGAGCTCCAACAGGATTGATCTGAAGGCTCAAAATTCCTCAATACGTTTCTGAATTCAGTTATAAACTATTCTTTAGACATTTCAGTAAAAATGGAACAGAACATCTACCTACCCGATCCACATAATCATTAAATGTTATTTTTAAAATACATAGCCTATTTCCTGATTCTCTGCCGTTTCTCCATAAAGAAAGAAAATGTTTGCTTGGTAGTCTAGGGGTATATGTTTTTCTTATCAAAATATGTAGAAGGCACACAGTCCTAGAAAACAGCCCATAAATAAACCCTGGATACAGGCAAACATACAAAAAACTTTAAATTTCAACAATTTTATCAATTCTTAGATCATCAAAAGACAGAAGAGAGAACCTTAACCATATCAGAGAAATAATGGGCATTTGGGCCATGGATTACAGAGCAGGCAGTTGAAAGTGAGAGAATTTGAGACATGCTAGTAGACTAAGGCATACTTCATCATGACTGGAGAAGGGAACAGGTAATACTTCTGGCCTAATGAGGTAATCATTCACTCATGTGGAAAGACCAACATTTTCAGGGTAAATTAAAAATTCAGATAGACAATGTTAAATTCAAGATTTTAGATGTTAAATACAGACATTTTAGAATAGAAACACTAAGCAAGCAGACACACTTCACAAATTGTCATCTTAAAAGATGGGGTTAAGGAGCTTTATATGTGGTTAGGACTGGAGCTATAGCACAGTGGTAGGGTGTTTGCCTTGCACACAGCCGACCCGGATTCAATTTTTCCGTCCCTCTCGGAGAGCCTGGCAAGCTACCGAGAGTATCTCGCCTGCACAGCAGAGACGGGCAAGCTACCCGTGGCGTATTCAATATGCCAAAAACAGTAACAACAAGTCTCATGATGGAGACGTTACTGGTGCCCGCTCGAGCAAATCGATGAGCAACGGGATAACAGTGATACAGTGCTATATGTGGTTGATTCCAATTTGATCTCCCAAACAAGAAAGATCCTCCAAGCACCACCAGGAACAACCTCCAAGTACAGAACTAGGAGTAGACCTCCTAGCACCAACAGATGTGATTCAAATACAAAACCAAACCAAATTTATCACTTTTGTCATAGTCAAAAAAGAAGCTTATTTTCCCAAGAGTTCCTATTCAGTAGAATAAGACAACCTGTCCAAAGACTACATGACAGAAAGTGGCAGAAAGCAATAGTCATGCATAATGTGAAAATAAACTTTATCAATATTTGCTATATATTTTATTTGAGATTTATTTACGGATAGATTATGTTTATGCATTACAGCGGGGAGGGTGTCTCTCTTGCACGTGGCTCACCGGGTTCAATCCCTGGCATCCTATATGGGTCAGCGCCAGGAGTGATTCCTGGGTGCAGAGGCAGGAGGAAACCCTGAGCATCACCAGGTGACCCCACCCCCAAAATAATAAAGAACAGCTGAGTCTGTGACCAGGAGGGGCATCACTGCTGACCTGGCCAGGGGCTCCCAGTCAGAGGCGTTGCTCAGGGCTCCCGGCTGCTGGGCAGGAAACAGGGTCTGGCCAAAAGGCCACCTCCAGACTGGCGCCAGGAAGAGCCCACACGTAAGGGAGCCCAGCAAGCCGGGATGCCAGCCCAGGCCCTTAGGGACAGTTTCCACCTGAGGCTGCATCAGCCCTTTTCCTCTCCTGGTGGAGACCCTCGGGAAGCACAGCAGGGCCTGCACCGGGGAAACCAGGGCGAGGCTGAGACCTGGCCAAGACCACAGCGGCCTGCCACTGCCTGCCAGAGCACGCGCAACCCCGTGTGCAGAGCACACGCTCACGTGCATCCCCGCGTGCAAAGCCCACGCTCAACCCCCGCTTGCAGAGTCCACGCTCACGTGCACCCCCGCGTGCAGAATCTAGTGGGAGAATCTAGTGGGACAAACTAGCTCACGTGCACCCCCCATGTGCAAAGCCCATGCTCACGTGCATTCCTCGTGCAGAGCCCAAGCTCACGTGCATTCCTCGTGCAGAGCCCAAGCTCACGTGCACCCCCCCTTGCAGAGCCCATGCTCACGTGCACCCCCACATGAGGAGCTGTATGCTCACATGCACCCCCGCATGCAGAGCCTGCACTCGCGTGTATCCTCTCATGAGAAGCCGCATGCTCACTTGTATCCCCCCCAAGTTGGGCCCCCGGGGGCCTGCAGCCAAATGCATGCACATCCCCTCAATGCTGCAGCCTGGCCTTGGCATCACTAGCCACACTCGGAAACGCCGCTGTGGGGTCCAGCTGACCCGCTCTCGCCTGGCTGTGACCAGCTTTACTGGCCCCAAGCACGAAACAACGGGAAACAGAGACTCACCCATGCCGCCCGGGCCTGGCTGCTCACCCACCCAAGCCCCACTGTACACTCAGGACACTTGTTCGCTCTGCAGCTGTGGTTCTGCTGCGAGGCCGCAGCTCCAGCCCCCTGGCTGTTTTTATTTTTAATTTTTCATAAAGTTGTTCACACAAATTGTTTACATTCAATATTTCAACACCAGTCCCACCATCATTGCACCTTCCCACCACCACCCTCAGATGCTAAATTTCCTAGGTAGAATAATGAATGCTTTTAACATCTCTAAGTTGAAGGGGCAGTATTGGAACTTTAAGTCCTGTAGACCAGAGATTTCCAACTGTTGCTCAGTCAGTGACAGTGTCCAGGCATAAAGATGGTGAGATTCCCCGCTACAGACGCTAGCAGTTCACATTGTTCTTTCTATGGTAAAGCTTTCATTGCCCCATGAGATTTTGTTTGTTTTAAGGCCTCACCTGACAGTGCTCAAGGCTTACTCCTGCCTCTGTGCTTTGGGGTAACTTCTGTCGGGGTTCAGGTGACCATATTTAATGCTGGGTTGGGTGCATGCAAGATAAACACCCTACCTCCTGTTGCTCCAGCCCCTCCCCATAATATTTTTATTTAACTTTTTTTGTTGTTTTGGGGCCACACCCAGTGATGTGGTTACTCCTGGTTCTCCACTTAGGAATTACTCCTGATAAGCTCTGGGGACCATATGGGGTGCTGGGGATTGAACCCAGGTCAGCCTCATGCAAGGCAAGCACCCTGTCAGCATGAAAGGCAAGTGCCCTATCAGCTGTACTATTACTCCGGCCACTCAACATTTATTAAGCATCTGTTAGAGCTCAGGTACTTTGAGAAGCAGTAAACAAGACTGGAAAGATTCTTGAGCTTAAGAAGTTTAGAATCTAGTGGACAAACTAGAGAATAAGCAGTAGATAAATAATTACTGGTAGAGTCTAACTGAAAAAAAGGGCAGTGAGATTTATGAGTGGAGGAGAGGCCAGTGAGGATAAAGCCCATTCCTGCTGAACTAGAAACTCTAAGTTAATATAATTCCATGTAATCTGTCATATACTTGGTTTTTAATATGGTAGTGTTAAAACATGTGTTTGGTTTTAACATACTTGCTTGTATTCTCTTATATACATTCTCCATCCCTCTCGGAGAGCCCAGCAAGCTACTGAGAATGTCCTGCCCACGTGGCAGAGCCTGGCAAGCTCCCGTGGTGTATTCAATATGCCAAATACAGTAACAATAACAGGTCTCATTCCCCTAACCCTGAAAGAGCCTTCAATATGGCACCATTTGGAAAAATGACTAAGGAGAGGCTGCTAAAATCTCAGGACTGGGATGAATGGAGATGTTATTGGTGCCCACTCAAGCAAATCAGCGAATGATGGGATGACAGTGATACAGTGATATTTTTATGCATATGTGCCTCTTACACCTACATAGATGCCAAGGACCGCTAAAGCAGGAATAAGCAGGAATAAAGACTATTCATTTCATATCCCCAAAGTATTACTCCTTCATAATATAAATCCCAGGATTACTTCAACTTGAAGACATAAATGTGGGGGACTTGTTTGACCGAGGGATGAACAGGAAGCCCATACAGAACTAGAGTCTTAGTGCAGGTTACAGGTGGGGAAGTTTCTCTGAAAGCACAATCTTAGCCTCAAAGTCTGGACAGTCAGACCCATGCCAAAGGTTGATCGATGAGTGAAGTCTGAATTGTCAAGATAAGCAGAAATACAGAGAGAAGGAATAGGAATCAGGCAATCAGATGTTGGAGAGACGGTTGGAATCAACCTATCAGAATCATGACAAGGAGGGTGGACTCAGGGAAAAGTAGAATTTAGGGTTATTGTATTTTATGGAATATATTGTATTTTATGGAATTTTCAATTGAGAAATTGAATGATGTCCGTATTCTTCCCTTCCCCACTATAAAAAATATATTTGTTGGCCTTTTAATTCCCTATTGCAAAATGATACTTTGAGATATAATTAGCTAAGATAAAGTCATTGGAGATGATGATGATGACTTTATCTTAGCTAATTATATCTTATAGCCTACTTTTCCCTCTGGGAGAAACTGGCAAGCTACTGAGAGTTTCCTGTCCACATGGGAGAGCCTCGCAAACTCCCCATGGTGTATTCATATGCCCAAAACAGTAACAATGCTGGGTCTCATTCCCCTGACCCTGAAAGAGCTTCCAAAGTGGCATCCTTGGGAAGGATGAATAAAATGAGGTTTCTGAAATCTCAGGGCTAAGGCAAAAGGAGACGTTACTGAGACCACTTGAGAAATTCAATGATCAACGGGATGATAATGATGATGATGATGATGATGATGATGATGATGATGATGATGATGAAAGTTATTGGAAGTACCCAAATCTGATTTTTTTCTTCAAAAAACTTACATATATTTTTAAAAGAGAGAATAAATATGTGACCTTATTCCTGTATTACTAAACTTCCTTCTTCTTGCTTCTAGTCCCAGGGGTGATATCAGTTCCCCAATGTCACTTGTACATAGAACTCTCATCAGCTCCCCCCTCTGAGAGTGCGAGACATTTTCTGTCGGGACCCATCCTGGTTCAGAGAAGACCCCGGGGAGACCTGCTCTGAGGAGTTGTGTCTTCAGAACCCCTCAGAGAGAATGTTCCTCGAGGATTCTAACGATTCTTATATCGTTCCCATTGAATTCATTCCTACATATTCTATTATGTGCTGTTCATTTATTTTAAGAGTTTTTTTCCCCCCATCTTCTGCTTTCTAGGGGCATCTTGCATCCTATCTTGTAGCTCACTGGTTTTATCCTCAGCTTCAGTTACTCTACTGCTAAGACCTTCAATTAAATTGATTTTGGTTTAATGTCACCTAACAAACCCTTAAGTTCTGTGACTTATGATTGTAGTTTTATTTGTAACCTTATGCTTTCTTGTCCCTGTACCATTATTATTGAGTTCATTGAACATTCTCAATATGTTATCTCTAACATCCCTTTTTTAGAGTTAATAAAGATGGTTAGTAGTATTTGGGGCTGGAGCGATAGCGCAGTGGGTAGGGTGTTCGCCTTGCACTCGGCCAACCCGGGAGTTTGATTCCTCCGCCCCTCTTAGAGAGCCCAGCAAGCTACCAAGAGTATCGCGCCCACACGGCAGAGCCTGGCAAGCTACGCGTGGCGTATTAGCTATGCCAAAAATAGTAACAAGTCTCACAATGGAGATATTACTGGTGCCTGCTCTAGCAAATCGATGAGCAATGGGATGACAGTGATACAGTGACAGTAGTATTTGAGTGTTCAGGGCTACCATCTTGGTGGTTTCCCCAGTGAGTCGGCTGCAGTATGGCACAAATTTTTGTAATCCATCACCCTCTCTCCAGGATACTCTGAGGGATTCAGATCAGTGTTCTTTCCTTTCTTCCTGCTGGAACTATGCAACCCCCAATTTTTTTTCTGTTTTGTTTTGTTTGATTCATTATGCACTTTTGTTTTGTTTCATTTTATTTTTGTTTTGTGTTGAGGTTGCTGAGAGACTTTCAATGTCATTGGCTGTTCCTCAACTCAGTCTGTAATTTAGAGTTCTATTATTTCTTCCAGCCACCACTACCTTTGTAAAGTTTTGTGGGGGATAAGTGGAGGGAGCTAGGAATCAGAATCAGTTCTTATCAGCACCCTGTGCTTGGAGGCACCAAGGCCATTCTAGTTCACTGCAGGAAACACAAGTGTGTGTTCCCCAGGGTGTAATATAGAGATATATGCATGAGTTGCTATGTGGTTCTGAAAATCCAAAAAAATAAATCACAGGGAGAGACAGAGTCTCTCACCTGTAGAGGCACAGTGCTTTTGACACCCACATTTTGGTTCACCTGGCCTGGAGGAAGGTGGTGGTGAAAGGGACTACTTTGGTATTTATTTATTTATATTTATTTTATCAACGGGATGACAAGTGATACAAGTGATATTGATTTTGGGGGGCTAGAACAATAGCACAGCGTGTGGGGCATTTGCCTCTTTCAATTCCTCCATCCCTCTCTGAGAGTCTGGCAAGCTATCTAGAGTATCCTGCCCACACAGCAGAGCTTGGCAAGCTTCCTGTGGCATATTTGATATGCCAAACAGTAACAAGTCTCACAATGGAGACGTTATTGGTGCCCACTTCAGCAAATCAATGAGCAACAGGATGACAGTGATACAGTCTGATACAGTGATTGATTTAGGGGCCATACTCCAAAATTTTCAGGGTTTACTTCTGGCTGTGCAATCAGGAATTACTCCTGGTGGTGGTCAGGGGACTTTATGGGATGCCAGAAATTAAACCTGGGCTGGCTGCATATAAGACAAGTGTCCTTACACACTCTACTCCCTCTCTGGCCCCAAGGGACTGTTTCAATCTTTATATTTCTCCCTGGGGGGCTATGATAAACATTTGGGTAAGTCATTGTGTGCAATTTAGTCGCTATGAACCTGCCTCTACTATCATTCCATGTCCTCCTTCTCCCAAAGTAACGACCATCTTGATTTGATGTTTATCTTTTCCAGTTCTACTTTTAACTTTTATTATATGTGTACCCATAAACAAAAACAGGATTCTTCCCATGGGTTAAAGCCTATAATCTTTTCCTTGGATGGCTAAATTCCTAACGTAGGGAGTTTATATCCCTATAAAACATGGATGTTTTCCCAAACCAGATGATTTCTGAGATGTGTATTCCAAGCAACCTACCAATCCAGGGATTGTAATGCTTATCTTTGGAGGAAACAGCAAAGCTGTGTTTATTTAAATGCACATGTGAAGAACATTTTGAAATACAGCAAAGGAGTAAAAGGTCATAGTGACCAGGGCACACTACAACTCTCTTCACACACAAAAACAATCTCCAGAACAGAGGGAATTACCCAATAACTAATAAAGAATGTCACAGAGGCAAATCTGGAAATTGGTTAAATATTTTCTTTGGACACCCAAAGGGTCTGACAAGGACATTTAACCCTTGTTAATAAATTCCACCCTGCCAGTTCATCAGCTTGTAGATTCAGTCTTAGCTAACTCAGGTGCTTCCTTGTCCCTAAAAGGCTCTGAGTGTGCATGGCTTAAAGACTGGGGTAAATTCCTAGAAATGATTCATTATGCACTTTTATCATTAGGATATAATGGAGCGTAAGTTCCCAAACTTAGATGGTAGGGCCTACTGCATAGTGAGGGTATATCTTATAGCCTACGGTGACCATCGCTGGATATACGGTCTGTTCTAGACTGAAACATTGTGATACAGCCCACTGAATTCTGCTGTATCTTCCAGAAGGTGATGACAAAGTAATGATGTGAGTGAAAGTGTCCTGTAAAGAGTGTTCCCCTAGTAAGCCACTAGCTAAGGGATGATGAAAAAGCCTGACCCCATGGGGGAATTATGCAAAGTAACCTACTCCTCAGTACTGTGCCCACCTTATTTGAAGCCCAGAGTTGGATTTTCAAAGTCATGTCCCCAACTGTCATAAGAGTCACCTGGGAGTATGACAGAGTAGAACCTAAAGAACCAGGTAGTTCTAGATTCCTGCACACCCAGAAATATCAAACAGCTGGGATAACTTAGTTTGGACCACTGAAAGCAAAGACCTATCTGATCCAGAGGCTGGTGCACTAAAGGGCAAAGGTGACCCAAGAAAGTCAAAGCAGCATAGGTGAGTCCTGAAGAGCATATAATACCTGGTGGAGTTGATGTTTCACATCGAAACGTTCAGCAATAACTAAATATATATATATACATATATATATACATGTATATATATATGGAATCACCAAGAGATATAGTTACAAAGTCGTTCAGGATCGGGTTTCAGTCATACAACATTCCAACACCCGTTCCTTCACCAGTATGTGTTTCCCACCACCAATATTCCCAGTTTCCTTCCTGTCACCCTTCTCCCAATCTGCCTCTGTGGCAGGCACTTTTCCTCTTTCTCTCTCACTCTCTTTTTCCCTCCTTCCTTTCGGGCATTATGGTTTGCAATACAGGTACCAAAAGGTTATCATATTCATCTCTTTACCAACTTACAGCACTCAGCTCTTGTTCAGAGGGGTCATTTACAGCTGACACTGTCACCATGAACTTCTCTACCGTGACTTTCTCCCCCCTTCATCACTTGCAGCAGGCTTCCAACCAGATGCCAGACCTCCTAGTGACCAAATCTTTGAGGTAATAGGGTGAATATCATTTAAGAAATAAGCATGTGTGTTGTAAGATTATTTGGTGTTTGTTATTTCCAAAGGCCCTCCCAAATCATACCAAGAAAACAGACTTTAAACATCCATTCTATAAATCCAACCTTGACTGAAAATCAGTGAGCTAGGTAACTTAAGTAAATATTGTTTTGTGTGACTCATAATTGCATGTAGGTGCAGATTTCATACATATATATAACACATGTATAAACATATGTATATTGTATAAATAAATGTGCATGTGCTTGAACACATAAATGGCCTGACTTCATTTTACTAATTAAGTCAGTATGTATTTGGTCCCATCATAAACTATGTCAATGTACTTGACAATGTATTCGAGGGGGGTGCATTTTGTTCTTACAGACCATAATAACCCCTTGTCTCTGCCTTAGTGGACACACAATTCTAGAATTCATGCCAGGCTCAATTCTAAGCTCTGTATATGACCTAAACTTAATTTTCCCCCTGGAATCAGTAAGAAACTCAATGGCTGAATAAAATGCAAACAAATCTGGGTAAAGAATAACTCCCATCCCTCTGTAGGAAACCCAGGTGCCAGGGAAAAGAAGTTCATATAATAAAAGTAAATTAGTAAAATGAGATCCTCACCCACACCATCCATGGGGATATCAGAGTTGATGGCTCTGGACAATTGTGACGTAGGATAAGGTTACAGCAAGGACATTGGAAACAAATCATAGGCCTGGTCTGCGCTGTTCAATTCAGAAGATGGGTTATGACTGATAGGGCACTTTCAACATACATAAGCAATGGGCAGGCTGTGACTGGATACTCTCTAATAAAAACATGTGCCCTTCCCTCCCTTAACATTTATTTGCCACAGACCCAATAAATATTTCATGGATACGAGAGAGAAATAAATCGCCTCCAGGGACTCTAAGTGGTGGTAACTCCCAGTCATAATTCCGTCTATCACCAGCACCAAATTCTCTCAGCATGGTGAAGGCACTGTGTCCTGAACTGCGCTGGGAGGAGGCTAGAGGCCGGTGCTTCTAAGTCGTGTCAAGAGCACTGCAGCTGAGTGGCATGCAGAGGAGAGGGAGGGACTCGAAGGAGGGAAAACAGCTTCTCTCTAGCTCCACTGCACTATTCTTCAATCTGCATTTTTCAAAATGTCTTTGAGTTTGTTTGGGAGTCATACCTGGCAGTGTCCAGGGCTTACTCTGGCTCTATGGTGTTCACTCTTGGCAAGGTTTCCAGGGATATGTAGGCTTCTCAGGATCAAACCCAGGTCTGCTGCATGCAAGGCGAGCACCTTATCCATTGCACTATTTCTCTGGCCCTACATCTTTTTGTTGGGTTTACTCATAGGAACATATTTGTGTTTGTACTATTAGTAGCCCCTTCCTTTAAAAAAATTTTTTTTGGTGAGTCACAGTGAGGGTACAGTTACAGATTCACACCTTTTCGTGCTTGTTTCCCCCTCATGGAATGTTCGAGAGCCCATCTCTCCACCATGTCCATTCTCCACCACATATGAACCCAGTATCCCTCCCACCCACCCCCATGCCATCCCCCCCACCCCACCCTGCCTCTGTGGCAGGGCATTCCAATTCGTTCTCTCTCTTTCCTTTTGGGTGTTGTGGTTTGCAACAGGGTAGCCCCTTCCTTTTAATTTATATTTTCTTATTTCTTCTTTACATCTAGAATAGCACTCTAGCACTGTAGCACTGTTGTCCACTTGTTCATCAATTTGCTCCAGCAGGCACCAGTAACGTCTCCTTTGTGAGACTTATTGTTACTGTTTTTGCATATCCAATATGCCACGGGTAGCTTTCCAGGCTCTGCCCTGCAGGTGGTCTATTCTCGGTAGCTTTCCGGGTTCTCCGAGAGGAACAGAGGATTCAAACCCAGGTCAGCCTCATGCAAGGCAAACACCCTACTTGCTGTGCTATCGCTCCAGTCCATATCACTCCAGTCACATTACATGTAGAATCACTGTATCACTGTATCACTGTCATCCCGTTATTCATCGATTTGCTCAAGCGGGCACCAGTAATGTCTCCATTACTGTTGGGTGCTAGTGTAGCCCAATGGTGCATTGGGGACTCTTTCAGGATCAGAGGAATGAGGACTGTCATTGTTACTGATTTTGGGATATCAAGTACGCCACGAGTAGCTTGCCAGGCTCTGCCGTGCAATGTAGAATACTATTATTAATTGTATATTGATTAGGTTTACAACAAACTTATTGAACTTTTATTAAAGTAGTTTGTAGAGCCTCTTTGATATTCTATATAAAAATATTCTACATGAAAACAATAACTTTATTCTTACCTATTAATTACCTGTTCTACTTTTCTTACATAATGATACTATCTGAAGTCTAACTTTCAATGTAATTAAAAACAATGGTGGTGAACATACTTTTCCTGACTTTGGTAAGATACTATAGCAATTAACCATGAACAATATTTGATAAAAGCTTTTTATAGTTGCCCTTATCAAGTTAAAAATGTCATGTTGACTCATAATTCACTATGAGAATTTATAATAAACACAGGTAGTTTATCAAATACTTTTTGTTCATTTTTGCATTGATCATAAGGTGTTTTGTCTTTGAGATGTAATTAGGTTATAATAAAATAGATCTTCTGAGGATAAAGCATTTTTGGAGTCACTAGATAAAATCTTTGTCATGATGATTAAGTTTTAATTTAAAGTGCTGAACTTAATTTGCCAGATTTTATTAGTTTGTATTATTCTACAGTGATGTTGGCTCATTATTTTTTTCATACTGCTTTTGACTAGCTTTCAAATAAAATAATCTTAATTTCTTAAATAAGCTATGGTGGAATTTTTCCTCTTTTTCCATCTTCTGAAAGAGTTTTGCCTTTGTTACTTGCTTGATATTTGGGTAAAATATTTTTTAAAAGTAGCTAAAAAGCACCCAAAAATGGGTGTTTGTTGTTCCATATGAATTTCAGGAGAACTCAATCCATTTATTTGAAGAATTTCATGGATATCCATATAGGGATCGCATTGAATCTGTATAGTGCTTTGGGGAGTATTGCCATTTTGACAATGTTAATTCTTCCTATCCATGAGCAGGGGATATGTTTCCATTTCCTCGTGTCCTCTTTTATTTTGTGGAGTAGCATTTTGTAGTTTTCTTTGTAGAGGTCCTTTACCTCCTTAGTTAGGCTGATTCTGAGGTACTTGATTTTCTGGGGCACAATTGTGAATGGGATTGTTTTTTTTCATGTCACTTTCCTCTGCCTCATTATTTACGTATAGGAAGGCCATGGATTTTGGGGTATTGATTTTATTGCCTGAAACTTTACTGTACAAGTCTATTGTTTCTAGGAGTTTCTTGGTAGAGGTTTTAGAATTCTCCAGATATAGTATCATATCATCTGTGAATAGTGAGAGCTTGATTTCTTCCTTTCCTATCTGGATGCCCTTAATGTCTTTTTCTTGCCTAACTGCTAAAAAAATGCTCCTCATCACTAATCATCAGGGAGATGCAGATCAAAACAACTGTGAGATACCACCTCACACCACAGAGACTGGCCCACATCCAAAAGAACAAAAGCAACCGCTGTTGGCGTGGATGTGGGGAGAAAGGGACTCTCCCACACTGCTGGTGGAAATGCCGACTGATTCAGCCCTTTTGGGAAACAGTATGAACACTTCTCAAAAATTTAAAAATTGAGCTCCCATTTGACCCACCAATACCACTCCTGGGAATATATCCCAGAGAGGCAGAAAAGTATACTCGAAATGACATCTGCACTCGAATGTTCATTGCAGCACTGTTTACAATAGCCAGAATCTGGAAAAAACCCAAGTGCCCGAGAACAGATGACTGGTTAAAGAAACTTTGGTATATCTACACAATGGAATATTATGCTGCTGTTAGAAAAAATGAAGCCATGAGCTTTGCATATAAGTGGATCAACATGGAAAGTACCATGCTAGGTGAAATGAGTCAAAAAGAGACAGACATAGAAATATGGCACTCACCTGTGGAGCATAAAGTAACAGGATGGGAGACTAACACCCAAGAACAGTAGAGATAAGTACCAGGAGGTTGGCTCCATGGCTTGGAAGCTGGCCTCACAAGCTGGAGGGAAAGGCAGCTCAGATAAGGAAGGGAACACCAGAGAAAGCGTTGTTTGGGAACCTGCTGGGGATGGGAGATGCGGGCTGAAAGTGGACTATAGATCAAACACGATAGTCACTCAATACCTCTATTGCAAACCAAAACACCCAAAATGAGGGAGAGAAGAAAAGGGAATGCCCTGCCACAGAGGTGGGGTGGAGTGGGGGGAAAGGAGGGGGAGGGATACTGGGATCATCCGTGGTGGAGAATGGGCACTGGTGGAGGGATACAACTCGAGCATTGTATGACTGAAACATAAGCATGAAAAGTTGTAAGTTTGTAACTGTACCCTCACAGTGATTCACTAATAATTTTTTTAAAAAAAGCACCTAAAAATAATATACTTTGGACCTGGTTATATTAGCAATGTGACATTTTTAATATTTATTTAAGCTTTATATTTCTTCAATTGGTTATAGTAAATAGCATTTAGATAATTTGTGTACACTAATTGTCATGAAGTCATTCTGTATTTTCATTTTATGAATTCTCTCGTGTCTTTGCAATGATGATCCTGCTTTTTATACTTTAATCATATACCATAATTCATAAGATACATGCTGTTTCATATTTATTTTATATTTTGATCATTGTTTTCTTTTTTTTTTTTGCTTTTTGGGTCACACCCAGGGATGCTCAGGGGTTACTCCTAGCTTTCCACTCAGGAATTACTCCTGGAAGTGCTTGGGGGACCATATGGGATGCTGGGGATCGAGCCCGGATTGGCCGCGTGCAAGGCAAACGCCCTACCCGCTGTGCTATCGCTCCGGCCCCCATATTTTGATCATTGTTTTCTATACCCAGCTTTTGGTTTCATTAAAGTTCTGTTAGATTTCTTTGCTGCAACATTACTTTCTATTCTTATTTTATACTTTACTTCATTCTGGTTTAGGTATGTACTGCTTTTTAACCCAAGTCTTTTTATTGACTCAGATCATTCACATTTTTACTCTTTCTCATCCTAATATGGACATGGATTGACATAATTTAAGTGCTACTCTACTTTCATCCAACTATGTGCATATTTTTACTGCCATTTATTTCTCAACATCTTCAGCTCTCTGATTCCATATCTGGCTTTCATGTTCATTTTATTATTTCTAATTTGATTTTTCTCCCCCAAATTACACTAGCTTCAAAGTATATTTATATAATGTGCATTCTTAAATGTAAAATACAAGTTCCATATATGGCTGTTATGTGAAAGCTATTAATTGTATTGATTGAAACTTTTCTATTTTCCTCATATGGTACTTGCTACACATATCAGTTCTGAATATTTTGAATGCATTAAAATATTGCATCTTGAGGTATGTGTCAACTTCTACTTATAATTCACTCTTTATACCAACCTCAAAGATCTTCATATACTCAGCCAATCATTACTGTTGACATTTAGGTGAATATCACCCTTTCTTGTGAAATCATAATTTTTAATATTTTTGAACAATTATATATTTTTTCTAAGTGATAGTACAAGCACATTTTAGAAGTTTTATTTTTTCATTCAGAAGCAGAAATGTAATAGAAGATATAGTAGGGAGATATGTATTTGTGTTAGATTCATGTTACATATTAAAGACAAAGACAAAGTGTTTTGAAAGAGCACATCCTATAGACCATCTTTAGTACATCTAATCCAATTTGCTCATATCTGAGACTTTCAATAAAAGAACACTCAGGAGGCTTCTGCTGGGTTTTTCTTTTCACATGTACTAATTATTATACCTACAATCACATAATCAACCTCTTGGGTTGTGAGGAAAAACAAGGGGTGAGTGGTTAATTGCAAACCCAAGTGGCCTATTGCTTGTGCAATCAGCAGACCTTTGCATATTAAATTTGGTGCCCAGTTATGGCATAAATATTATAAGTGGCAGAAGCTACTCTTTTAAAGCTGACTTCAAATATTCATTTTTAATTTCCTCAAACTCTTTAACCCTGTGCAACTCTTAAAAAGCTCAGGCACAAAATGAAAAGATTGCTCTCTTTGTCACACTGATGTCATTCTTTCCACTATATATACCTACATACTTTATTCCTTCATTTGTGACTTTTGGATCATCTGAATCTCAAGCTTAAAATTAAAATAGAAGCAATAGGTAAAGTTTGTCTCTATTTGTGTTTTAATACTCGAATGCAGTTCAATTACCTCTTTAAAGCAAGTAGGGGTTCTTTTCAGAACCATTTGCTAAATTCATAGTGCCAAATCTAAAATAGAAAACAGTATATATATGTATATATAATGTTAATTATGTTCTTTGTCCTCTAGGTCTAATGAGACTCAAACCCTCATAATGGGAAATAATTTAACAACAATATTAGCTTAGATGATGAGCCTGGTTTTCTGACCCATATGGTGATGTACAATGATGTGTTCCAGATGTACATTAAAGTCCCAGCCACATTCACTCAACACTGGAACTTTCTTGGAAAGTGCAAGTTTGGGATATTTTTAAAAGGATCCAAATAGTACTTAGATTCACTAAATCAATTTTGACCTCATCAAAAAGAGTCTTTACAAGATACCACTAGAAAACAATTTTTATGAATTGGACATACAAGGATAACATTTAATTCGTTCCTAAAAGTGAAAGCTATAATCCAGTAATTGTGATCAGAGTATTTGTCTATGATCCTAGACAAGTCTACAAAACTTTGAGAAAGAATTAATCTTCCTGAAGTCTCAATTTTTCTATATGCAAAATAGGAATAGTAGTAATCCAATGCCCAGTTGCCCTGGAAGTAAAAGTGCACTGTCACTGTCATCCAGTTGCTCATCAATCTACTCAAGCGGGCACCAATAACATCTCCATTGTGAGACTTGTTGTTACTGTTTTTGGCATATTGTATACACCACGGGTAGCTTGTCAGGCTCTGCTGTGTGGGCGGGATACTCTCAGTAGCTTGCCAGGTTCTCCAAGAGGGGCGGAGGAATAGAACCTGGGTCAGCCACGTTCAAGGCAAATGCCCTACCGCTGTGCTATCGCTCCAGCCAGGTCAAATAAATGCACACTAAAAATTGACCAACTCGGGCTGGAAGATCAATGGCCTGAATATATGCTTTGTATACAGAGACCTGGGTTCAATCACTGGCACTGCATGGTTCCCTGATTGCCACCAGAGCTAGGTGTAGGTACACCTGAGCTAGGTGTCGGCCCCAACCCCAGCACCACAAGGTGTAGTCCCAAGACAGAATAACAGAGAACTTGCACTCTGAGCTAAGATGTGGCTCAAGGATGAGGGCTTGTGTTGCATTGGTAGGTGCTCTGCCCTGCGCCACCAGCACCTTAGAAAGCCAAAGAAAAATAATAATAAATCATGGCTTGTTAAGAGACCATGCCTCCGTTTAATGTTACTCTAGGCTTACTATGAACTTCTGGCCTATAACTTGCTTTGACTTTCTAGTAAGTTATCACAACAATCACATGTTTAGAATTCTCCTTTGAGTGGTGTGTGTTTGTGTGCATCTGTGTGTGTCTGTGTGCATGTGTGTTTTTCCTATTTTCTGCACGTTGCAACTGAGTGTCAAAGGCAATCCTCTTCAAGTCAAGCATGTGGGAATAAGCTGTCCTTTAACATGACCCAAGATTGTTTAATTCAATCCTCCGTATTTGCCTACCCAACTTCAATTTCCAGGTAAATTTTACAGTTGACTTCGGAATCAAGCCGCTTTCCCACGGGCGGAAAGGTTTTAATGAACTCAGAAAACATCCCTCTCCCCAAACTCCTCTTATTGTGAGGTTCATTGTGTCTTTGAGCTGGAAAGCCTTCTTTCTTTCAAATTGTCTCCAGCAGTTTTATGTGATCAAATTCATCCAACGTGTCCTGGTGAATTAGGACTGACAGCTCAAATGCTACTTTTTTAAGGATCGGTATCCAAAAAAAAATTTTCAATGCATTTGTTCACTCTTCAGTCTATGTCATCTTTACTGTCACACACATAAAACTGTGAAGCCCTGCTGTTAGAAGCAAAGGATCATTTAATAAAATAAACAAGAAGCAAAGGAGTTAATGGCATTCTAAGGATGCTTTAAATTTACCCCCAGAAAGGGCTCAATGCTTGCCTCCAAAGATCAGTTAACATATAGATTCCAGTATCCCGAGGACTATTCTACTGGCCCTGGACCCACAGAAAGGACAGGAAGCTGCTATCTTATGCCACCAGAAACTGGTTAATCCACCTGTGCATCAAATATTTCCTCTCTAGCAAATAGTGCTACTAAGAATATGTGCTAAGCGTCAAGGTAGACCTTAGAAAATTATACAATAGTGTATAAAAACATAGAACAATTTAGTTTCACATTTTCATTCCTATATTACTCTTGTAGTGCATAAACATTAGCTCATAGACATCTCAGTGTGATATGAGTCAATTTGGGGAGGTACTTTTTATAAAGCCATTTACTAAATCAGCAATCATAAGCCAGCTCCCTGCAAAACTTTACGCTCTGATAAACTCAAAAGCATTTATGGATATTAATCCTGTGGCTTTGTTTACCTTTCGATATTTCTGTAGTGATTTTCCTTCTGTTTATGGGAAAATCACCCATTTTATTTTACTTACTTACATTATGTCAATTTACAGAATTTGTTTTTAACCAAGTACATTGCCTTGTAATTATTTCCTCCAAAGTCCATCTATTTTAAACATGAGGATAACTTTACTTTTGTTCACCTTTTATACCATACAGAAACATTGATTATAACTAAAATATGTTGAAATGTTTTCTTTTTTTTGGAAGGTGACTTAAGTTAATTCTTTGATATGTTTTGAGTAAGGTAGAGACCTAAAGTCATTTGCCATGTCCCCAGTAAACCCGCTCACTTGTGAGCACTGAACTGGGGGAAATTTTGGCTTTGTGGCTTATAGAAAATGCAGGGCAGAACAAATATTTCTCTTCCTATGAAGAACAAGTTCTTAGACCATGCAGCTAATATGAAATTCAGAAGATTTGAGTAGAAGAGTCTGGCATGACAGATGAGCTCCCCCTCATTAGACAAAGTACATACAAATCATTTCTCAGACAACAAATTCAAGCGTGCATGAAACAAATGGGAGATATGGGGCTCACTAGTCTAAGGGGGGGGTAGTGAAAATATCAAGTTATCAAATCAGGGGCCAGAGTGATGATACAGTGAGTATGATACTTTCCTTGTACACAGCTGATGAGGGATAAATCCCCAGCACCCCAGGTAGTCCCCTACAAGGAGTGATCCCTGAGTATAGAGCCAGGAGGAGGCTTTGAATATCTCTGGGTGTATATCCACTTGCCATTGTGGGGGGGGGAGAAAAGTTTTGTGTATTTTTAAAAAAATAATTGAAAGGAATAGCAATTTTTAAGTAGTCTGGAGAGGATGAGATAGCTTATTAATAGAAAGTGCGGATACATTGGGCTTTAGGAATGAGGAAAAGGGGTGTTTCTTAGTGTCCTTTAAACATAGCTGTTAGAGAGGTAATAGGTGTTGGCTTTGTAGCAGCTGATCCGCATTCAAACCCCTGCACCGACCTATACAGGAATGATCCTTAACATAGAGCTAAAAATAAGCCCTGAGCACTGTCAGCTGTGCCCAGAAAAACATATCAAGAAAACAAAATCTTCCTCTCAATTTCTAGAAAACATTCTCTCTTTTTAGCAGCTGTTCCAATGATCTTCCTACTGAAACTCCTCCAGCTTCCCACGTTTTGTACACTCCATTCTTCCTCACCATCAATAATGCTTAGATTTTCCTATTGCACTGCCTCTTTCCCTTAGCTAGAAAATTGAGGTTAACTAAGCTAGCTCTCTTAACTCACACATTTATATTCTCATAAAACAAATGCTTGTATGACCTTGAACTTTCCTCACTTATGTGAAATACCAACTTGTCAAAACCGACTGTCTCTTGATTATACTTTTAGGAACTCCAATTTATTCTGCCATGGTCCAACTTTTTCTCATTTATTCATTTACTCACTCACTTGCTCTCAAATATTAATTTGATGAATATTAAGTTTATATTTATAGAGGAATCGAGTTAAAGGCTGGAAATATGGCAAAAATCGAACAAAACAAAGTTCCCATTCTCAAAAGGTCACAGCCCATTGGGAAGAAAGACAACTAAATAATTCCAACCGAGTAGACTATACATATGCACAGAAGCCTAAGAAACCATAGAAGATGCAATGATTTGCCTGAAAAGGCAGATGAGTTTTCAAAGCAGAAACTATGGGGCCAGAGCCACAGCAAAGTGGGAGGGTGTTTGCCTTGCATACGGCTGACCCGGGTTCAATCCCCAGCATGCCATATGTTCCCTGAGTGAGCACTGCCAGGAGTAATTCTCAAGTACAGAGCCAGTTAGTATGCCCTAAGCATCTCTGAGTGTGAACCACAAAGCACAAAGCAAAAAGATAAATAAATAAAATTAAAAAGTATGCCTGATACGGTTGCCAAGGCAAGAGTAGAAATTCATCAGCCAGACAGAGGAAGACTTAGCACCAGAGCACTGTCGTCCCATTGTTCATCAATTTGCTCGAGCGGACATCAGTAACGTCTCCATAGTGAGACTTGTTGTTATTGTTTTTGGCATGTTGAATATGCCACGCATACATTTCCAGGCTCTACCCTGCGAGTGGTATACTCTTGGTATCTTTTCGGGCTCTTCCAGAGGGATGGAGGAATTGAACCCAGGTCGGCCATGTGCAAGGCAAATACCCTACCTGCTGTGCTATCGCTCCAGTCCAAAGGAAGACATAAAAAATAATCATCAAGATCCTATGTGCCTGAAATAATGCTAAGCTCCTTCCGTGGATCATCTTACTTAATCCTAACAAAAGTCCCAGTGAGAGAGATGCTTTTTATTATCTTCCCTACCAGATGTCTAAAAGGGATCAGCAAGGTGTGTGACTTGCCCAAAGGGGATGTCAGATGTGGAGGGAACGTGCATGAGAGGTACCGTGAATGAAAAAGCAGGAAGAATTAGGAGAAGGGTTGGTAGTTTAATATGCTTAGGATGCAATAGGCGAGAAATCCTGTGGGGAAAAGTCAAGAAAATGAGACAAGCACCAGATCTGGAACCGGCTTATCTAGAGTTTGAAATAAATTCAGTAGACAGCGTGAAATACTTGAATAATTTCCCTATCTCCCCCTATAATGTTTTTGGCATGGAGAAGACAGAGATGTATGCGCCTGCTCCCAAGGTCCTTTCCTGCTACCTCTTTGCTCAGCTAATTAACTGCCATTGTGAGATGTGAGGGCTGACACAGATGTCCTCCCTCTCTGGGGCACATGGGCTTGACTTGCGCGGAAATAGCTATTACTTGTGGAGCTCAAGGTTTTCCATGGCTGAAAGAGCACAGAAAGTCTGACAACGAGGAGGAAGTAGAGCCAGAGGAATGCCATCAGCCATAAAACAAAAGTTTCCCATTCTCTACCTCTACACTTAGTTCAGAGAAAGGTTCGACTGCATGCAGAATTCTGGTGCCATCTCTAATCCTAGAGAATTTCCAAGAGAGGATAAGCCACTCAGTATCCAAATGTCCAATTTAGCGTTGTCCCATTTTGCAGAGTAAGCTCTGCAGTGAAGTACCAAGCCAAGTACCAAGAGAAGAGACCCTTTATGTTCCTGGTCTATGTTAGTTAAGTACATAGACGAGTGAATTTGTAAGCAAGATAAGGTATCCCTTGCCCAAAGTCAGATATTCAGATGCCCAAAAGACTGTGGCATAAAAAAAAATTAGATATACCTAATAAATACTCAGGGATCTCGATTTCCTATTATAATTCATAAGAAAAACATAGATATGATTCCGGAATAGATCAATAAGAAAGCACCTGCCTTGCAAACATGAGGTTACTGGGGTTGAGACTTCATTTCCCAGCACCAACTAACATGTATGAAGGGGGCCATCTTCATGGAGCTCTGCTATTTGGAACCCCCAGAGCCATCCCAAGTTGTATGTAATCATCACAACTGATGTGTGCAAGCTGGCAAGTTCTGTGTGCGAGCAACACACCAAATTAATGCTGTCACAGCAGGAACAGCCACCACAAAGGAAAGAGAAAAAAAATGCTGCTTAGCCCCAAAAGGAATAAATAGAAGCCATTTTCAGATCATTAAATTAAACTTTCTGAGGATTCTCCTTCTCATCAGTGCTGCCAGTGGTATAAGCTATCCAGATAGCGGGAGGGAGAGAAAGCTGAAGTGGCAACCAAGAACAATAAGAAACCAACCACTGTATAAAATAACTCAGCAGCCAGGTGGAGAGCACAGTGTAGCAAAGAAACAGCAATGCGCTCTGCAGATTCAAACAAAGGAGAGTGTACTTCTCTTTGCTGAACCTTTCCCCAGTACTTGATAATACGTAGAAAAGCGAGTACCATTTGGATATCACGGCTGCTTCCTCACCACAAATGGAAGGCGAAAGGTGAAGCAAAGTAAATGAACAATCCACAAATTGAAAAGCGTGAAACCGACTACATTCCAGCTCCCTGTGTGTGTGGACAAATGAATGTGTTGTCACATTCACATCACAATAGCTCTGTATATGAGTGATTTGTATTTTTACAGGCTCTTGTCTCATCAGTCAAAAGAAAATCCTGTCCAGTGCAAAGAATTCTGACAATCAGCATTTCCAAGAATCTCCATGGATTGACAAATGTATGTTTATTTTTAAATCCCTGTCAGTCACCTCATGCTAGACATTCTTTCTTCCTCTTCGACTTTGCCTCTTTTTTTTTCAGCCCTCACTCATAACCACACAATGTATATGGAATAGAAGAAAACCAAGACTCATGTTCAATTATTTCTGATTCTGCATTTAATGTTCTTATGCATACTGGATTCTTATTATCTGATCCAAAAAATAATGGAGCAGTCTAAGATGAATACATTTCTTTTTTAAAATTTTTTTACTATTGAATCACTGTGAGATACACTTACAAGCTTTCATGTTTTAGTTTCAATCATACAATGATCAAACACCCATCCCTCCACCAGTGCACATTCTCCACCACCAATGTCCCCAGTATACTCCCCTTCTCAACCCTCCCCCTGCCTCCGTGACAGACAACTTCCCCTATACTCTCTTTCTACTTTGGGGCATTATGGTCTGCTATACAGATACTGAGAGGTTATCACGTTTGGTCCTTTATCTACTTTCAGCACACATCTCCCATCCTGAACAATTCCTCTGACCATCATTGTCTTAGTTATCCCTTCTCTGTTCCAGCTGCCTTCTCCCCCAGCTCATGAGACAGGCTTCCAACTATGGGGCAATATTCCTGGCCCTTGTGTCTACCGTCCTTGGGTATCTGTCTCATATTATGTTATTTTATAGATGAATAAATTTCTATTAGTTATAATCAAGAAGACATGGATCATGTCATTGTAAGATTTTAGGATTCAAGTTAGTCTAGCGCTCTACCACAAAATGTTCATTTGTAACCAGAACACCATTCTACTTGCTCATCCATGCACTCATTTATTTGTTTTATTTCTATCATTATTTTTCCTTTATACATTAATTAAATGTCTAATATATAAGACTTAGAAACATGCACTTCTTGAAATTGTTTTATCATTGTGATAGAATAACCCAGCCCCCGTGATATTCTTGGAACCCAAAATGTTGCAGAAATCAATGTCTTCCAAAAACCTTCCATTCCTTAATCTGTCTTGTAGATCCTAGAGGCATGGGTTCCCTCAGCTTCAAAATCATCAGTGATTTGACAAAGACTTCACAGTAATTCTCTTTATCTTTCAAGGACCCTCGTGTGATGCTAATCTAACTAGCTATCTCTAAGTCTGTTACTGAAATAATAATGCCACTTTAAACATGATGTAGTAGAGAGCCAACTGGATAAAGAGAAGGAAAAAGTAGATTTGAATCTCATCTCTACCATTAGCCCTGTGAACTTAAAAAAATGAATGTGTTTGAGTCCCAGTTATTTTAGGAGAGAATAGATTTGGATTCTACATAGCACTGTCTACAGCACTGTCCTCCCATTACTCATCGATTTGCTCGAGTGGGCACCAGTAACATCTCCACTGTGAGACTTGTTGCTACTGTTTTTGGCATATAGAATACACCATGGGTAGCTTGCCAGGCTCTGCTGTGTGGGTGGGATACTCTCAGTAGCTTGCCGGGCTCTCCGAAAGGAATGGAGGAATCGAATCCAGGTTGGCCGTATGCAAGGAAAATGCCCTACCCACTGTGCTATCACTCCAGCCTTGGATTCTATAAACTTAAGAATTATTTTGTGGCATATCAAATATATCTGAATTCCTCTAAGCATAACTCCATGTTATTAATACTTTATTTAAATTTCACTCTAATAATGAGCAAACTAGATTGACTGAACAAAATTATAGATTGTGTAATTGCATAAACCTGGTTTTCTGGTTTGAAAACAGAGTACTGATTCTACTCTTTGGGCAGAGATGAGAGGCTTCGTAATCAGTTCTCATTGGAGCTGAAGAACCTCCTGAATACTCTCAGTCAACTATGATGGTTTAATATTTCGATGATACGAAAGACCATCAGGGTAACCATGGTGATATGATGCTCAGGGTCTTTCAGAGCTACAATCAGTGACCATGTGATACTAAGATGGGCTGGTCCTACAAAACATGTGCCTTAATCCTCATTACTATTTCCTTGGCATCTTTTCTATAAGATCAGATGACCAGAAAGGATGCTTCCAGATCAAAAAAATTATTACTTCTACCTTTAGTGTTGTCTCTCTAATCATTTATTCAGAACCAGCTCTTTAAATAAAGGTGACCCCAAGACTTAATTCTTTGTACAACCTCTGAAAAGTCATAGGAAATGGGACTAGTAGATTCTGAAGCAGACAGTGGTCAGTATATTTGGGGTAGTTGGTCAGTTTTTGCCATCTGGCTTACATTGATTTAGTTTGGGTTGTTGAACATGAATAACAGGAACAATTAAAATCACCTTACTTCTTTGTAAATCTAAGATTTCTATAGCAATTATCACCATGGTATCTTGATGTATTTTGACAGAAGAAATTTTATTTACTAAAAAATGTGGTAATAAAAAATAAACAAATAAAGGTGACTTTTTGAAGTTTCCCAAACATGTTTTCTTTTATATATGGAGCTACATATTTCATTATTTTAAAAAATCTGTCATTGAACAAGATAACTCACATTACTCTGATAAATATCTACAGTATGAGTTAACTCATGGGCTATAAGATATTTTCTTTTTTCTGCACAATCTAGGGAACATGTTCAAGATTAAACCATGACACATAGTTTAATGCTTTATACCAAGCCATGTATGCACTGTCTCATTTTGGCATATATAAAAGAATTCTGAGTCAAAGTTGGATCTTCATAGTAATAGGAATATTTCACTAATAAGCCTGAGAAGAATAAAGACATTACATAAAAATGGCACCATAAAATATGCATCTGTGGGCTGGAGAGATAGCACAGCGGGGAGGGCATTTGCCTTGCATGCGGCCGACCCGGGTTCTATTCCCAGCATCCCATATGGTCCCCTGAGCAACACCAGGGGTGATTCCTGAGTGCAGAGCCAGGAGTGACCCCTGTGCATTGCCAGAGGTGACCCAAAAAGCCAAAAAATATATGCATCTGTCCTCGTGTATGGCATCAGAAATCAGAACATTATGGAAGAAAATTCTATGCCATCCAGATGATTGGGTCATTGAAAAGATAGTTTTTTAGTTGATCATAGATGCATATAGTGACATAACCTTTGTTTAACAATAATTTAAAAAAAACCTTGATGATTAATAAGACAAGTCTGAGAGTAACTTGATTTAGTTTCATTCTCTCTGTTTTAGTGAAACATGTCTGACAAATTCCAAATTCCTATGACATGGAAATAACATGTAAAAAAATCTTACTGTTACCTTTTGACTTATTTACCAATAATTGGATTGTATTTAAAGTCTGCACATCACAAAGTCAACAGTTGTGTCACTCTATAGAGGTTGAGGAAAATCCTAGGAACCAGATGGAGTGCGAAGAGCTCTGATCTGCCCTCCTTCTCTCTGTGAACTAGAGCTAGTCCAAATCATTCTATAAAAGGTGTCTAAAGCTCTCTGATACTTTCACAAGATACATCTCAAACACCAACTTCCCCAACCTTAAACAACCCTGATCATTCTTATCATTGCTTTCTTTCATCACCGCACCCCCCTGTCAGATTAAGTCAACTGAGCTTTGTCTTTGATCCAAAGCATATTACTTGTCAATATCCTGTTCCTATTGATGGAAGCCTCATTTTTAACCCCACACCCTGAAAATATACACCCTAGGATACATAAGAACAAAGAATGCATATTGGGTTCTCCAAAGATCCCTAACCAGCAAGAATCTCTTTACTTCATATGGATTATAGTCTATACTTAATAAATAAAACTCAAAGAGTGTCATAAGTAAAAAAAAAATCAGTTAATTATGCTAAAGTTAACCTTTAAGATGCATTGTAGTGTCAGAGATATTAGGGTCCTCTAAATGTCTCGACCAGACATCACTGAGCTTGGGTGAAATAGGTCATATCCTCATTTGTACTGAGGCAGAATTTCCAGAAGAGCAGAGTAAGATGTGGCTCCCTGCAAACAGCTCACTTCTGAAAGGAAAAAAAGAGAAAATAGAGCTATGCATGATGCATTTACCAATCAGAAAATAATTTATTCTACCTCCCTTCAGGAATTGGAAAAAGACCAGAAATTATACAAGCAAATGCTCGCCCACTTGGAAGGAAGTATCAAGACTGAGGAAGAAGTAATTTATACTCATGGTCAACCAAAAGGACATGTATATCTATTAGAAAAGACATCAGCAGTCTTCAAAAACATATTGGTTTTGCCCTCATAAGGCGGCTCCTTATCAATTACTCTATTTTGAGTCTATATACCTGGGACCACTAGCAAGCAGTTTAGACTTTGTCCCCAGAATAACTCATATTATATCAGAACAATATGTCAGTCAAATCAACTCCAAGACCATACTCTTTCAAGATGAAAATTTCACTTTCTGTTGTACTTTCCACCCAACATACACAAATGTACTCCCACTGCCCAATAAAGTACTCATTGGACCTACAATTAAATTAAATGGTCACATAAGGTTATGTCTAAAAAGAAATACATAGGATTCTAATCTTTTGTTGTGCTGGGTGTTATTCATTCAAAGCCTTGAAAGTTATTAGCTTTTATTAATAAAAGCTTATTAATTAGCTTAGTTATTAAGCTAAGTTCTTAGGAGCTACATGTTTTAAAATACCCAAATAGTTCATAGGAATAGCAAGAAAAAAGTAAGGAAAGAAGGAAAGAAAGAAAGAAAGAAAGAAAGAAAGAAAGAAAGAAAGAAAGAAAGAAAGAAAGAAAGAAAGAAAGAAAGAAAGAAAGAAAGAAAGAAAGAGAGAAAGAAAGAAAGAGAGGGAGGAAGGAAGGAAGGAAGGAAGGAAGGAAGGAAGGAAGGAAGGAAGGAAGGAAGGAAGGAAGGAAGGAAGGAAGGAAGGAAGGAAGGAGAGAGAGAAAGAGAGAGAGAAAGAAAGAAAGAAAGAAAGAAAGAAAGAAAGAAAGAAAGAAAGAAAGAAAGAAAGAAAGAAAGAAAGAAAGAAAGAAAGAAAGAAAGAAAGAAAGATCACCCACCAAATTACAAATGCTCCTTCTTTGCTCCTTCTTGTACATTTTTCTTGTTGAAAAGACCCCTGTGAGAACGCTGAGCAAGTTTATAAACTGAAGCTCTATTGTTACTTTAATGATGAGATATTAAGGATTTGTAATGTCCCAGAGAAAATGGCCACTACTGAATCAAATTCCATATACATTCTGTCATGACCCTTCAGGATGCATGTCCACCTATAAGAACTGAATCACCTTGAAACTGTGGACTGTCACATGAATAGAGTGATCTTTTCACTATTTCCTTTTAACTGTAAGTGTAAACTAGAATACAGAATAGTTAATCTACAGTGTGTCTTACATCTGGCATTACCAATTTGAAGCTAGAGCTTCACCAGTTGTTCTATCTCAGTTGGCTTCTTCTTTAAATATCACTATTATTCTGTAAGACTGCTTAAAAAAGCAAGGAAGGCAGTCTCCTTTCTCTAGAAAAAGACATTTTTCTAAGCTTTGTCCCCATCAGCCAAACCAGAAAAGGGACTAAAATATAAGGGACTAAAATATCTGACACCCATGTGAACCAGTGAAGGCTGCCCACATGCATTGTTGTACTCATAAAAATAGTCTCTTGCCTATGTACAAAACCTCATTCACTCAGGTAAAAATACTGTTTGTCTTTCTTAGAAACTTTCATCCAGATCACAGTGGTTAAATGTCAACCTTTTAAGTATAATCAGTCTAATATAAACCTAAAATATCTAAAGTAAAAAACCATTTTTCCATGCTAAGACCAGGGCCCACAAGCATACATTTGACCCACCAAAATTCTTGCCATGGATACAATTTTTTTTCCTAAAATTCCACTTTTCTGCATTGATTTTTCCACATTACTGCATTTTCCATTCTGATACAAAAAATAATTGGAAAAATTTAAGTTCTCATCTGCTGCTCAGCACAAACACTCGGAGAAACTCCAATACACAGAGGTAGGTTTCTAATAAAAATAGGCAGAATCAACCCATTTATTCTTGTCATATTCGTAAATTTATTAACGTTACTGGTGCCCGCTCGAGCAAATCCATGAGCAACGGGATGACAGTGATAGAGTGATACTAATATTACAAGTCCCCTACAGATGGGAAGTGAAGTACATGGTAAAGAGAATTTTCAGACATGAAACCAAATGGCAGGAATAAGTTTGAACTGTCTCTTCCTTCACAGAGTCCTTTAGCAAAGAATTCCAATCCAGTTACTGGATGGTCAACATATCCGAAGCTATTGGCATGAAACTCAATTGAAAGGAATAGGACATAAAAAGGTGTTTTCCTTTTCCATTTTGCTGTCATCCTAACACAAAAGTTTACAGATGTGAAAGAAGAAAACCCATCTGATATGTACATTAATTCCTAGACTATCCCAGCTCACAAGCCAGTAAGGGATATGATAATTTATTGACTCAAAGAGGTTTAATTAGAGAGTCCTTTATAATTAAGTTCACAATGACTCATTTTCACTCTGGCCCAGGATATGTTTCTGACCAGCTGTTGCAGACTCTTTTCCCCACATGGACTAGTAGGAAATACCAAAAGAGACTTTCACCTTGGAAACATCATTGGACTGATTTTCCAGGTGGCTGTTAGAAGACTTCGCCAAGACCAGACTTTTCTCATATCTGCATAATTATAGAATGCTCAACTGGAAAGGATAACACAAACCATCTAGGATTATGTTGTCATTGCTCAGTTTAAAAACTGAAGTCTAGAGAGAACAAGTGGTATTTCTAGTCTCGGTATCTATAATGGCAAAAACAGGCTGGGACCCAGATCATGTGACTCTGAATAAGAAGCTCATAGCTCTTGCTGTCTTCTTCATTCCCTTGGATCAAGGATCACTTCTGGTCTCGCTCTGTTCTAGGGACTGCGATATCATTCACTAGACGAAGGAGGCATATGAGCTAAAACAATTAAGATTCCACCCAAATCACCTTACATGTTTGCCCAGGAAGGGAGGTGCAGACAGTCTTTATCTAAAGCCGCTTGACCTCTTTTGATGGAAAGCAACATCTGGTCTGCAGGCTTCCAGGGATGTTTCTGTTATCGAGAGGTAGCCAATTGCAGACAGATGTGACATTTCCTCAACACGCTGTGTTGACATCACTGACATACACCTTATTTGAACAATGGGCAGCGGAGCTTCTCAACACCTTTAAATCCCCAAGCGGCTTCAGCCCCAAATGGCAAAAGAGCTATTCTGGGCACTGAAATTCTCCATAGAGATGCAGAAAGAGTCCAGAGGCCCTGCTTATTTTTTCTACCTCATATCCTGTCACCTAATCCCCAAATATTCTCTTTCCTAAAGTAAATGGGAATTGCAGAATCCAGAGCTAAAGTCATGAACAGGTATAGGACTTGCCGGAGAGAAAATAACTGACTAAATCTTAGATTTCAGCCACCCAAAATGTTCTTATTTGAACGTTCTCTCCTACAGTTGTCATGTAGTAACTCAATTCTTACTCCAGTCCCTACTTTCCCCCTTTTTTTCCCTACCTATGTTTCTTTATTCTATAACTTACATAATGGACATGCAGATATTGCTGGTTGCAATTGCTCAAAAGGGAGAGTTTAGTCCAGAAAGGGAATGTGACAGGCCAGAGGTCATTTGGGTCATCGATGGCCAAAGTAGGATTACCACTGAGGATCCAGTTTTAATTTTTATCTTTATTTCAAGGGATAAAAAAAAAATTCAGACCCCCAAAAAAGTCATCACTGTGTTGCAAATTCGGTGATATGATTTTTATAGACTAATATATTAACTACAGTGGTTAGAATTGTCTTTGCTATAGTCTTCTCTCAGAAAAAGTGGCTAAAATGCTGCCTCTGTGAATTACACAGCAACAGGATCATTGCTTACAGTTCTTTCTAATCACTTCCTCTTCCTTAACTTTATATTTTTACTCTTGGCTACAAATGGTTCAGGGTATTTCACTCAGAGTACAAAGGAATTTATTGAGTGTTTACTATAAGCTGGATACTATTTACAGCTCCATTCTGTTACTGGCGCCCACTCGAGCAAACCGAAGATCAATGGGATGACAAGTGATACAAGTGATACTATTTACAGCATATCATAGGAATTAACTCATTGAATCCTCCAATGAGATAGATTAATGTTATCTTGAATGATAAATCACAATTATCCTGATGTAAAGGCCAAAGGTGAGTTAGAAATGGATCCAAGATTAGAGAGAATACAAAAATACAAAGTACTTGCCTTGTAACTGTCCTGGGTTGTCGCCAGCACTGCATATAATCCCTGAACCCCACCAGGAGTCATCCCTGAGCATAGAGCCAGGAGTAATTTCTGGTGTGACCTAGACCCCTAAAATAGAAAGTTTTTTAAAAAGGCAAAAATACCAAAGCCCATGCTAGAAACCACTGTGCTCTGCTCTTCCCAGACACATTAAAATCTCTCAGATCAGCATGGTAGGCTTAGGAGGTGCTTAATTAATTTAAAACTTTATTTAAACCAGGAAGTCTATAAACATATAAATACACACATTTATTTCATATATATATATGTTTTTTGCTTTTTGGATCACACCCGGCAATGCACAGGGGTCACTCCTGGCTCATGCACTCAGGAATTACTCCTGGTGGTACTCGGGGGACCATATGGGATGCTGAGATTCGAACCCGGGTCGGCCGCGTGCAAGGCAAACGCCCTACCCACTGTGCTATCACTCCAGCCCCTATTTCATATATTTATTTTATGGTAAAATAAAAATTTTTCAGCAAATCACTATTTTCCAATATTTCAAAACCATCTGCTTGGTTTATCTTTCCCCCATAAAAATAACCCAGATTGTATTTCAACAGAGTTCTATTTCATTCGTCCACACTATTTAAATAGAAAGTTTGGATGGGAAAGATGAGCTGATTTAAAGAAATACAACTGGCTCTTTTGAAACAGAAATAAATAGGGAATTAGGCAGGTTAGAGGTATCCCTAAATACCTTTTGAATGACAGAGTGGAAAACATCATTTATACCAACACACTGAACAACTGGAAGTTTGTTAATGTAACTTCTGCTCTACTTAATGTTAATATGCTATTAGATGGGTTTTTTGTGGCATATCTAACTGGCACATAACATCTAAACTCTGTTATTTCTAAATTAAGCTTAATAAAACAGAGGCTCATATAAGTACCTAACTATTGGTTTTGATAAAAAAAAATGTTACATTAATTCAGCAAAGGAGTAAATCAAAGTAAAAACATAAGAGGCATAGGAACTAGCTATTAAAAGAGAAAAAAAAGAGATGAAAGCAATACTTTGATTTCTTGCCTGGGTGCCTGGAAAAATGAACTGCAGAATAAGGTTTAAAATATTTGATGGATGTGTGGTGTGAGTATTCTTAGACTCACAATGAGTGTATTAATCTAAAGTAAATTAAAACAACTCTGAGTGAATAATTATCAGGACCCTGGGATTAAATGAATTTGAGGACCTAACTCAAATTTTGAGGACTGAAGTTCGGGTAAGTTTTCCACAAAAATAAGAAAGAAAATAAAGAACTTGGGTTTGTTTGTAAGTTTCTGTTTTTATACCATATCTGGCAGTGCTCAGGGCTCAGAGACACTCCTGGTAGAGCTCCATCGGACTATCTGCAAGGCTGGGGATTCAGCGGAAGGTTGGCTGCATGCAAGGAAAGTGCCTAAATACCTATATTATCTCTCTGGTTTACAGAATCACAGAAGAATATTTATAAAACTTCAATGAGCATAAATTAATCCCAAAAGAATGCAGCTCTATAACAGAGCAATTTCCCTGAATGTAAGTCCTCATCCCGACTTCCATTCTGATCTTAGGAACATTCTGATCATGGAAGTTAGCACCCCTTAAGAGCTTATGTTGCTAAATGAAGTCCCTTTCTTTAAAGGGTTCTAAAGTTAAGTAAATCTTTAAATGCCCTCATTCATTCGTAAGCTTTCCTTCCATAGTATCTCCAAGGTTTTGTATAATGCCTCCTTAATCCAAAGGGGAAAAAAAGTTGTGGGGATTAGTGCTTTTAGAAGATAATATTGAGGGCAGAGAGATAGAACATCAAGTAAGGTACTTGCCTTGCATGCTGATGACCCAGGTTCAATCCCTGGTACCCCATATGCCCCATGATCAACACCAGGAATAAGCCCTCAGCACAGCCAGGTGTAGCCCCAAATAATAAAACAAAACACAAAAACAACAGCTGTCTAGCCATCCAAGAAACTTTATCACCATTGGTTTATTTTCAAAAGGTGTAGGATAACATTGGGTTTGTCATTTCAGCCTTGCTGCAGGGAACTTAGTTTACCTTAAAGCAATGTCCTTTCTGTATGGACACAGGAAGACAGTTAATATTATGCTTTGTAACTTGGGAATTGATTGACTCCAATAATATTTACTCCTGGGCATCTGCTTTCTCAACTCAGTTGCCCTTAGTTCCTAGCACCCCAAAAGCAGGGTCCCGACGAGGGATGTAATGGACCCAAGGCAAGCTGTGAGCTACCCTGGCATTGAAATGGGCCAGGCCAAAGCGCCACGATACTCAACTATAAGTTGAGAACATGGTAATAGACAAATGCTGTCATGATCCAAAAGTGATGATGAGACTAGGACCCTGCTGGGTTTAGGAAGACTAACCTGACCTGAGAACTGTGGTCTGGAATATATAGTGAATGTCCCCAGGAAGAACCAAACTTCAAGTTTGATATATTTCTTACTGTGCTCATACAGAATAACATTGCTAGAAATATTTGAAGTAAATTTACTATAACTATTTAAGCAGATTACTAGCTGAGGAAAGAAGAAAGTGACACAGTCTGGATGGGATCCCACCCTTAAGCAGATCTCCTAGTAATCTGTAGTAATCTCCTTAGATGAGATTTTGTTAATCTCCTGGGGAAGTGGTCTTACCCCTCTTTGTTGATTTGTTAATGTTCAACCCACCTTTGTGTCACTACCCTATGTGATTGCTATATAAACTAAGACTGGAAGAGAAGACAGAAACAGAGAGAAGACACAGAAGAAGGAAGAAGACACAGAAGCAGGGGAAGAAGACACAGAAGCAAGGGAGAAGCAGAGCGAAGAAATGGGGGGAGAAGACACAGAAGCAGAGCACAGAGTGAAAGGGAATCAGGGAGTCATCAGAGCCAAAAACAGGGCAAAGAAAGAACACAAAGCAAGTAAGAATCAGAGTCAGAGACAGAATCAGAAGTGAGAGAGAGTGAAAATCCAGAGACTGCAGCAGAAGGGCTCCGGAGAGAGAGAGATCAGAAGAAGAGAGTTCAGAAGAGACCAGAGGAGAGACGACAGAGACAGAGTCAGAGATAGACAGACAGAAGAGAGCACAGCGGCACACACAGAAGCAGAGCACAAGGAGGAGCCATCCCGACCCAGTCCTTACACGGCAGCTCAAGAGCACCGAATTCCAGCAGAGAGAGAGAGAGAGAGAGAGAGAGAGAGAGAGAGAGAGAGAGAGCCACCCCAAGAGCCCACAAACAACACATACATCACATCACCCCCTTCCCTCCATAGGCACGTTTGTATTTTTTACAAAAGGGACAAATTAAAGGGTTCATGTGTGAAATTTAATCAGAAAACAAATCGGTGTAGACAGAAGATAAAATATTAAAGTGCCAGACTAGAGAAATTGGAGCCTTCGGTGTTACCATTCAATATGGTAGACCGGCCTATGCAGCCTCATGAAATATGAGTGAGGCTGTGCAGCCAGTGAAACCTGCGAATCCAGCGATCTGATTCATTCTTCTATAGAAAAGAGATGCTTTTATAGCGATAGCAGTACAGTCACGGCTCTCCAGGACGGCTCTCTTCACACAGCGGAGAAAAGAAGCAATATCCAGGCCCCGTTTCACTGTCAAAGTTCCATTCTTCCTCCAACCTGAGGCTCTTGCTGAATGAAGTTTTAATCATATGCTCATATATACAACCTAGATTCTCAGCTGGGTTACTCAATGGGTCTATAAGCCTAAAACACCTCTCCCAATTTTATCATCCCAGCTACTCTGTAATCCCAATTACAGAGTAATTGCCCTGCATCTAAGTCCTCATCCTGGCTTCCATTCTGATCTCAGGAAGAGCATTTCCTTCAAGTGAAATAGCTGTTCTCGGACTTAGTTGAAAAAGTATATGTAATTCTTTAATGAGAATTTGTCGGGTGTGCTACAATTCTCACTAAATTATTACTGTGGTTCAGTTGTAGGATTGAATTCAGGGTAGATAAGAGAAATAATTATGGGGCTAGAGCGATAGCACAGCAAGTAGGGGGGTTGCCTTGCACTTGGCTGACCCGGGTTCGATTCCCAACATCCCATATAGTCCCCCAAGGACCGCCAGGAGAAATTCCTGAGTGCATGAGCCAGGAGTAACCCCTGTGCATCACTGGATGTGACCCAAAAAGAAAAAAAAAGACAAATAAACCCTATTTAATGGTCCAATTACATTTCTACATTTTTCAGAGATTTTATAAACAAACCTCAAAGTCCTCTATTGAAATGGTCATTCCTATTTTTATTCTAGTATTTTCCTTCGTGTACTTTTCAAATTTTTTCTCTTCTACTAAGTTTAAAGTTTACAAGAGAATTTTACCTCTGGATAAAGAGTTTATACATACACATCCATGTGCATTCCCACACTGACATTTGGGGAAGACTCGCTGAATGTCCACTAATGTTAATGTCCCTGAGAAAACAGCTCAGGGTCTCACAATCTGATACCATTGAAATATAATTGCATTTCCAGATTTTATATCTTAGTGCTATTTCTTCAGGGATGTGTTACTTTTCTTACGAGATAATAACTTGAAGAAAAAAGAATCACAAATTTAGCGCTCAAGTCATACTGTTTACTACACTACTACACTCATTTGTAAGAACTGGAAACTGATAAAAAAAAAACCTTAAGCCTAAATAACCCAAAATATTATTATTTCTTGAAGTAGTTCCATTAGCATCTGGTTATCTTTATTTACTTGTTCTCTCTCCTTTCCCTACCCACACTATTTTATATATTTAGCTATTTCTCCACAAACTTGCAAAATTATTTTGCTTCAACTATATCTCCTCTGGTGAATGTTTTATTACAAACATTTCCCAACCCACTAAAAAAAATCAATCTCATATTGTTGGTTGCATAATATTTTTTATGAAAAGTTGTTATCATTTGTTTAATTCTCCTATCTTGTAAGACAACCAGGGTTTATCAGTCTTATTATATAGACCGTTATAATTGTCAACTTGAGTTTAAATGTTCATCACACTCATCAGAGACTTGATCAGACAAGCTATTTGAACCATCTGTAAGGCAGATGGCCCAAAACACAGTTTCTTCATCTGTAAAATGTGGATGATAATAACTCTTCACCCCAACAGTGGCTTAGAGATTAAGGAGTTCCTATTTGGAAAGTTCTTAGGATAGGTTCAAGAACCTTGTGAGCACCAGGAAAGTTTTGATAATAAATTATCAGCTCTTATTCTTTACAGAGACCAATTAAGTGGTAACTTAGAGGATAAACTATAAAACATCATGTCATTCTTCTCTCCTTTAGTGGAGCTGTTGGTGATTCTAGAATGACCCTATCATGGATAATAGCTCTGATAACTAAACACAAAATACGCATATGGGGAGTCTCTCAGAAAGAAGTTGTCTTTCTAAAAATCAACAATGAAACAAATGAATGATTAGTATCTATAAGGAGATGAAATGTTATCCATCCGATCATTCTAGGGCAATTACTGTCTGTTCTCAAAGCAGTCTTTTTTCATTGAGTATTTTTGCAAGCTTCAATTATTTTTATTACACATATCTACAATTAATGTTATACATTTTTCTAACATATTTTTTCAGGTAAGCAGAAAAGAAAATTATTTAAAATCTAAATACATGAAAATAGAAATACTATTTGGTTACTGGCTTGTGTTCACAAAAGGAGAGGGGGGCAGCAAGGCTCTATTTCTCCCACCACCCGCGTTCAGTAGTCTCACACCACTTCCTCCCACCCCAGGGAGGCTGATGGAGATGGGCAGGTGATGGAAGGAACGAGTACTAGGCTGGTCGGTATTAGTTGCAGTTTATTCCAATCTCCGTTCCCTTTCTGCTTCTCCCTCTTCGCCCTTCTGCCTCTCTCTCTCCCAAGCCCCGCTCACTCTCACTTCTTTCGCCTTGTGCTCTGCTTCTGTGTCTCCCGCTTGCTTCTGTGTGTTCCTCGTGCTTCTTTGTGTTCTCTCCTACTTCTCCTACAGTCTTAGTTCATAAAGCTAATCACATAGGTCGAGAACATAAAGGTAAGTTGGAACATTAACAAATCAACAAAGAGAGGTAAGACCACTCCTCAAAGACAAAATCTCATCTAAGAAGATTACTGGGAGATCTGCTCAAGGGTGGGATCCAAACAAGAGTGTGTCGCTTTCTCCTTTCCTCAGCTAGTAATCCACTTACATAGTTGTAGAAAATCTACTTCAAATATTTCTATGTCATTCTGTATAAGCACAGTAAGGGATATAATCTTAAAGTTTGGTTCTTCCTGAGGACATCTCACTATACATTCCAGACCACAATCCTCAAGCTGGGTTAATCTTCCTAATCCCAGCAGGGTCCTAATCTTTGGATCATGACAGCATTTGCCCATGATCATGCCCTCAACTTATAGTTGAGTATTGTGGCGCTTTGGCCTGGCCCATTTCGATGCCAGGGTAGCTCACATCTTGCCCTTGGTCCATCCGTCCCTCATCAGGACCCTGCTTTTGGGGTGCTAGGAACTAAGGGCGACTGAGTTGAGAAAGCAGATGCCCAGGAGTAAATATTATTCGAAGTCAATCAACTCCCAAGTTACAAAGCATAATATTAACTGTCTTCCTGTGTCCATACAGAAAGAACATTGCTTTAAGGTAAACTATGCAAAAGAGAGAAAAGCAATATTTATCTTACTTTTTTTCTTTTTTGGGTCACACCTGATGATGCACAAGGATTACTCCTGGCTCTGCACTCAGGAGTTACTCCTGCCATTGCTCAGGGGACCATAATGGGATGCTGGGAATCGAACCCAGGTCAGTGGCACGTAAGGCAAACCCCCTACCCACTGTGCTATCTCTCCAGCCCAGCAATATTTATCTTAAAATAAAAGTTCAAAGTCCTTAGAAGAATCTGATCTTACAAGCTAACAGAATCTGATAGGGAAAAGGTGATTAACTAGTTGGGGAGGAGGGTACAGAGAAGAGTTTACAGATAAACAAAGAAATGGGAGTGATTCGGGAGCACTGTGATGGGTGTAAACAGGTAAACCTAAGTTCTCTGTGGCAAGGCTGAAAGGACAAACCCAATGTTCTCCTACAGGTGTCTATTCAGACCGTCTTTTCACCTGTAACCAATAAACATTATTTCCATTCAACACTAAAATTATTTTATAACTATCACTGTAATTCACCACGGTTCTTTCTCACATCAATAAACATTGTTTTGAGAAAATCCATTTTATGTGTTTATCACAATTGACTGAAATGTGTCCTCATTATTGTAAAGTTAGAAACTTATTGCTATTATAATATAGTCTGCAATAAGTATCTTGAGGTAGCTTTGCATGCTTGTCCAATTTTATCCCTTAGGATAAATTCCTCAAAACAGAATTACGGATTCAATCAGATGTATGCTTCAAGACTTTTGCCAAATTGTCATCTAGAGTATTAACTCCCACCACTGAGTATGTGAGTGTTCATATTTCTACATCTTTGTCAACACTGAAATGTCTCATATAATTTCCATTAATGTGAAAACTAGAATGTAGAAGTTCATAACTGTATCTCTATCTTTGAATTACTGCTGACATTTAAACTTTGATAAGCGTTTCTATTTTTAGAAAGTTATACCAAATAAAGAGACTGAGGATAAAGAGCTGGAACCAACAGTTACACTTGATGTAATAATTCTTCAAGTTATTTGGGATCCTCAAGGAGCTGATAAAAACTCTTGTATGGGACATATATTCTCACAAAATGTTGCACATAGCTTAAATCTCCTATACTCTATCTATGGGCTTTATAATGGCCACAGGGATATTCTTCTTAAACTACAGTCAAATGGGAAACCGCCATTCATAATTTTATTCTTACTTCAGAAGACCATGTCTGGTCAGTACACAGAACTTAAGTCATTCCACCAGCACCATCTCAAACTTGTGTTATTTAAACAAAGTCCAAAGGTAAGTGGAAAGGTAAGCAAACTGGAAAATTCCAGCTTGGTAACATCTGGCTGGGGTAAATGAGTCATTTTTCTTTAGGGTGTAAAAGGCTGTGAGGTCAAAGAAGGGGATCCAGGATACTGGCAAAGGAGCACTGAGGTTGAGTCATTAATCCTTAGAAAAGTCACAGAGAGCTCTAGGAGCTATTAGGCCTTCGCTGTTGTATAAAGTTCCTAGGGATGAGGCAGAAGAATGTGAGCAATGTCCTTGAACAACACTGCATAAAATAACCAGCCTCAGAGAAACGCATTAGGGGCTGATGACTAAGTCTCCTTACAGAGTTTTTATTTGACAATGGGTCTTATTATACACCTCTCCTAAACAGGACCAAAGAGCATTTAAAAATAATTCTCTTCTAAAAACGCATGATTTTCCACCCATTCATTGTGCCAAATGTCTTGTTCTCCTGAGACTAAAGATGTTCTGTGCCAGTAAACTATTTGAAGGTATCGTCGGTGGCTCCTGGAGAGACCGCAATGTTTGATAGATAGAGGGAGTAATCCACTGTGTTATTACAGAGGCTGTACTCGGAGGATAATCAATAGATCTGTGTCAACCTGAGAGCAGAGCAGGGGCATCCTGAGTGGATTTCTTCTCTACTTTGATTTGAGAGGATTGATTGGTATTCTCCATGTTCCTGCATTGGTCTGCATGACAGAGGAGTTACTACCATGCTAAACTTTGCAGGGGACACAAATCAAGAGTGGCTGGCAGTTTTGCATCGGGAGATTAAATGCCCTTGTGTATTTGTAGAGTGTTTTAAAAATGCGGAGACTTGAACATGAGAAGGATAAGTAAAGGTGAGAGGAATAGCGTGAACAGGCAGCCGAAGAAACACAGGGCAAAGACAACCCACATTTCTTAAAATATCAGTGCAAACAAAAGTTAGATCTGAGGAAATTTGGACTTTGGATCAGTGATTTTACTTCAAGTTTAAAAAGAAACAGTGGGTTCGAGCAATAGTTCAGCATACTCCTAAGCAAGCACCTCATATGGTCCCCGAGTCTGCCAGGAGCCGTCCCTGAACACAGCATGAGTTGAAAGCCCTGAGCACGACTGGGTGTGTCTCCCATCCCAGAATAAGAATCAATTGTTCATTAATTCAACCCTAAGAATTAAGCACCAACTCAGGGCCAGCTCTGTGATACTTAGATATATCCATAGATGCACCACAATCCTGTCTTTCAAACAGATGCTTCTGGATAATGGATTATATCTCCCTAATGACTAAAATCCAGAAAATTTCTTCTCAATTTTGGAGGAAGTTTAGAAGCATGATGCGAGAGGGACACAGAATAAGCAGCGCTGAAAGACTTTAACTGAGAACATGAAATTAAGGTAACCGGCTAATGAAAATTCTTTCAAAGGGGCCTAAACACTGCATCATGCTACAGATAAAAGCAATGCTAGGAACATCAAAATTCAAATAGAATTTGGATAGGTAATGTGGGAGCCACCCTTGTAAATCTGTGATGATTCTGTAATCCCTTTTGACTAGGGCCTTTGTTAAAAGAAAGGCACAGTTCCTGGTCTCTAATATCCCTTTCAGTTGATTCTGTCAATAAGAGCTGTAACTAGACGTTTTCAGATTCTCAAATTGAAATGAGTCCATAACCTATACAAAAGAAAACATTCTGTAGGCTTGTTAGACTCTTAGACTTCTCTTATCTTATTTAATTATAGTTCATCTCGGGCATTGGTTACATTGTCCTATGATCTAATTAGTATTTGTGAAAGGGAACCCTAAACTGAAATATCATAATATCGTATTTGTGACTATTTCTCATTTTATAGCACAGTTCATTTCTATAGATATTTCTGTAGCTATTTTTTCCTATTTTTTAAACAACATATATTTATTAAGTATTTAGAAAATGATTTGAGAAAATTTGGAACAGTCAGGTAAGCAGGGAAATAAAATAAAAATTTTTCCTAGATCTTATTACTTGAAGATAACGACTGATAACACTTTGACTTTATCAGGCCCATGATTTCAACATTATGCTTTACTTCTGTGATACACACTTTTCTACATAGAACATTCCCCTGGGCTAGTCATAATTGGACAATTATACTGTAACTTGCAAAACATAGCTCTTGGTTTATTTGCAGTTCCCAAAGTAACTGCATCTACCTGTCCAATGTGTACAGTGATGCGGACTGTGTGTGAATATCTAACCCAGTGGTTCTGGTCCAGCATAGCACCTCCTAGTTCAAATCTAGCCCATCTCTTACCATGAGTAAGAGTGCTTATATTTGAGTCTGTTCCACTATTGCTAGAATAACTCATAAAATTCCCTACCACATGAACTTGCTGTGAGAATTAAATGAATATTCATAAAACATGCCTGGTACAAAGTCTCACCCACAAGAGACTAAGGATGGGTTGTCACTTGCTTTATATTGTTGTTAGTGTTACTATGGTTAGCATTATCGCTAGTATGATTAGTATTAATTAATACTAATATAATATTATTATTATACTTCAGGTGAGAAGTATAATAAGTCAATAAGTCTGTATAGCACCATTTTTCAAAAGGTAATATGACCAAACCTTAGTGATTATATTAATACTGTTCCAAAATACAATTTTTAAATATCAGTCTATATCCTGTCACTTATTACAAGATCCTATATAAATTAGTATTTTTTTACAACTTTCTACAACTTTTAATTTGGTTTTTACAACTTTTCCATTCATTTTTTTAATCAGCAGTATACATTTTTTAAATAGTCTCATCAATGGCTCTTCTCACTCACTTCCCTTCTGTACCAGCAAATTTTAAAATCCTGTAACCCTTCCTCCAAATTATCTTTTCTTGTTACTTTGCTCTCTTTACTGGCCTCCTTTTTCTCTGGCTAATTTTGTTGCAAAAATGATACCCCGGAACTCTCTCTATTCCTTTCTAAGCTACCACCACCCTGCTATCTTAGTAACTACTCATGCTGAGCTCCACTAAATGTGTAGACTGTCTAGGTACTGTTTCCTGGCATTCTGGTCCCTCTGTTTCTGCAGGAAAACCTGATGGCTACTCTGCTCTGCGGTGCCCACCTGCCTGTGTTTGATTATAGGAGCCCTTGGGAATCCTCTCTCTTCTGTTTTCCAAGATAACGCTCAATGTTATTTTTTTCCCCATGAAACCTTCCCATTCCCTCTCCAAAAAAACACCTCTTTCCTCCAAATTCTCATATTATCTCATTTGGGGGAGTAGTAGGCAGAATAATGACCTCCCAACGAAGATATCCACAGTCTAATCCCCAGAGCTGTGAATATGTTATGGTGTATAACAAGGGGGAAGAAAGATTTCAGATGAATCAGTATCACTAATCAGCTAACCTTAAAATGAGATTAGTTTGGATTACCTACTGGTGCCCCTGTAATCACAAAACCACTTAAATGTGGAAGAGTGGAGGAAGAGAAAACAGAGTCAAAGCAGGCAATGCAAGAATAACTGGATCAGTCTTTGCTAGCTTTGAAATTAGAAGACAGTCACCAGTGATGAATGCACGCAGTGTCTGGGATTTGGAAAGAACAAGTAAAACTGCCTTTTCCTTGAGTCTCTAGAAAGATACACAGCTTTGCTGACACTTTTCAGTCCAATGAGAACCATTTGAGACCTCTGGATTCCAGAAATATGAGGAAATCTAATTTGTGTTGTTTGAAGCTAGGAAGTGTACAATAGCTTTCTAGAGTTGAAGTAAGAAACGCAGAGAGGAAGCATCATCATGGGGTCTAAAGAGTATAGTGGTTGTGGAGCTAAAGGGATAGTACAGCCAGTAGGGCGTTTGCCTTGCATATGGCTGACTGGATTCAATTCCCAGCATCCCATATGGCCCCTCGAGCACCACCGGGAGTCACTCCTGATTGCAGAGCCAAGATTAAGCCCTGAGCATCACTGGGTATAACCCAAAAAGCCAAAAAAAAAAAAAAGCATACTATACATACACCTAAATTTATATATCCAGACTGCTACTAATTGTCATATAGTGCTGGATATTTAATTTGATTAATTTCTTTGTACTTAAATTTTCTTCTTTTTTTTTTGACAGCCTTAAAAAATGGCTTTTATTTATTTATTTTTAATTTATTTATTTTTAATTAGTGAATCACCGTGAGGGTACAGTTACAGATTTATACATTTTTGTGCTCATGTTTCCCTCATACAAAGTTCGAGAACCCATCCCTTCACCAGTGCCCATTCTCTACCACCAGTAAACCCAGCATCCCTCCTACCCTCCCCAATCGCATCTCCCCCCCCCCCCCACCCCGCCACTGTGGCAGGGTATTCCCTTTTGTTCTCTCTCTCTAATTAGGTGTTGTGATTTGCAATAAAGGTGTTGAGTGGCCACTGTGTTCAGTCTCTAGTCTACATTCAGCCCACATCACCCTTCCCCTGCATCGCCTCCGGACCGCATTATACTTGGTGATCCCTTCTCTGCACACATCCAAAAGAGCAAAAGCAAACGCTGTTGGAGAGGATGTGGGGAGAAAGGGACCCTTCTACACTGCTGGTGGGAATGCTGACTGGTTCAGCCCTTTTGGAAAACAATATGGACGATTCTCAAAAAATTAGAAATTGAGCTCCCATTTGACCCAGCAATACCACTGCTGGGAATATATTCCAGAGAAGTAAAAAAGTATAGTCAAAATGACATCTGCACTTATATGTTCATCGCAGCACTGTTTACAATAGCCAGAATCTGGAAAAAAAACCAAGTGTACTTAAATTTTCATATTGATAAAATGGGGCAGAGACACTCACAACATAATTTTTGTAAGAACAAAACTAAACTTTGAATATGTTTAATGCTCAAGTGAATGTGTCTGACACAAAAATAGATTACTGACTCTTTGGCATTTTTGCCTTTATTTTTCCACTATGGCCTTTAACACATTTATTCTTTAGCTATTACTATGTACACACCTGCTTTATCTTTGTCAGTATATCGAGGATAGTGTGTTTTAGTTATTTTTTTATAAGCCAGGTAGAGGAAAGAAGAAAAGAAATTTGGATAATTTATCCATTTTATCTACTTGTGATTCTACAATATTCTGACAATCTTTATGTAAAAGAAAAAAACTGTTTCATAAAAATTCTTCTCAGAAAAATAAAAGCAAATATGTCTTGCTGTGTTGTATAATTAAATTTTAGCTTTTATAAATGTTCTTCATCAATCAATGATACATTTTTCAAATTGTGAATAGCTTATTATGATCAAAACAAATAGCAAAAATAGGTCGCAAATTGATACAAATAATTTTCTCTCTAAGGTGTTGATTGAACAAAATGGCATCTTATTGAGATCCAATTAAGAACAACTCACCAGGAAACCATAAATGACCCAATGCATCTTGCGGATTACAAAAATAGCTCATGGAGTGAAAAAAAAAACTGTCTGTTGTTGTTGTTGTTGTTGTTGCTTTCATGTTTGTTCAAAGTTTTGACTTAAAAAAAATTATCTTAGAAATCAGTTGTTAACATCAAGTGTTCACATCACGATAAAGGACAAAGGAAAAGGAAGATGAAAACAAGGATGGAGACCGACACTTCATTTGTTCTATTCTCCAGACTCAACTGAGTGCTTTCACATGCATCTCATTTAATTAAGGAAATCTGACCTTCCCATTTGAGGACTGGGCTGTGACTCTCTTCAGAACACGCTGACAACTGGTCTCACAATATTGGACTCGAGACGTAAGCCATGAGCTAAGGGAATTTAGTTCTTGCTGAATTAATGAAATATTTTCAGTCTACTAGGATTTGTATTTTAATCATGTATTGTCCAATGAATAAAATTCAATTTCCTGAGGTATTAGCTTCCAGTTAAATTTGGAAGCATGCAAGTACGCATGTTTTACACACACACACAGACACACACACACACACACACACACATACATGCTCCCCTTTAGAAATTGTGGGGAAGGATTATTTTTGCTTAGTTCGGGGACCACATCTGGAAGCCTGGTTATTTATCAGGGGTCACACCTGGCAAGACTCAGGATACGATATGTAGTACCAGGGATGGAACCCAGCTTGGCCGTGTGCGAGGCCAACACCTTATCTGCTGTGTTGTGTTGTTGGTCCCAAGTTCCCAAAAGCACAGGTTAACCAGTACTGATTAATACTGATATGGTGTTTTTTTAAAGAATAGGCAGGGCTCTTTCCCACAACTGATTTCTATATGCCAACTCAATTTCTGTCACACGATCACCAGGCATCCAGTGGGCATGGAGCAGAAAGTAAAGTCATGCACAGAAAATTCCACAGACATTCCTCTTCTTGTCACCTTCTCACGTTATGCAAAATTACCTCCCTTTGACTACAGATATATTTAGAGGATTCTGTGGGTACTTGGAACAAATAAATTCTTGTTCTGATAAAACTACATTCAATCACAAATCAGATGAACAGACAGCCAGTCTGCCAAATCTTGTCATTCTGTGCTTTGCTATTGATTTTGTTATTGTTAAGCATTGGGAAAACCAAAAAATGAACTTCTAAAACATAATATAATGAAAGTGGACCATTAAGATTCTCATATCTTATAACTCACTTCTTAAAGAGTCTTATAGATGCCGCAGTGCAAAAATAAGCAAATGTAATGTAAAAATACAAATCATTTCCTCAGAAGTTGATGGAAATGCCACAGTGCCATCTCTAACATTTATTTATTTGACTCCAATTCTTTGTTTTAGTTACTAATGGAATTTGGCATCTTATTCTGTACTCCAATTAAGCCAAATAATAGTCACTATGATTGTCTTTATAGATTAATGCACAAAGACTGGGATAGATAAGAAACATGGTCAGATAACCATCTAGTGGGTCAGGAGTAGAGAATGGAACCTAGTTCTTCTCTTTTGTCTCCCATCATTCCTCCATGCTCTCTCGAGCCTCCTCCTCACCTTACACATCCCTGTAATACATTCAACACAAATCCAAACTCCTTGCCACCATTTCAATAATTCCCAACTCTACTTTTTTCAACTTTAATTTCATCACTATGATTTACAGGATGTAATTTCAAAAATTCAACGTTCCAGCACCACACCTACCACCAGAGTGTCAACCTCTCTCCACCAATATCTCAAGCTTTCTCCCCACCATCCCACCACCCAGCCCTTCTGGTAAACTCTATTCTTTAAGAAAACTCTCTGGGTCTAATAATTGGCATTTCTTATGTTTCTTTATAAGCCATATGTGAAAAAAAATCTGTACTTGTCCCTCTCCCTCAGACTGACTTTTCTTAGTATGGCATCCTCCAGTTCCATCGATGTGGCAAGAAACTGCATGATTCTATGTCCTTTAAATTTAATTGCTATAATTTAGGTGACATGCTTACAATAATGTTACTGGATAAAGTTATATTGCCTCACCATTACCAAAGAACTAAAGACCCTCCACCTATATCCTCCTGTTCATTCCAGTCCCCCTCATCATTCACTCTGGTCCACTAGACCTTTCATTAGTATTCTGTTAGGTAACACAGAGACAAGTGTTCGTTATCATTTGGTGCTGCATCTCCCCCACTTTTTGTTTGTTTGTTTCTCTGTATACCACAAATAAATGGGATTACTTAGCAATTGACCTTCTCTCTCTGGCTTATTTTATTAGTATGATGCCATCCAGTTCCATCCAACTTACAGCAAACTGCATGATTTTATCTTTGTTCTATTTTCATTTTTATTGAGAAGTCATGATTTATAATACTACTAATAACAGTGCTTCAATGTACAATGTTCCATCACTATATCCATCTCCAGAGTTCCTACTTCCCTCCACCAATTTCATCTTTTCTTATGGCTGCATAACATTCTATTGTGTATATATACCATGAATTCTTTTTTAAAATTAAACAAAATTATTTTAATTTTTTAATCTCATGTGAAATCAAGAATATGTTACATATATCATGTTTGGTTTTTTAATTTTTTTATTGGATCACCATGAGATACAGTTACAAAGCTTTCATGTTTGAGTACAATGATTGAACATCCATCCCTACACCAGTGCGCATTCTCCACCACCAATATCCCAGTAAAACCCCCCTTGCCAACCCTCCCACTGCCTCCATGGCAGACAATTTTACCCATACTCTCTCTCTACTTTTTGGCATTATGGTTTGCAGTATAGATACTGAGAGGCTATCATGTTTGGTCCTTTATCTGCTTTCAGCACACATCTCCCATCCCAAACAATCTCTCCAACCATCATTGTCTTAGTGATCCCTTCTCTATCCCAGCTGCCTTCGCCCCCAGCTCATGAGACAGGTCTCCAACAATGGAGCAATATTCCTGACCTTTGTACCATGAATTCTTGACACCTTCATCTGTCATTGGATATTTGGGTAGTTTCATATTCTGGCTCTTGTAGCAAGCACTCCAATGAACATAGGTGTGTATATGCATATATACATACATATATGCATATATATCTTTGAGTGGATGCTTTATCAACATCATATCAAAAATACCTGATACCACAATCAAGTGGGAGTCATTCTAAGGATTCAAGGTTGGTTCAATATATGCAAATGAATAAATGTAATACACCATATTTATAAAAGGAAAGATAAAAATAATATAACATTTGATTGATACAGAGAACTTTTCACATTTAAATTCAATTCATAATAAAAAAGTCAACAAGTATGGATAGAATTAATGATGTTCTTCAAGATAGTAAGAGCATTTTACAACAAACCAACTTCACACTCAACAAAATAAACTCAAAGACTTCCTTCTGAGAAAAGGCTTCCTTCTGAGAAGGCAAAAATTTCCACTTTTCTCATCATTATTTAATATAGTCCTGAAATTCTACAGGAAGCAATTAAATTTTTTAAAAAGCATCCAAACTGGAAAATAAATTAAATTATCACTATATAAAGATGACATGATAATAGACATAGAAAAACCCTAAAAACATCCATCCTGGGAAAGCTGTGAGCTACCCTGGAATCGAAATGGGCCAGGCCAAAATGCCACAATACTCAACTATAAGTTGAGAGCATGGTCATAGACAAATGCTGTCATGATCCAAAAGTAAAGACTAGGACCCTGCTGGGGTTAGGAAGACTAACCTGACCTGAGGACTGCGGTCTGGAATATATAGTGAAATGTCCTCTGGAAGAACCAAAGTTTAAGTTTGATATATCTCTTACTGTGCTCATACAGAATGACATTGCTAGAAGTATTAGAAGTAGATTTACTACAACTATTTAAGTGGATTACTAGCTGAGGAAGGAAGAAAGCGACACACCCTTGTTTGGATTCTACCCTTGAGTGGGTCTCCTAGTAATCTGTAGAAATCTCCTTGGATGAGATTTCGTTAATCTCCTGGAGAAGTGGTCTTACCCCTCTTTGTTGATTTGTTAATGTTCAACCCACCTTTGTGTCACCACCCTATGTGATTGCTCTATAAACTGAGGCTGTAGGAGAAGCAGAGGACAGAGGCAAGACAGAGGCAAGGAGAAGACACAGAAGAGAGAAGACACAGAAGTGGAGAGAAGACACAGAAGCAAGGGAGAAGACACAAAAGTGAGAGGGCTCCGGAGAGAGAGATCGGAAGAAAAGAGATCTGAAGAGACCAGAGGAGAGACTACAGAGACAGAGTCAGAGATAGAGAGACAGATAGAAGAGAGCACAGCAGCACACACAGAAGCAGAGCCCAAGGAAGAGCCATCCCAACCCGATCCATACACAGCTTCTCAAGAGCACCGAATGTGAGCAGGGAGAGAGAGAGAGAGAGAGAGAGAGAGAGAGAGAGAGAAGAGAGAGAGAGAGAGAGGGAGAGAGAGAGGGAGAGGGAGAGGGAGAGAAAGAGAGAGCCACCCCAAGAGCCCGTGAACAACACGCATCACATCAGCACCCCATTTCATGCGCTAGCTTGTAATTTCTTACAGGACTTGACTTAACAAACAATATGAAGTCCATGTGCATTAAAAATTATAAAATATTACAGAAAGAAATATAAGACAAAGGAAATGTGAAAATATTCTATGTTTATAAATTGGAAGAATTAACATTGTCAAAATGTTGTCATCCTACTACCCAAAGTCTTGCAATCCTCAGCAAAATTCCAATGACATTCCTTCAAGTACTTAGAATCCATTCTACTACAATTTTTATGTAATTATAAAACTCTCCAAATAATCAAGGCCCTTTTGATCAAAAGGGATCAAAAATGATGTTGAGTGTCAGAGCAATATACTACAGCAAGTGGGGAACCTTTCTTGCATGCAACTGACCCAGGTGCAGTCCCCCATATCCCATGTGACCCCTCAATTCTTCCAGGATGATTCCTGAAAGAAGGTCCAGAATTAACCCTGAGTACCACTACCAGGTGTGACCCCAAGCCTCTCATTGCACCTCATTCCAAATAATATGTTGGTAAATATTGCATTTCTGGCTTTAAATTATATTGTGAAAATATATTAATAGAAATAGTGTGATGTTTGAATAAAGACAGAGTCTCAGGTAAATGGGACAAATCAGAGTCGAGAGATAAACCCTTACATTTATGGATAGTAAATGTGTGACAAAAGAGCTGGGTGCAAGAAGTGGATCAAGGAGTCTCTTCCACGAAACCCATATTTAAAAAGAAAATTAAATTTTATCTGTAACTCACCCCACACACAGAAACTAAGTCAAAGTGGCCTAAACACCTCAAGATGAGACCAGAATTTGCAAAATGCGTTAGAGAGCACAGGGAGAGCTCTCCAGGACATAAACCTCAGAGCTGTTTTCAATGTTTTCATTGGAAAACAAAACAAAAAATAAACAAATGCGTTTACATAAAACTCATAAGTTTGGGAGCCAGAGAGAGGGAGCAAGCAAGTTAATAATAGCTGCTTTGCTTGAGACTCAGCTGGGCTTGATTGCGGGCACTGCATGAGCCTCTGTCTGAGTGACTTCTGAGCATGGAGCTATGTAAGCTCTAAGCACAGTGTGGCCCAAAACAGAAGCAAACGATTTTGCATGGCAAAAGAAACCCTTGAAAAAAAAAACTAAGACATCCTACCAAATGGAAGAAAATATTTTTGCCCAAACTGTCAAAGAAAGGCTGATACACAAAATATTAAAAAAAACACTCCTAGCAAAAGAGTAACAACAAAAATCTAGTAACCTCATCAAAAAAAAAATGGGGAGAGGATGTGAACAGACACTTCCACAAAGAGGGCATATGCATGGTCAGTAGGCATATGAAGAAAGTTTTATCATCCCATGTCATCAGGGAAATGGAAATCAAAACAACAAAAAAATTTCATTTCATACCGACTAGAGTGGGCTATAGCAAAAAAAAAAATGAAAACCACCAGTGTTGGCAGGATATAGTGCAAAAGGAACCCTCATAACAATGGGAGTGCTGTCTAGTTCAATCTCTGTGGAAAACAGTAGAGAAATTTCTCCAAAAGGTAAAAATAGAGCTTCTTGGCACCCAAGACTTCTTGGCACCTAAACACCAAACACCAAATAATAATAATAATTCTAAAAGACATAACACACACCTATATTCATAGCAATGATTAGTATGATGGTCAAGATATGAAAACAATCACTATGCTTTAAATGTTAGTTTTCTCTGTAGATAAAACATGCTGATTGCATGATTAAACCCCTACCTGCCTTTCTTAGAGCTTATTTTCAAAGAATAAGATAAAGTTTTTTTCAAAAACATTCTTTGTATGATTAAAAAATGTAGGTAGAGCCTGCAACATGAAAGTTATTAATTTGCCACATTCTTATACAGAGCCATATGTTGTGGTTGTCTTTTCTTGTTCAAAAAATTCCAAAAAAAGAAATACACCTCATTAGAATAAAGGAGAAACACACTAGTAGGAAAGATTACTAAGTTCACAAGTAATTTAACACTAAATAAAGTGTTTTCCATTAAGTAGAGAAATACTAAATATGTTTCTATACAGGGGAGTATGATATCATGCTGGTTAAGGTCACCTTGAGCTTTGGGATATCTGACATCAGCATTTATTAGTGTGAGAGTTGGGTAAGTCTCACAAAATCTTAGTTCCTTATCCCTAAGATCTTCACTGACACTGTCACTGCCATCCCGTTGCTCATTGATTTGCTAGAGCGGGCACCAGTAATGTCTCCATTGTGAGACTCGTTGTTACTGGTTTTGGCACATCGAATAGGCCACAGGTAGCTTGCCAGGCTCTACCATGTGGGCGAGATACTCTCAGTACCTTGCCGGGCTGACCGAGAGGGGCGGAGGAATCAACGCTGGTCGGCCGTGTGCAAGGCGAACGCCCTAACTGCTGTGCTGTTGCTCCAGCCCACCCTAAGATCTTAATCTACAAATAATAATAGTAAATAGTTAATAGTAAAAACAAATATTCAGATAGTTATTTGAGGGATAAATGAAATATCATTCATAGAAGTTTAGTACAATGGGGACCTGAGAGATAGTATGTATAGCAGGTAAAGTGTTTGCCTTGCATGTGGCTGACCAAGGCTTGATCCCTGACACCCCATGTGATCTACCAAGGCCATAAGAGTGATCCTTTAGTGCAAAGAGGGCTAAGTACTGAGCACTGTCAGGTGTGGCCCAAAATCAAAAACAATCAAAGCATTTAGCACAATGGAGAAATTTAAAATATTATTTTATGAACTTTTTCTCTGGAATATAAATAAAAATATTAAACAAGGAATATTATCAACTGTATTACTTCAGGAGATATGTTAGTTTTCTTTGTCTCCATCAAACCCTTCTCAAAGTTTCCTAGCATGTTATTTGCAGGCAAAAATTCTCAATGTCAATGGAAATTATGATTAATATTTTAATATTAATTAAAATTAATGCTGCATTTACAAAAAATATGAAGGGTGGTTAGAAAAAAACATTGCAACAATTACATTTTTTTCAAGGATTAGCATTAATCATCTTTATAGAAGGTGAAAACTAGAAACACATTGGGAGCTTTTACATGGATAAAGAAAAAATGGGAGTTCTATAAAAGTTCTGTTTTTGCATTTATAGTATATGAGAAAATTAAACTTGAGCTTTTTATGCTCCAAGACAGAAAATTCCTTGATGACTGGAAATTTAAAAGCAAGGACTGGGGTTCTTTTTATTAAGTCCCAATTGCATACTGGCCTCTGTGACACACGGTATCACACTTAGTTCTCTCAATTGTGTTACCATTGCTTCAGAACCACAAGAAATAAAAGAGAAATTGGAACCTGGCAGTACCCGGCTTTACTACATATACGTCAGTACCTGTGAGCAGGCGTCTAGGGATAATGACAAATGCTGTAGCACGAACCAGGGCTTAGAGGATCATGATTTCTAGGTTCCAATTCAGTACTTTTCCACCCTCAAAAATAACATTCTCTTACGGCTCAAACAACTTATTTACAAAGGCAGAGGGTGTGTAAGCCATGTATACCGGGCTCCGATGTTTCACCAGAGTCCTAAAAAAAGAAACACACATACAGTCAAGAGACTGTAGTCCAAGAATGGTTTTCTACCTTCCCTATGGGAATTCAGAGGAAGTTTCTTTAAAAAACTAATAATATTTTCTCAAAATCCAAGGAAACTTGACCTGTCATCTGATAGGGATTGAAGGTGAGCTACCAAGCACCACATATGCTAGACATTTTAATTCTCTGTTGGATTGGGTTTTAGGTTAATGACTGGGCTCTTTGCTTCAGTCCTGCTTCTTCCAATGTGGTCGATTGCCAACCACCACAGAGCAAATACTTCGATGATGCCACAGACCAATATAACTGCTCTGTTTAGTGGAATTGCTAAAGACTTGCTAAAGGGAACACAGTCTGGAGGAAAATCACATACAAAAGAAAAAAAAAAACATCAAGAGAAGGCAGAGAACATAACTTGAATCAAAAGCACATTGCATCTGCACAAAGGCATTCCGTTAACCTTAATTCCCTCTACTATTGTTCCTTTTTAAGTTTCTCTAGAGTCAGTCTGCGTTGTCTTTCTTGAGTCTTTACCTAATAATTCCATATCCAAAATATTCTAGATGGTGAAGAATGCATTCTGACATGACCACTTCAGGAGTGAATCACATAAACTAAGTCTTTTTGGATCCAACCACAGAAATTCTATGAAGCCCAGAAAAAAAATGTTCCTAAAATATATTTAAATACAGCAGAATTTTATCATAAAAGTTCTAAGGGAGAGGAATAGAGGGAGGCCTAGACAAGGGAAAAAAGGATAGAATAACAAGGTAAGTTATTAAATATTTAAATACTAGAATAATTGTGTATTCAAATCTCAACTCAATAATCAACCATGCATTCTTTGGTCATTCAACATGTATTTATCAAACAATTGAGTGAACAAATGAAAAGTTGTATGTTATGATTTGCAATAATAGTAGTAATAATGATAACAAGCAACATGTTCTTCATGCATCATTATCCAGGCACTATTCCAAAATACTTTACATGACTTAATATATTCAATATCAGTATAATGCTAGGAGACATGTACTGTTCATATTAATTTTAGAAGTAAGAAAACTGATATGTTTTCTATCCTCTTGACCTCATGAAGGTATGTTTTGTGGCCCAGCATGTGGTCTATCTTGGAGAAAGTCCCATTTGCTATAGAGAAGAATGTGTATTTGGCTTTAGGGGGATACAAAATCTAGATAAATTTGCAACCCCCATTTCTTCCATTATTTCAATATTTCTTTGATAAGTTTTAGTCTAATTGATTTGTCAAGAGGTGATAATGTGGTATTGAAGTCTCCAACTATTATGGTGTTTCTATCAATGTCTTACTTCAAATCTATTAACAGATTTTTAAAAGTATTTTATTGGTTCATCACTTAGTTCATGTATATTTAGAATTGTGAGTTCTTCTGGTGTACACATCTCTTGATCATTAAGAAGTGGCCCTTTCTGTCTCATAACATTTTTGAGCCTGAATTCTGTTATAGGATATAACAATGGCCACCCAAATCCTTTCAAGGGGCCATTTGCTTGAAATATTATCTTCCAACATTTAATTTTCAGTCTGTGTTCACCCTTGCTATTCAAATGTGTTTCTTGTAGACACAGAAGGTTAGATTCAATTTCCTAATCCAACCTGCGACTCTCTATCTTTTAACTGGTATATTTAGGCCATTGATATTGAGTGAGATTAATACCACGGAGTTTTGTGCTATCTTTCAGTAGAAGTTTGACTTGTTCATGAGATTTGTCTTGTCCTAAAAAAGCCTCTTCAGTACTTCTTGCAAAGTTGATCCTAAGCCTATAAAATTATTGGGCTGTTGTTTATCTATGAAGCTCTCTACACTGTTCCTTCAAATGTGAATGAAAGTCTGACTAGGTTAAGCATTATTGTGAGGCTTCTGTTTTGTTAATAATTAATAATATATTAACATATCAATACATGCAGAAGAAAAATTTTACAAGATCCAGTACCCATTCAAGATAAAAACTCAATATAACATGAATTGAAGTAACTTTTCTCAGTGTAGTCAAGGCATCTAATCAATTACTGAGAAGTCATCTTAACAAAAGAGGCAAAAGACTTACACAAAGAAAACTACAAAACACTTCTAAAGAAATAAAAGAGGACATGTACACAAGGAAACAGAAACACATCCCCTGCTCCTGGTTTGAGAAGATTAACATCATCAAAATGGCAATACTCCCCAAAGCATTATACAAATTCAATGCAGTCCCTATAAGGATACCCATGATATTTTTCAAGAAAACTAAATCAAATACTAATGAAATGCATGTGGAAAATAACCCACCCACCCCCATCTGAATAACCAAAGCAGTTCTCAGTCAAAAGAAGATGTGAGATATCGCTTTCCCTAACTTCAAACTGTACTACAAAGTGGTAGTAATTAAAACACCATGGGACTGGAATAAGGAAAACCTCTCAGATCAGCTGAGTGGAATTGAAATCCTGAGATAAATCCTCAGGTGTATCAGTTAGTCCTATATAAAGGAGCAAAAAATATAAAGAACAAGGAAGCTTCTTTCAAAAGTAGTGTAGGGAAATCGTTACCACATACAAAAAGAAAATGAACTCAGACCTCTTTCTAACACCATGCATAAAAGTCAAATCAAAATGGATTAAAAAACCGAATCTATAAGTTACACTGAGAAAAACATAAGCAGAACTTTCCAGGACAGGTAAGCTAGAGGCATCTTTAAGAATGCAATGCCATTGGCCAAGCAAGTGCAAGCAAAGATAAACAAATGGGACTGCATTAAATTAAGGCACTTTCATACCCCAAAGGAAATGATAATCAAAATAAAAAGAATATAAAGATGCCTTTGAATTAGGAGAAATTGTTTCCCCACCATTCACTCAACAAAGGGTTACTATTCAGTATGTATACATAAAGCACTGCTAAAACTTTACAAGAAAAAAAAATATTCAACACCATAAAAAATGGGGAGAAGATGTGAAGAAAAATGTCCTCAAAGAAGAAATACAAATGTCCAAAAGTCATATGAAAAATGTTCTCCCTTACTAAAAATAAGAGAAATTCAAATCAGAACAACAATGAGATGTGACTTCACACAACAGAGCTATGCACACATTTAAAGCAACAATAACAACAACAACTAGTGTTGGCATTGATGTGGGGAAAATGGGAAGTTCATTCACCACTGATGGGAATGCTAAATGGTCAAACCTTTTGGAAAACATTCTGGACATTTCTCAAAACAGAGGAACTGAGCTTTCATACAACCCAGCAATTCACCCCTTGAAATATATATCCCAAGAGTCCAAAAGTACAATGCATCGAAGATGTTATGCTCCTATGTTCATTGAAACACTATTCACAATAATCAAAAATTAAAAACAACCCAAGTGCCCAAAAACAGATCAGTGTCTAAAGAAACTATAGTACATATAGACAATGGAGTACTACTTGGCCATAAAAAAGATGAACTCATGCAATCTGCTGCTATGTGGATGGATCTGTAGAGTGTCATGCTGAGTGAAGCTGATCAGAGGGAGAGGGAGGGACAGACACAGATTGATCTCTCTCATATAAAGAAACATGGAATAACAAATGCCCAAAGGCCTTATAGACAAAAAGTTTGAGAAGTGGACTTCAGTAGGAAGCTGGCCACCGTGATAGGGATGGGGGGATAGGTCGGGAAAGGAAACACTAAGATAATAGCAGAGGGAAAATGTTATTTCATAGAGGCAGGCTGAGGGTGAGAGGGGAAATGGGGACATGGGTTGGAGGGAAGTGCAAACTGGTAAAGGGGCTGCTGTTGCAATGCTGTAAGTCTGAAACATAGTCATAAATAAATTTGTGACATTGTAATTCATGGTGATTTAAAAAATATAAAAGAACACTGAGGCACATAATTTTAACTATCTTGATGTCCAAGACCACATAAATTCTAAGCAGTAGAGTTATGACTAAATCCAGGCAATTAAGTTCCAGAGTCCACTTTATTTTCTGAAAACCTCTCTATTTGACTACATCACTCTATCACTGTCATCCCATTGTTCATTGATTAAATCGAGAGGGTACCAGCCCTGAGATTTTAGCAGCCTCTCCTTACTCGTCTTTCCCAATGATTGGAGGCACTTTTCAGGGTCAGGGGAATGAGACTGCTATTGTTACTGTATTTGGCATATCAAATACACCACGGGGACCTTGCCAGGCTCTTTCATGTGGGCAGGATACACTTGGTAGCTTGCCAGGCTCTCTCTCTCTCTTCGCAGCTGCGTGGTCCAGAAATATGTTCACTCATGCGTGAGGCTCGGCCCAAGTGTGTGGAAAGTGGCCTGGAGCATGATGGTGGTTGGGTAGTGGAGGTCGGCTGCTGGGGCTGGGTCCCTTGGAGCAGGGAAGGCTCTCACCCACCCCCCTCTGGGGCCCTTCTGGCCCCAGTGGCCAGTGGAGTCCAGTGGCATGGTTATGGGGGCCTCATTTTATGCTCCCTTCTGGGAGAAGCAGCCTTGAGTTCTGGTCGGTGGCCAATTTGACTACATAATAAAGAAAAAAATAAGGACTAAAGATAAAATAAGTCTCAATAATATTATTAATAAGTAATTTAAAAATGTTTGGGGGTGCTGATTGAGCCACATCCAGTGATGCTCAGAGTTTATATTTCTGGTTCTCTATTCACAGACTACTTCGTGGTACTCAGGGGACTGTTATTCTTAGTGATTTGAATTTAAGTCCACTGAATGCAAATCAAGTGCCTTATCTTCTGCACTACCTCTCCCACCAGTGAGCATTTATTTCAAATGGACCCTGTTATTTTGATCTCTCTGCTCCACCATATCCATTATTACCTTTGTCCAAAGGCTGGTTTCCTTTCGGATGCCTATTTCTTTAGTAGTATTTGGAAGAAAATGAGGGGGTGGGGAATGTGGTTTCTGACATTCATTATAAGCTAAGTTTTAATTCAAGTCTAATTAAATTAAATTAGGATATATGCACAATCCTAGACCAAAACCAGTTACCAGAAGAGTAACGAGAATCATATTAATCATCTGGTGTGGAATGATAATTCAACAGTCAACATGATTTTCCACTGGATATTTTTTTTTAGAAACAACTATAGATGAAGACGACAGAGAAACCAAATTTCATACCTTTTCTTCTTAACAACTATAGAGGATAGCAACTTTTTTTATAAAGTTATGAATTAAAACATTTGTAGGTTACCCTCCAACCCTGATATTCTAAGAGTTTATAAATTCCATTTTTATCGATAGAGGGAACTTTTCAGGGAATATTTCTGAGAGGAAAAAAACGGACCTAGAAAATGATTTCTCCATATAATAATTTTCCTAATAAAGACCAATTAAGTTTACATCAGTTCTGTATTGTGACTTGGAAGGAAAAATGCAATCTGGGGAAAACATGAGGCACTCTGAGATATTTTCCATCATTTCCTATAAACTGCTCAAATTTCTTTACAGAATACATTCTTTACAGAATACATCAGAAATGGACCTTCTGCAGCCTGGTGTGTGTGCCTGTTGAGAGATGCTATCATAAAAAACTGATCTTCAATTAAATTGTCTTAAAGGAAACAGGGGACTGAAGCCATAGCACAGTAAGTAGGACATTCACCTTGCTCACGGCCTACCCAGGTTCGATTCCTCATCCCTCTCAGAGAGCCCAACAAACTACCCAGAGTATCCCGCCCGCATGGCAGAGCCTGGCAAGCTACCCGTGGCATATTCGATATGCCAAAAACAGTAACAACCAGTCTTACAATGGAGACGGTACTGGTGCCCACCCGAGCAAATTGATGAACAACAGGATGACAGTGCTACAGTGCAGTGCTAAAGGAAACAGGATAGATCTCTAAAGCTCCCCCATACCCTCGATGCCCTCATCATGGGGCATTGTTCTGTCACCTAGTCTTTTTAAGAATGCGGCCATTAATTATGGTGATCGGTTATTCATATAATAATACAGTGATCACTAAAATAAGACTATCTGGAACCCTAGAGCTAGAATGTGGACTGATGTAGGATATTTTATTTGTTTTACCTTGTTCCACTCACAATAACATACATTACTGTGAAGAAATTGCTACAGAGATGGGCAATTGTAAGAGATTTCAGCTAACCTGGTTGGATTTTTTCCATTTAATGAAAGAATGTTAGTCAAATTATTGAAGCCAAAGAAGGCAATTTACCAAAACTTAAATTTGTATAGAAAATTTGTGTTTTCTCTTCTGTTTAAATTTAGACTTATAATCAAGGAACTTGGGAAGAACCCTGGGTACTGGGTTTCTAGCTACTGCAGACATGAAGAATCCACTTTGAGTAGCAAGATTCCAAGGAACCTAACTCAGTAGAGAATTACTCTGACTGCTGAGGTAACAGTATTTTTATCAACCTCCTGGACACTTAATCAAAGTAGTTCCCTTCAATCAATTCAGGGTAGTGCTAGTGCTACTAGATCCTTATAGGACACCTCAGAAAAATTGCTTCAGCCCTTTCCAGGTTCAATACATAGAGACTTTAGTGAAAATGATAGACTCTCAAACTGCTTTAGCTCAATTTCCTGTGTACTGCATGAGTGTCTCCATGGGACAATCAAGTGATTGATGGTAAGAGGCCAATAGACACTATTATAGAATACAATGTTTCTTTAATGGCAAAGGGTATGGAAACTGAAGAACTTTACAGGAGCAGGAAGCAATAACATATTCTTCCAGTGAAGATTTCCCCCATACCTAGGTCTCTATAGAAATATACAGCAGCTGTTGATAACACCTGCATAAAATTATGATTCTTGCATTGGAGAGAAGTACCCCTTTGCTGTTGTTGGGGAGCAATTATGTTTTCTTGTCCTTTGATGTTGAATAAAAATGCGATCCACGTATCTGTCAGTTCAAGGAGTAGAAACAATTTTTGGAACCATCAGGAACATTCCCTGAGACGAGGGTGGAGGGAAATAGACACTCTGCTGAAGGGTGTGATGTTGGAAAGTTGTATACAAGAAACCCTATCACTGACAGGACTCATAGTGTAAGTCACTATCATCCTGTTGCTCATTGATTTGTTCGAGCAGGCACCAGTAATGTCTCTGATTGAGAGACTTATTGTTACTGTTTTTGGCATATCCAATACGCAGGGGTAGCTTGCCAGGCTCTGCCGCGCAGGCTCCATACTCTTGGTAGCTTGCCGGGCTCTCCGAGAGGGGCAGAGGAATTGAACTCGGGTGGGCCGCGTGATAGGTAAATGCCCAACCGCTGTGCTATCGCTCCAGCCCCAGTGTAAGTCACAATGACCAAAAATAAAAGACTAGGTGAAGCTCATGGCAAGGCAATCTGATCCATTTAAAGAGTAATAAAGAAAGTTGGAAAGACACTAACATAGCAGGCTCAAACATGTGAAGACCAGCCATCTGAGGAGGCATTCTGAGGCAAATGGAGACATGTTTCAGCTTTATTTAAGTAAGAAGTCTGAGTGTTCAGAACTCCCCATGGTACTGAATGTACACTGTAAATACAAACTTTCAACCACTGGACATGGTGCCAAGCCCATCTATTTCTGAACTTGCTCACTAGTTACCTGATCATCAACACAAGAACTAAATTCATTCCACTACGGGGTTCTGCATCTCCTTCCATCTCACTGTGGATGATATCCTCGACAACCTCCCCGAATGGCGTCCTCACTCTAGGGAAGGGTCTGCTCCAATCCCTTCTCTGAGTCCCGATGGACTCCTTTCTCTACAGTAATCACTCTCTTTTCTGTGTACCTCTCTATTAATCAGTTACACCATGAAAACTTATGACCTCGAATTTTCAATTATTAGAAAAGCAAAGAATTACCGTGCGTCTATAGGCTCTTGGTTAGCTGCAGGTTGATTGTGATGGCGCTAGTATGAAGTGAGGCTGGTATCTGAAAGCTTGTTCATGCAACAGAAAGAAATAGCGAATGTCTGAAATAAACCGTAAAATCACTGTACAAGTCTTTGCTCCAAATAAGGACAATATGAACAAGGCTGCTGGGTGATGACAAGGTCCTGGAAGTGAAATTATAATAAAATTTTGTCTTATTTAATAATTTTTATTTAATTAAAAAACTGCAAAAGTTCACCTGATGGAAGGTAGGGATAGAGGGAAGAGTGCATGAAATATTGTCAGAAGAGCTCAGTATTCTTTTATAGAGATGCTTGTGAATCTACATCCATTTCACAATTTTTTAAAAAATATAATTTTTAATTTGATTAATACACACTGCAAATGCCATATCAGAGATGGGCATGCATCACATCAAGTCACATTCCACTGGTCATCACAAGTCACGTGAACAGGCAGTAAAAATAACCTACCCACAAGGAGTCCTGGCAAAGCACAAGGCCATAGAAGAGCATACTTAAGTCTTCGGCATGGCCAGGATCTTGTTTGCAAAATAGAAACCACACTACCTTTTTCATAAAAGGGCACTCATATTAAAATAATTCTTGAAAAGAGTCAAAGCAGAACAATGAAGTTAGATAAAACAGTTGCTGCACAAAGGAGTTACAACGTTTAGGCCAGGAAACCAAGGGAAGATGTTGGTTACAAGAAGTTAGAAGCTTGGAGAATTCTCCCCTCAGAGCAGAGGGGTCACTGCCCAGCTGCTAGGAGTACCTCAAGGACTTGACAGTTTATACCGCAGTACCCATTACTGTAATTGATCATAACACCTATATTTGGTGTTACTACTTCTTTTTTTTTTAATTACCTCTTACCTGGACTGGAGCAATAGCACAGCTAATAGGGTGTTTTCCTAGCATGAGGGTCCGACCTGGGTTTGATTCCTCTGTCCCTCTCAGATTGCCCAGCAAGCTACCGAGAGTATCGCACCTGCACAGCAGAGCCTGGCAAGCTACCCATGGCATATTCGATATGCCAAAAACAGTAACAACAAGTCTCACGATAGAGACATTACTGGAGCCAGCTTGAACAAATCGATGAGCAACGGGATGACAGTGACAGTGACAGTTATTGAAATTGAGACACATGGTTTCAGGAATGGCATAAGGAGAAACACATGGTCCTTAGAGGTAGGTTCTTTGTATGCTGTTCCCTCATAGGAAAATTAATTCGATGTCCAGTTGGCCATTTTTCCATTCTACCAGGACAGCACAGCGGGTAGGGCTTTTGCCTTGCACGTGGCCAACCTGGGTTCGATTCCTCCATCCCTCTTTGGAGAGCCTGGCAAGCAACCGAGAGTATCTTGCCCAAATGGCAGAGCCTGGCAAGCTCCCCGTGGCATATTTGATATGCCAAAAACAGTAACAACAAGCCTCACAATGGAGACGTTACTGGTGCCTGCTTGAGCAAATCGATGAGCAACGGGATGACAGTGACAGTGACTGATCAGGACAGTTGCTTCTGAAGGTAGAATATGTATCATCTTTGTGGTAGAGCTAATCTTTTTCACTTCCTTTCCTATCTTAATGACTTACCCCATAGGTGACTAGACACACAAGGCTGAGCATCTCTGTTTCCATCATACGCTTAGTAACTTTGAAAATAACCACAGGATTGTTCATTGACCCCAGAGTGCTCTTATGAGACATATTTAAGCCAGAACACTATTTAATGCTTTATGCCACAAGCCATAGAAATTTGGACCAGGTCAGAGTCAGTATTAGATTCCCAATATCTGAGCATTTTAATTTTCTCTTACTGCCTTCATGTAGTCACTGGTAAATGGAAGGAGTAAATGAATGCTTGAAAACAATAATGTAATCTTACAAAAACTGCCTGTGTTCCTTTACCTTCATAGCAATCTGCACTGCCTGAAATTCTACCATATATTTATTTATTCAACTTTTTTATTTTTATTTCAGGCACAGTGGTTTAAATACATGTACTGTTAATAACAAGACTTCAGGTATAAAACATTCCAGCACCCACCCTCCAGAATAGAGCCAGCTTTCCTCTCCTATTGCTCCAGTTTCCCTCATCCTATCCCTGCCCCCACCCTCCCACCAAGTAAACTTTCTATCAAGACCAGCACTCAGTATATGTTACCTCTGGACACTTGTTATTCCCTTGCTGTGCTTTTTTTTTCATATCCCACACAAGAGAAACATCATCTTGTATGTATCCGTTCATCTTCTTCTAACTTCACATAGCCTCATAGAAGTTGTTGGTGAGGATAGCTGTTTGTTCAACTTTCTGAAAGAACCCTAAAAGGATTGACTTAGATCTTCATTAAAGGTTTGAGGCTGGAGCAATAGCACAGTGGGTAGGTCATTTGCCTTGCATGCAGCTGACCCGGGTTCAATTCCCAGAATCCCATATGGTCCCCTGAGCACCGCCAGGAGTAATTCCTGAGTGCAGAGCCAGGGTTAACCCCTGTGCATCGCCAGGTGTAACCCAAAAAGTCAAAAAAAAAAAAAGAAAAAGTTTTGCAATAACTCTCTAGTAAACCCACTTGAGCCTGGATATTTGTTTAGGGAAGACTTTTGATTACCATTTTATTATTTCCTTGACAGTAATTGACTATTCAGGTGATCTAGTTCCTCTGGGTTCAGTGTTAGAAGGACCTAGGAGTTCAAAAATCTACCCATTTTTTCTATAATCTCCTGTTTCACTGCACAAAATTTTCAAAGTCATCCTGATGACCCACTGAATTTCTATATTACCTTTTGGGGTGGTTTGTCTTTCGTTTCTGATTCACTGTTTTCTTTTTCATTCCTTGTGAGTCTTGCTAATTTTTTTTCAGTTGTGTTAATTTTTTTCCAAACACCAGCTTTTGGTTTCATTGACATTTAAATTACTTTTCATTTAGTTTCAATTTCAATAATTTCTGCTCTAAATCTTATTTCTTTCCTTCTGCTTTCTTTGGATCCTTTTATTGTTCTTCTTCATGCTGTTTAAGCTGTGCTGTTAGGTTATTTATGTGGTCTTTTCTTGCTTTCTAATAAACATAGCCTTGTTATGAACTTTCCTCTTAATACCACTTTTGCTGTGTCCCACATGTTCTAGTCGCTTAGGTCTTCATTCCCATTAATTGCTAGGAATCTTAATTTCCTCACTGATTTCTTCTTTGACCCATTAATTGTTCAGTAGTGATTTTTTAAAATTTCTTAGTATTTGAGTTTTTTCCCCACTTCATTCTGTGATTGACTTCCATTTTTAATGCATCAGAGTCTGAGAGAATAGTTGATACAATTTCTATTCTTTCAATCTTGTGGAGATATGGTTTTGTAACCAAGTATATAGTCTATCTTGGAGAACTGGAAAATGTGTGTCTAGATCATCAATTTTCTTGAGTGGTCTCAATAACGTCTCCATTCATCCTAGTCCTAAGATTTTAGAAGCCTCTCTTTACTCGTCCTTCCCAACAGTGCCGCATTGGAGGCTCTTTCAAGGTCAGGGGAATGAGACCCATCATTGTTACTGTTTTGGCATATGAATATGCCATGGGGAGCTTGCCAGGCTCTCCCATGCATTGCTTATTTACATGTTAAAAATTACTTCATTTTGAGATGGCTACTTAAGTATATATATATATATATATATATATATATATACTTATATATATATATAATCATTCAACTTTGTTCTTAGCCTGAAAAATGGAAAATATTTTCTTTCTTTAGAAGGGGTTTGCTGTGGGGGGCCTGGAGAGGCATTTTGTAAGGCATTATGTCTTGTACTCGGCCGACTGAGGTTAGATCCCCGACATCCCTTATGGTCCTCTGAGCCCACCAGGAGTGATTCCTGAAGACAGAGCCAGGAGTAACCCCCAAGCATCTCTGTATTTTTTTCTTTTTGTTTTTGGGCCACCCCCAGATATGTGTGTGTGTATATATACATATATATGTATATATATATGCATTTGTGTATATATATGCACTAAGCCCATTTTTTCCCATTTCTTCCTTCAAAATAAGCTGTTTCTTTGTTTAGTTTTACCCTAATTGATCGATCCAAAGGTGATAAGGCAGAGTTGACATCTCCAATAACTACTGTGTAGCTGGTAATGTCTTCCTTCAGGTCTGTTATTTTTAAAAAATATTTTGGTGGTCAATTCAGGACATAAATGTTTAGAAGTTACTCATTTTAAATACATATATATCCCTTAATTAAGTGGATTATATTTTATCCCTTGTCTTATTAATTAGAAAATAAAATCCACAAGAACTGGTTATTTCTTTTATCATTGTATACACAGGTTTTAGCACAGTGTATAAGAACTTAGTAAATACTTATTAAGTAAAAACACAGAAGAAGTTTGTATCAAAAGCTATAAAAACATGTCATATCAGAAATTTAACCTTTCTAAAGAAATTTTTCCTTATAAAATACTTTGGTTTGGTAAATTTTAGTAGTTAAAGAATTATTAATTCAGCATATAAAATTTTGGGGGAGCGATGGAAAAAGCCTAAACATTCAATTAGTCATCATTAATTTATTCAGCAAATAGTTGTAAGTGCCCACTAAGTACTAGGCATGGTCTACATGGTTAAAAACACCATTACAATCCCTCTAGGAACTCTGAAAGATAAATGTCAAAAGATTTACTTATCACATTTGTAATGCAGAAAAAAATTAAGTGTTAGTTTATATATGCTTCAATAATAATGAGAATACTTTACATTTGCATATCACTCCTAACTTTTCAAAGTAATTCTTCAGCTATGCTATTTCTTAAAATTAGGTCATCTTAAACTGCACTTGAACTTCATTATTAGATATTTTTTGAGAAAAGAGACTGTTGACCCCTTTTACATTAATTATGGACATATAAGTTGAATTAATTAAATTCCAACATATTTGCTATTAGCGCCAATCGTGTAGGAAAAAAAAAAAGCACTCCCAGCAGGGTTTAGAGTAGGATGCAGCAGAGAGAATTATGCAAAACTAAAGTTCTTAAAATGATTTTATTTTTAAATAAACCCTATACCCATTGTTTTTATGAATCATTATTAAGCCTACAAGTGTAATAGTTTAGGATTAATGCACTCCCAAACACATCACAAGAATCCCACCATTTTCTACAAAATCAAGCTACTAGCAGAGGTGATTCATAGTGAAACTTCAGGGCATCTCACTGGCCTGGGCCCAGTTCAAAGCTCTGGAAAGAGACTCAGAGGTATACAATTGTCAGACATTTTTAGAAACATATTAAAAATATTACCTAAACCAATTTACAGTCATCTCTTCCCATCAAACTTCCACTCTTACACATTTTCCTTTTGTCATAATATGCTAAACTTACCACAGACATAAGATATGCAGAAATTATTCTCATGAGGTTCTGTTGACATAAACAATTTTATTTAGAATGTATATTGACTGATGTGATGTATAGTTAGAAGATTTAGATCAATGGCTGGTGAAAAGCAAGACATAGGCCCACATTCATGTTCGAGTCAAAGATTTCACAATTAGACCATAGTACCTTAGAATTCAGTTCGTCCTTTGTCAGGTAGGAGCAGTACAACAATTTGGGATGTTTTTGTGACCTGAAATCGCAAGATGCTATGAGATAAATGTTATAGCACTTAGGAAAAATAAACAAATCATCAGGCAATTCTGAGAAAACAAATATTTGAGACATCTGTTCAACCCCATAGATGAGCCAGCATATCAAAGAAATCACCAAGATTATTAAGAGGGTCAGTGGACTGAATATAGTTTAGAGTCACAGGAATTTTATTGCACGTAACAGACTCTCATTCAATCCCTAGCACTGTACATAGTTCCAGAACACTATCAAGAGTGACCCCAAGGAGTAAGTCCTGAGCAATGCTGGGTGTGGTCTTAAAAAGTCTTCCCATCAAGAAATGAGTCTCAGGGACTCTCAGAAGCTCAGGCTAGTTCAGGGGTCCCCATCCAGATGGTGCTTCTAGTCCAGTTTATATAGGAACCAGAGGGAAACTGGCAGGGTTATAGAAAGCAGTACAGGAACCTCCTGAGGCAAAGCATCTGTGGTGGTACTTTGATCACCCCTACTGGGGTTTAAGATGACAGGCACTTTAAATATATAGTTAAGGAGATATTTACTTAAAGTATACATTTATTTAGGGTTTATTGACATTCATTTATTTGCTTTGCCATTGTTGTCATATGTAATTAAGTTACAGCTAGCCATCCCAATGCAGAAACGGCTTCCAGAAAAATTCATACCTTCTACTGTATCTACTGACCTATGACAAAAGGGTCATAATAAGACACTTATTCCAGAAGAATATGGCTAATGGCAAGAGTTTGAATGAAAAAAGTTAGAAGGACATGGCTGCTTCTCCTGGAGGGAGCATAACACGAGACCCCCATAGCCATGCCACTGTCTCCACTCCCGATTGTTTACACTTGGGGTGCCCCAGAGGGGGGTGGGTGAGAGCCCTCCTTACCCCAAGGGACCCAGCCCCAGCAGCCAACCTCCACAACCCAACTGCTGCTCTGCCTCTCTTTCCATCTCTCTCCTCTTTGGGGCATTATGGTTTGAAATACAGGTACTGAGAGGTTATCATGCTTGTTCCTTTACCTGTTTTCAGCATGCAGTTCTTATCCAGAATGATCCTTTCCAGCCATATTTGTCATGGTGGTTTTTTCTCTATCCCAACCGCCTTCTTCCCAGCATTTGAGGTAGGCAAATGAATAGTTTCTCAAAGAAGAAATATAAATGGCCAAAAGACATATGAAAAAAAATGCTCTACATGACTAATCATCAGAGAGATGCAAATCAAAACAGCAATGAGTCTCTGTCACCACACAGACTGGCACACATCAAAAAGAACAAGAGCAACCAATACTGGTATGGATACAGGGAGAAGGGAAGTCTTCTTCATTGTTGATGAGAATGCTGACTGGTATAACCTTTTTTGGAAAACAACATGGGAATCCCTCAAAAATCTAAAAATTGAGCTTCCATATGACCCAGCACTACCACTTCTGGGAATATACTCTGGGGGCCTAAAAACATACAGCAAAATATGTGGAGCGATAGCACAGCAGTTGGGCTTTCGCCTTTCATGTGGCCGAACCGAGTTCAATTTCTCCGCCCTTCTCGGAGAGCCCGGCAAGCTACTGAGAGTATAGAGCCCACACAGCAGAGCCTGGCAAGCTACCTGTGTATATTGGATATGCAAAAAAACAGTAACAATAAGTCTCTCAATGAGAGACGTTACTGGTGCCCGCTCGAACAAATCGATCAACAACGGGATGACAGTGACAGTGACAGTGACTTTTATGTTCATTACAGCACTATTCACAATAGCCAGAATCTGGAAACAACCCGAGTGCCCGAGAACAGATGACTGGTTAAAGAAAGTATGTTATGTTTACATAATGGAATACTATGCAGCTGCTAGGAAAAATGAAGTTATGAAATTTGCTTATGAACAGATGGACGTGGAGAGTGTCATGATGAGTTAAATGAGTGAGATGGAGAGGAAAACACATAGAATGCTTGGACTTTTTTGTGGTATACAAAAAATAATAGTGTGAGACCTATACCCAAGTACAGTAGATTATTTTATGATTTTTATGGCAATCAACTTCTTAAATATGTAAAGAAACTGTCCATTCATTACTATAAATAAACATTTACTTGGTTACCTGAATTATATTTAACATTTAGACAAGGGCTTACAAGACCCAGACATATGCCTGTTTTTAGGGCTTCATGTCACACTTTTAAAAAACTGACTTGTCAATGGAAATTTGTCATTGACTACAAGAAAATACATGTATTTATTTACGAGTTCCTCTGGGTATGAACTACAGCACTTACTCCCCGAATGGAGCCATTCACACATAAAATCAAATAAATGCATATATTCTTATCAAATGAAACTTTCACCAAACGTAAACATGTATACAAATATTCACTAACCTCTTCATTCTGGCTGCTGAAACACCGGATCCCAATTTGCCTGCCAAAGTTTCTGTTCCTGAGAATGCGTTTAATTCCTAAGCAAGGTTGACACTAATTTCATCTTTGTTTTCCTACCAGCTCCTTCTTTCATGGAAATCTCTTGGGGTAAGTTGCTGAAGTACTGAGGATTGTTAAGGCCAGCTGTGCAGGACTGGGCTAAGGGCCAATGTGTGCAAGTCTATGGAAGCAACTGGGTCAGCAGATCCTGCCTGCATTTTGCTCAGGCTGCATCCTTTGAGAGGAAATTCTACATCTCATCTCAGTTTGGGGGAGACAAGAAACAGTCCCATTGCCACCGATGCTCTTGATGACCTAGAACTCACTTCAAGAGGAATCTGAGCACTTGGATTTGGGATGGTCACTTTCAATGGACACAAAAAGCAGGATACCAAGGGGGAGATAGTAGATTGCTGAGTGCTTGAAAGTTAATCTTGCATAATCTAATTTTAAAGCCATTTCCACGGGCAGGGAAGGAGTATAACAAGGTGCTTCATGTTACCATCTACATGAAAAGAACGAGTTGTGACCAAACTCTAGATTTCACTTTTGTGATTTGCTCTGATTTGGGCCAGAGAGATAATACAGCAGGTAGGGAGCTCACCTTTCACGTCATCAACCTGGGTTCAATCCTTGCATCCCATATAGTTACTCGAGTAAGACAAGGAGCAATTCCTGAGTGCAGAGCCAGGAGGAGCAACTCTTGAGCATCAACCAGGTGTGGCAAAAATGAGAAGTGCTCTCATGATCTGAATTTATCTTCCTAAGGAAGATGACATAAACTTTATTCACGAAACAGTCCTGGGAGTTTAACAAAACACAAATATACTGCTGAGCCAGAGAGATAGTACAGCAGGTAGGGCATTTGCCTTGTATACGGATGACCCAGATGCTATCCTGGGCAGCCCAGATGGTCCCCCAATCACTGTCAGGAGTAATTTCTGAGCAGAGAGTCAAGAGTAAATTCTGAATATCGCTGGGCTGAGCACTGGGGTCTGGGCTGGTGTCCTCAGTCTGAAATACAAACTGTTTTAGATCACATCTGGGTTTTATGACTTGTTGAAATAAATTGCCAATAGGAGTCCATATCTATACACCCGTATGTACACACTTATCAGTCTAATCATAAACCAACTGAACCTTGTGTTTCATACACCAAAAGGCACATCTGTATACTGAGAAAACTTGAAACTCTCCACTTGTGGGTAGAATTTATTTAATCTTGTGCTTTGAATTAATAATCAAAGGTTAGAATCTGGTTTGGATGATTTTTTTCTTGTGTTTAAGCAAATTGATTAAACATCTCCTTTCTCTTATTTAGTTTTTGACTGATATTTGCTACAAGGATTGAAGCTGGTAAAGCAAATATTAAAAACTCAAAAATGTTCTCTCTTTCATCAATATCCCATTTTTTCAGAGCTTTTACTTAGCTCCTCGATATAATTTCCACCAAAATAGTTTATTGTACTTTAAAGCAACCTCCCTTCTATAGGAGTAGTTTGAAAAGGCATTTGCAATTAATATGGTAAAAAAATTTAAACTAAGGAATTAAGCTGATTCATAATGGATTTAGATGCTATCACTTTCCCATATTGATTGGCATTTTCGATAGAAAAGCTTGAGGCTTTTCTACTTTGAGCATTTCCCCACTTATATTTCAGTGAAGATCAACTTTATAAGATTGGGGGTGGGCATGAAATGATAATTTCTCCTATTAATTAATAGTTAAATTCCTCCTGTTACCTGAGTTCAAGTATTTTCTCTGTTTCCATACTATAGCAGTTCTTGAAGGTCTTCTGTATTGAAGGACTAGTGAAATCCCAGGAAATACTGCAGTACATACTTTAGTTGTCTTTGCTTATTCCAGGTTTTCCAAATCTTTTCAATCTTGGAAACTTTCTTTCTATTATTTTCAGTTTAGGTTCACACAAATCCTGAACTAGTTCCAGTGGAAGAAATCTGAAGTCCAACAAGGGCAAGTAAGAGCTGAAGTTAACAATATTCCCCATACTCTCTCGATTTTGGGGCATTATGGTTGGATCATTATGTGATTGCAACTCAAACATGAAAGCTTGTAACTATATCACATGGTGGTTCAATAAAATAATTTAAAAAAAAAAAGAATTGGAGTTGAGGGAGAGGACATTTTCCTGGCCTGCAAACCCCCTCTCTCTCTTTTGGTGGGTATCACCTTCCTTACCTTGATCCGATCCCATGCGCTCCTCTTGAGCTCCTAATTCTCTCTTTCATCAGTCAAAGTCAATGTATCTCTAGTGATAAATTTTAAAAATGCATGAATCAGTCAATTTCCTTATAGGGATACCAATCTCTCTTAGGTAAATGAAATTCACAGTTATTATTATTATTTGCTTAAGTCTTTTCAACATAAAAAAATAATCAAATTTTAAATTCCCCACTTTGGATTCTGTACTAAATGAGAAAAGAAGATTTTTTTACTCTACAAGTGAAGGACTAATAGGGGGAAAAATTAGCCAAACTAACCAATAAGGCACCCCCATCAACCATCAACCCCTTCCCATTTATCCTTGGAGGAAAAATTCATTATTCACTTCACTCTTTCTTACTGACATTCTCTTCTAACTGTATCCCAAACTTAAGTTTAAAATAAATAAATAAATAAAACCAGCTGCTATGGGATGAAAAATACAGAAATGTGTTAGACAGGCATCTAGGAGAAAGGAAACCTCAGCATCCACTGAGCTGATCTAAAAACACCTACAATTGTGTTTTCAAACTGGCTCCCACATAAATGGGTTATAAGGGGTTTTCAGCACCCGTGAGTGATGACCACATCAAAATGAAAACTTGAAGCTTTATGGATAAGAGTCACCACAATACAGAGAGAACAGAAATTCAGGGTGACCTTGGACAACTCCCTTCCACATCTATCTCCTTTGAAGAAGTCACAGAAAAATCAACCTGTAGACAACAACAAGAGACAACCCTGACCTGGTTGTTGGAGACACAGGGAAGATAGTAAAGGAGGTTATGTGCTCTGAGCACGGTGAGTGGGTGGCTGATGCCTGCTCTCCTTGCCTTTCTGTTCACTTGCCTCTTGGTCCCCTCCTCCCTGATGTACAATAAGTTGCTCAATCAGAGTAGAGAAGTGTGGGCAACCCCATCATGCAGGGAACCCATTTGTTTCTGCAAGGGTGGTTTTACACACTGACATTGGGAACAGCTCTCGATTACTCCTCCCCACACACACACACACTTTTTACTGCAATATCATGACTTAAAATTTAACAGTTTCATACGTACATTGTTCCAATACCACCCCCATCACAAGAGCATCTGCTTATCTCTTGCAATATTAAAAAAATTCTTTTTAATTTCACATGCACTCAATGGGAACAAAATGCAGATTAGGGAGTCACAAATTAAGACTCCCAGATGTGCGTTGCATTGTTTATTAGCCAGGTAACCTTAAGAAAATCCAACTTAGGGGCTGAAGCAATAGCACAGCGGGTAGGGTGTTTGCCTTTCACACGGCCAACCCAGGTTTGATTCCCAGCATCCCATATGGTCCCCTGAGCACCGCAAGGAATAATTCCTGAGTGCAGAGCCAGGAGTAACCCCTGTGCATCGCCAGGTGTGACCTAAAAAGCAAAAAGAAAGAAAGAAAAAAGAAAATCCAACTTATTCTTTTCATTTTGTTTTGTTTGGGGGCCATACCCAGTAGTATCAAAGGTTTACTTCCACTCTGCACTCAGCAATGACTCCTAGTGGGGCTCAGAGGACCATATGCAGTGCCAAGGATCAAACCCAGGTCTGCCACGTGCAAGGCAAAGACCCATCTGCTCTATTAAAACTCCAGCCTGCAAATTCGAATTATTTGAGGCTCACTTTCTTTATCTATAAAGCTGATGGAGTAAACCCTTTAATCCTTCCCTCGAAGCATTGTAAATAACCTGGGTATGCTGGTGGGTGAGTGGTGGACATAAGGGACTTGAGTATTCCAACCTCATTCCAGGGGCCAGAGCGATAGCACAGCAGGTAGGACATTTGCCTTGCTCGTGGCCAACCCAGGCTCAATCTCTGGTATCCCATATGGTCCCCCAAGCACAGCCAGGAGTAATTCCTGAGTGCAGAGCCAGGAGTGACCCCTGAGCATCACTGAGTGTGACCCCACACCCCCAAAAAAGGAAAAGAGAAAAAATATAACCAACCTAATTCCAACTTCAGCAGTTCTGCTTCAGTGGATTTCCTATATTGGAATTCTATGCACAATTTTGTTCACATACAAAGGAAATGAATCTAATGCTTGGAAATATATGAAAATGGGACAGAGAGATAGTATCGTAGGTAGATGCTTGCCTTCCTTGAGGCCGAAAAAGGTTCTATCCCTGGCACCACATATGGTTTCCTGAGCCTATCAGATGTAATCCCTGAGCACTACAGGATGTGGTCACCCAAAAAAGGGGCCAGAGAGAGAATACAGTGGCAGGTCATTTGTCTTGCATGCAGCCAGCAAGTTGTAAAAGAATTTGAATAGAAACACTTTGGAGAGTGAAAGAAAGGTCCTACCCATAACTCCATAAGGTTGCCAAGACAAGAGGACTAAACCAGGACTGTTTGGGTAAACTCAGACAAATATTCAATCATTGTAGATTCAGGGTTCAGGTTTCCTGATGCAGATTCAAGATTAGTTTATATTTTTTCCAGTACTGTTGACTTGGTTAACAATGGCCAACTTTTGTAGCATGCCTGTGATTCTTGTAATTACATACACCGTATTGAGGAATCAAAATAGATGAAGGCTGAATGTGCCAGTATTTTTTCCCTCGGTCAGGGCCAGGGGGCATCAGATGTGGTTGAAAGGATGTGACTCTTTCCCTTTGAAGACTGACCATTGAGACTGAACAAAGCATTTCCAACTCTGGTGATATGTATGCAATTCCTTTGGGGAGCTCTTCCAAAGATATACTGTTACTGCTCCAGTTTGCATCACCATTTGGTTTAATTATTATTCGTAATTGAGAAATAATTAGATAAAGCTATGATGTAAACCCCAGTGGGAAATAGACATCTCTTAAGAACTCTAATGTTTTCCGTCACTTAAAAGGAAGGGAATATGACTTACTGGAGGAAAAAACTAATTAGAAAAGCAGACACATCTTCTCCCTCTCCTCCTATTTCAGGCGTGCTGGCAAGTACTCAAAAATGATCAGAGAGTGGCCTATTTCTCAAGGACCCCAGGAGAGCATAATAATTTAAATCATCATCTCAGGAAAGTGCCTCGAGCACTTGGCTTTGCCGTTTTATGATCTTCAGGCAAGAGAAAGACTTCCCAGACTGGTATGGCCATGCAAATAATGGGCTGAAGGAAAACCGAGGTCACACCCACGTCAAAGTGAACACAGGCCGCTCAGGATTCCTGCCAAGGGAAACACATTTGAGCAAAGTGAGGAGACAGAAATGTTTTAAACAATACCGTCCCACAGCGAAATGAAAACAAGACTTTTATCCAGGAACACAAATTAGCTTTCAGAAAAGTTTGAAAACACAAGGAGATGAGAGGAAAGTGATTAGATGGTCAGCTGTGAGTCCAGAGACTTTAGAACCCGACATAAATGTCTCCCAAACTCTGTCTCAATTAGTTTCATGCAAAACAGTGAATTAACACAAAAACAACACAAAAACAAGTTATATTTTTGTATAACAACACAAAAACAAGTCATATTCTTTCAAAATATTTTAATACAATAATTAATTTTATAAAGAATCATATCCTAATGAACATCCCATTTAAATATTCCTACTGGAGGGTGTGAATATGTATTAATAAATGTTAATGTGCTTATTTGAAGATGAAAACCAGGAAGAGATAGTTAGACTTCTGTCCCTTAACAATTAAACAAAAATAGGGTTGTCCAAGACTCAATTTTTGGCTAAAAAATAGAAAAAAATATAATAACTTTGGACCAGTCTTCCTATGGCAAGATGTTAGAATGTCAGCTTATCTAGGTACAAATACCAATCCCAAATTTATGCATTCTATGAACTTCCAACTGTATTACACGGGACGTCAAAAGAATGCCTGGCTGCCCACCTACAAGATGGTCAGACTTCTTTGTCAAGACCCTGAACAAACGGTTTGATGCTCTTCATGTTCCTGGAGCGAGCAGACACCATTGGGTTACACTAGCACACAATGGTGACAAATGGACACCTTACTGGTGCCTGCTTCAGCAAATCGATGAGCAACGGGATGACGAGTGTTACAAGTGACACAAGTGATGAACTTCCTTATCTGCTTGGTTCTGACTTGGTTCTGAAGAGATGTGCTTTCCCTTCACTTGCCTTGCACTAATGAAAGCAGTGAATCCCCAAACCTGCTCAGCTGATAGAAACTTTCAGTTATAAGATTTGTGTTTCAGTTGGAACTACACTTTCCAAATTACTAAAAAAAAAATTACTAAATTGCGATTAAATTAAGTGTCCCTTATGCTTTGTAGCATGAAATATACATCAAAGAATATTGCCCCCCCCCCCCAAAAAAAGGGAAGATTTTCTTCTGAGGTACAATTTTTTTTTAAGTAGTGGAGAGTCACATGCTGAAGGAAAGGATGAAAACTCTTGGCAAGACCTTTTGGATACACACATAACTTCTAAGCACAAAAAGAGATAAAGAAGGTAGGTAGGGATGCAAAGAAAGCCTGTGGTTCCAGGCTGTAGGTGTCTTTCATATCATATCAGGTAAAAGCTTATATGGTGACAAATCTTTGGAAAACCAAAAGACTTTCGTGTTGCAATGAGCAGAGGTTCTTTCCTTCAAAATTTCCTCAATAGGATATCTATTGCTGTTGACTTTGGGGAGAAAATATTTCTGGAAGTTTAATAGGGAATCAGAGTAGGGTACTTACACATAAAATTATTGAGGATTTAGGTGAATGGTAAAGAGTCAAATCCAAAGCATTAGACTTTTCAAATTCATCTGGGCTAAGAGAGCAAGCCAGGTATCATTTTTAACAGGGTGAATAAATTGAAGCTTTTTATGTGAATTAATTTAACTGACGTTTAGAATGGACGTTAGTTTCATTGTGCAGCTTCCAAATCAAAAGTCTGTTTTTTTCTTCCATTGATAGCGTTCTGAAAATTTCATTCTGCAAAGAGAAACGGAGAAACCCAAGAACAGGTTAATGTTATAATATTCAAAACTGGCATGCAGATAGAGTCTTTTTGTATAAAGAAAGTGATGAGAAATTGATTCGTAATTTTTGTTTTATAAGTAGTATATTAAGAATAACTGTTTATCATTTTTTTATGTTTCTATCATTCTGTTTTCAGTTTGAAAACAGTGCAATATTTGGGTACTTTCTTTCCTATTCAATAATTCTCTTGTAATTAGTGTCATGAATTCTTTTGAAATCAAGACAAAAACTATTTTGTTATTCCTTCTTTGTGAAAACATTGGTTTAATGTTTATTATCATAATTTTGATTGGTATAGCACCACCTTAAGTGATGCATTTTTTACTTAGTGAGCTATTATTTGGCTTACACTCATGATTTGTGCATTAATACCATTCAAGGTTAAGCAATAGCAATCAAAAATTATGATAATAAACATTGAAACACATTTCAACCAAATATAATAAACTCATGTAAGATGATTTTTAAAAAAATCTTTTCATTAACAAAGTATCTTATTCTTCAATGACACTTTAATTACGATGAAATTACCCAAGAAAATATGTAATTATTTTTAGTGGTTGACAGTGATCTATATGTAACACTTCTTTATGTTTAACTAAGTGATAAAATGTGGTCTTTATTCCTTCAGACATGTGGCTTAATTGGTTCTTTTCAGTGTACTCTGTTTTTTAAATAGAAAGGTAATACAAATATTACCAAAGTACATGCATAACACCAGTTTATTTAGGGACTGTTACAGTGATCTCAAAAACAATTTTTTATAATTTTGAGCATTGATAAAATTATCTTGATATATTTAGGCTAATTACTTTAATTTCCCATCTTACCCAGCATAACACAGCTTTCTATTTCCCTGAGTGGCGATATCAGTCATTCCAAAACCTCAGGTAGGTTGCAAAGAAAATCCCATAAGTGGCTAGCAACAGGATTAAAATCCTTTGCTAAATATGAGCATTTACGAAAAAATAATAAGAAAGCTGTGCCCTAAAACACTACAGCCATTCTCTGGAGAAAATCATTTTGATTCCTTCTAGCTTTAGAAATTCAGTATGTTATGATCCTATAAAACTGATTTATTTATAACTTCAACACATCTCTCAATAAACAAATATAGAACTGCAGTTCAAGCGTGTCTCTCCTCATGATTTCCCCAGTTTTACCCATGGCCAGGTCGAGTGAGAGCCTTAAGTCAAGACCGAGACAGTACACAACCCCTTTCTCAAAACTCTGCCTTTTTATTTTCTCTCTGTTTTTTTTTTTCCTTCTCTTTGTTAGCACAGAACAGCTACCTGCAAGCCTTTGTGGTCACACACTGTCCCTTTTGAAACTGACCAACATGCTGACTTTTTTCTTAACCAACGACAATATACAGCCATGACCCACACAATAACATACTATCAGGGTAGTTTGATTTGAACAAAAATCAATGCAGCTCTCCACGCGCGAGTAAGAGATGGAATCTTTTAGAAGTCTGGACATTGCAGGACGCAGACATCTCCTGTAGGCTTCGAGCTTCCTTGGGAAAAAAGCGCCTTTGCGGTCATTCTTCCACTGAAGTTTTAGGAGAAAGCACACGAGTTGAGTCTCAAAGCAAGGTCAGCAAAGCCTGACCTTTCTGCGGTGTGCTCTCTGGGAGGATTAACAGGGAGGTTATTTTGGGAACTGTGCATTCATAGGGCAGGCAAAGCTATTTGAAGGGAATAAGGGAACAGAAAACTAGGTAAAGGATGAATCCTTGCTCCCCTCATTGAGAATGGAGCAGGCGTGGGGATGGGGAGGTGTTGACTCCTCCAGCCTCACTCTGTAGACTGGCTGAAGACCACCCTGACTCTTCTGATCAGTTAGAACGTGAATAAAAACTGGGCCAAGAGGACAGAGGCCGAGTGATAGAAGAGTGGGTAAGGCATTTGCATTGCACAGGGTGACCCAGGTTCTATCCTCAGCATCCTATATGGCCACCTGAGCACTCTCAGGAGTAATTCCTGATTGTAGAGCCAGGAGAAACCCCTGAGCATTGCTGGATGTGACCCCCAAAGCAAAAACAAACAGAAAAATACAAAGCTATAATACAGGGTGTTTGCCTTGCTCGTGGCCCACTCGGGTTCAATCCCCAGCACCCCATATAGTCAGCCTACCAGAAGTGATCCCTGAGATTCGAACCTGGAGTCAACCTTGAGAACCACTGGGTATGGCCCAATACCACCGACCCCACCATCTCCTCCCCCCCCCAAAAAAAAAAGAACTTGAATGATACCTTCCATATCTCTCTGTCTATAAATAAGAAAATAGAGGATTTTTTTTTCTGAGTAGAACTAACTTGTTTTGAGACAAACACCTACCTTCCCACGCTCAGACCAAAAAGTATTATCCATGAATTTCAACCCAATGCTCAGAAAACCATCTCTTGCGTAAGACCGACAAAAAAAATACTCTGGGTCTTTGGTTAAAGAGTGTTCTTAAACTCAGCCAGGAAGAGATCTTGGACAACCAGCCTCACTGCAGAAGAAATCCTGAGCCTGACTAAGAATTCGGTGTGATTTGATAGGACAGGCGATGTGAAATAAATTTCTCTTGGAGAGAGAGCAATAGAGACTCCAGCGGGGAAGGCACTTGCCTTGCATGTGGCCGAACTAGGTTAGATTCTTGGCATCCCAGATGGTTTCCTGGGTCCCACCAGAAGTGAAAACTCTGAGCATAGCTATGTGTGGCCCCCACTGTGGCACTGTCATCTCATTGCTCATCGATTTGCTCAAGTGGGCACCAGTAACATCTCCATGGTGAGACTTGTTGTTACTGCTTTTGGCATATTGAATACACCACAGGTAGCTTGCCAGGCTCAGCCATGCGGGCGGGATACTGTCGGTAGCTTGCCGGGCTCTCTGAGGGGGTCGAAGGAATTGAACCCAGGTTGGCCACATGCAAGGCAAATGACGTACCTGCTTTGTGGCCCCCACAAAAACAAAACACAAACAAAAAGCAAAAAACAAGCAACAAAAAAAGAATTCTCTATTTCTCACCTGGGCTTCAGAAAATTAGTTAGCTATTCCCTAGAGATACTGGGTCTTTGTGAAAGCTAAATACTGACTTAATTGTCCCTTATGCAGTCACTGCGGATTCAGTAGGCGAAAGCTTCAGGGATGGAATATAACCAGGCCAGCCTCATACCTTCAGTTTAGAAGGGGGTCCTCTTCCCCAGTCTATGCTGGGGAGATCCACTTCCTCCAGTCCCATTTCCCACAAAATTCTTCTCCTCCCTCCCCTAGCTGCTGCGGGCGGCTTTTGCAAAGCTTAATGCTCCCGCAACAATTTTTCACGCGTTTGTTTTCCACTTGTCTCAGTAAATTTTAAGTTTGACAGCAAGAAAGGCTTTTCTGTTTTCCTCTGGGCCAGAGAAGATCTCATCGCTCAAGAAATCCTGTGAGCTTTTCATTCTCAGTGCTGTGTCCTTCGTCTGCCCTTAAACTTCCTCACTTGCCTGGAAAGAAAGCTTTTCAGGAAAATTCACAAGGCACAACAGGCTGATGTTGACAATGCCCCCACCACCACCCGCAGCACACAGAGTGGATGATCTTTGAAGGATGTCAACTCCTTAAAAAAAAAAGTCATTTGTTTTACAGGAAACCAAGGAATTTACAGCACGCTAGCCAAACTGCTGCATTATCTCGAACACCTGGCGATTTCTTAAGAACACAGACGGTTTATAGAACTAAATGTCCTCATCTCTGCAGTAGGGCAGCTGCCCCCTGATTCTGGCATAAAAGAGTCCTCGGTTGCATTCACCCCAATTTCAGGAGAAGCCTGTGCATTGAAGAAGAAACACAGCTCACCCTCTCCTAATTCTGTCTGGAAGTCCACTTGAGCCCTCAAGAGACACCCAAAAGGATTATGATGAGTCCAGGAGATAATATAAAGGGTTGGAGCAAGTGTGTGTGGAGGATCCGTGTTCAGTCATGGTCCCGTAGGGCACTACAGGCTTTTTTTCTTCTATCCCTTGGCAGAAAAGGTGAAGATAAAAACCAACCCCATGGAGAAAAAAAAGACAACGTGTCTGGAGCTCTCAGTGCCTGACAAGCCTCCTAAGCAGTTGGTTGAGTATAGAGCAGCATCTTCTGATGACTAAGTGACCACAGTTGACCACAGCTAAGGAGCTGAGTCCGGGTCGGGAGCAATAGCACAGCGGGTAGAGCATTTGCCTTGCACGTGACAGACCTGGGTTCGATTCCCAGCATCCCATATGGTCCTCTGAGCACCGCCAGGGGTAATTCTTGAGTGCAAAGTCAGGAGTAACCCATGTGCATTGCCAGGTGTGACCCAAAAAGAAAAAAAAAAGAAGCTGACCTTGCCCAGGGTCACTGCCACATCTTTGAAACTGCACCACTAGCTACACCTCCCTGCATGGAATAGCTGTGACATTTCAGCAAAATAAGGCATATCAAATGAATGACCCACTACTGGCCCACGCAGTAAATGTCACCAATAAAAATTAAGTGTCTCTTCGTCCGACGAGCAATCATGAAGTGCATGTTACTCCCACTTTACAGATGAACAAAATTAGGTACAGATTGTGAAGGGGCTTTTACGATACCGAGGAAATTTGGGGAACATGGAATACCAGGGTCCACAGTCAAGGCTCTGCCATTCACGGCACCAAGATCCTTTGCAGGTACCAACCTCTGCTGAGGATCTGGGACTTACATGGTTTTCTGACAAGCAGTGCGGCATTTACACCTGCATTTACACCCATTGGACTGTGGTGTCTGAATGTCCTTCTGGCAGAATCGAGCAGCTCAGTCCAGCACTAGAGAGCCGGGACCTGAGAAAATAAAGATGATGTTCTTCCTCAACCCCCTGTCATAGGCTTTCCCATCCAAAGACTGGAAGAATAGGGCATATGCACATCCCAGCCCCCACACCCCGCCCCGACCTCAAGACAGAATGATAGTAGACTGCAATTATTTCTCTTGTCATGCTTTGCCTTGTGGGAACAAACCAAGTCTCAGCTCAGGACAATCCAAATAATACCAAAGTTATTGTTCCAGATGTTGTGTTTCAGCTATCTGGTCCACAAATGGGTGACAATATTTAATACCCGGGTTCAGGGAAAACAAAGAAGGTCTCTCAAAAAAACGGAATATCTCAAGAGAAATCCTTCCTAAACTTTTATTACTGACTGCCGACGATAAAAATCTGTCAGCTTGAAGATAGCCTGGCATCCCTACACACACGAAGAGTGGGGTGAATGGATCTGTTGTGAGTCGAGTGATGGCTGGTACATCCTCAGAACAAGCCCATGGGGAAGATGTTGTGAAATGTGTGGATCTCTGAAGTTCTTCTGTGTCACCCAGCTTAGTGTCCCGGCCCAGTAGAGCCCTGGAGAGGAAATGTTAGAATGTGTCTCCCGGGATGGAAAAGCTTAATTTCAGGATGAAACATTTTTCATGCAGCTTACATTTTTTTTTATTGCGAGGAATTTAGACCTAGTCCTTCAGTGCTCAAAGCCTACTTTTTGCTCTGTTTTCAGAGGTCACTTCTGGCTGGGCTAAGGGGACCATGTAGTTCTGGGAATAAAATATCTCCAGCCCATCTTTTTCATTGTTTGTTTGTCTTCCGGGGGAATACACCCTGTGGTGCTCAGAATTTGTCACTTGCTCTGTGCTCAGGGTTCATTCGTAGAGGGATTCCAGGACAACTATATGCACCTCTGGGAACTGTGGCCAGAAATTCTTCCATTTTAAAATCTCTGAGAAAGACCAGGAATAAGTCTAGATAAATTAGACTTCCTTCTAGTCTCACAAACTCTGCAAGGGGCTTTGTGTCAATGAATTCACTGTGGCTCCTAAACAATCTGTAGAATGGCAATAGTAACTATTCTTGAATGAAATATTATGACAGTGCCCTGAAGAGCCCTAAAAATCAGGGGACGATGGGGGCTAGAGTCACAGGGGCTTCATTGGGCTCAAGGAGGCCGAGGACCCTAGTTCCCCAGAAAGCCCTTTCCGGTCATTGACCCACCTTCATCCCAGTGCTTCCTCCTCCAGCAGTGTCTCGCGATACTTCATTCTTGATTTTCATTGTAGCATATTGAAAAACATGGGGCCAGGGTAAAGTGCTTGGTCTGAACATGGCTGACCAAGTTTGCTCCTAGGTAGTGCACATAGTTCCCTGAACACTGCTAGGAGTTATCACTGAGCACATAGTCAGGAGTAAGGCCTTAGTACAGGAGGAAGGAAGGAAGGAAGGAAGGAAGGAAGGAAGGAAGGAAGGAAGGAAGGAAGGAAGGAAGGAAGGAAGGAAGGAAGGAAGGAAGGAAGGAAGGAAGGAAGGAAGGAGGGAGGGAAGGAGGGAAGGAGGGAGGGAGGAGGGAAGGAAGGAGGGAAGGAAGGAAGGAAGGAAGGAAGGAAGGAAGGAAGGAAGGAAGGAAGGAAGGAAGGAAGGAAGGAAGGAAGGAAGGAAGGAAGGGAGGGAGGGAGGGAGGGAGGGAGGGAGGGAGAGAAGGAGAGAAGGACATGGGAAGGGAAGGGAAGGGAAGGGAAGGGAAGGGAAGGGAAGGGAAGGGAAGGGAAGGGAAGGGAAGGGAAGGGAAGGGAAGGGAAGGGAAGGGAAGGGAAGGGCAAGATCAACTCAATTACCTTGTGAAATATATGGCCTATACTTGTCTGTTTCTTTATACATCATTTAACTTGTTCTTCCAGCACTTGTTCATCCTGAAAATTATAAATCAGGTCAAAAGACTTCAACGAATTCTGGTTAAGTACTTTTCTAAGGGTAATCAAGAGGTTCCTCTTTCATATTCCCATCAAGATTCATGTCAGCTTGTGCACCATTTGGAGAAATAAAATTTTTCTTCGGATTAAGACCATGGACACCTTACCAGTCTGTTACACGTCCCCCAGTTTATACACGCAAAAACTCCTTCCAAAAATGTTTAATGTTTATGATTAATATGTTAATTTATCCTAATTTAATTACTATAATTAAATTCCAAGTTACATTCCTTTCCCTAGTGCTATTTAAGTGGATTATTTGTAGAATTTCTTCATCCATTTTCTTTGAGGGGGAGGTGAGGCACTAACTACATGAGGACGTTTCTTTAATTACCTTTGCAGAAAATGTTACTTAGTTTAAACATAGATCTTCATGAATTTTAAAATAAAAGCACCCCCTTCATATACTTTGAAATACAGCACTTTGCATGAGTCTTTGATACAGCATTTTCACTCACCATTAATTACATATATCAACTTTTCATCCTTCCTGTAAACTGGTATTTATTAAACTCACAAGAAAAGACACAATTCATCTTTATGATTCATTGTTTCTCCTGCAAAAAGCTAAAGTGTTCAGAGAGCTTCTTTTTTTCATACTGGGCTTCTGTAATGGAGCTAAATCAGCACTAGCGAAATGACAGTACCACTGGGGGGTGTGAACCAATGTGCCGAAGTTCCCAATATAAGTGACTCTCTTTTTGGAGCATCTTTTTTTTTTTTAGTTATTAAGTAATTTAAAGCATCCTCATGTAACAAAATTAACATATCACTCTTATGCTATGTAGACATACTTTTATACCATTTATATGCCAAAACTAGGGTTGTCAAGTAGGGAGTGAAAAATAGAAACAGTTCTGCAGACAGAGATGAAAGAACAATGTCATAGATTTGGGAGAGTGGCACTTTTCCCCTAAAATATAAGTATTTGTGCTTTTGTATAATATTTCAAACTTAATTAAAATATGTAAATATATATTAAAAACACAAAGCAAAACCCTAATATACTTTCCAAAGTTCCTTCTGCCTCTACACCACGCCACAATCTGTGCTCAAAGTAGATCAGTTATTCTCCTATGTTAGAGTTCGGAACTTCTTTAGGCATGCAAAAAATTATTGAAGACCCCCAAATTATTTCTGATATTTAAAGTATAAGGTTCTCAGTAATCTTGACTGCTCTCATAGCTAGCACCATTCCCAGAGTCATAGCTTGAGTTGCTTATATTAATAAATATTTCCCATGATGGAAAATAAATTGAACAAATTTTAAAATGTTGAAGCATTATTTAAGTTATTAAAACATAACAATGAATCCATATATGTCGATATAAATATTTTTTTTTTGGTTTTTGGGTCACACCTGGCGATGCACAGGGTTACTCCTGGCTCTTCACTCAGGAATTATAACAAATTTGCAAATAAGTACCGAGTAAAAGATGAACTATTGTTTTATATTTTTACAAATCTAATATGTGGGTTCATTGAGGACAGGTAGATTCTACCTGCTTTTACATCAATCTCTTACAATATCACAATAATGTAGCCCCCATAAAATTCTACTGTATACTCATGAGATGTAAGGAGTAAAAAAATAACAATTTTTTGTTACCATGAAAATAGTTCTGGTGTCATAGACTCCTCTAGATGGCTACAGGAATCCCCCCAGGAAACACTAGATATCACTCTGAGACCCACTACTTTTGATTAATTGGGTCTTAATTTTGCCCTATCTTGTGAAATTTTTTTCTTTAGAAGAGTGTCCCCTCCCATATTAATTTCTTCCTACTAAGACTCAATCTACTCACATAGATTCAAATCAAAGTGCCCCTTTTTATGAACTTCTTATGTCTTCACTAAATCTCTTCCACCTGGAGCTAGAATGATAGGACAGTAGGCAGGGCGTTTGCCTTGTATGCAGTCAATCTGGGTTTGATCCCCAGCACCACAGATCTGAGCCCTGTCATAAGTGATTCCTGAGCACAGAGCCAGGAATAAGCACTGAGCACCATTGGGCATACCTCCAAAATATAGATAGATAGATAGATAGATAGATAGATAGATAGATAGATAGATAGATAGATAGATATTTCTTCCTCCCTTTGTACTTCTATCATACTTTCTACCTTGACTTATACTTCATACATGCCATAACTTGGGCAGCAAGAACTGAGTGTCTATGTTTTATATACGGACAGTTTATTTTATTTAATATCTCCCCCTACTTGCCCCTGATATTTAGACTTGCCTTTAGTCATGTCTTCATCCATCTGACAACAAAAATAATCTGATTTATGCTTAAAAGTTAGATACACTGGTATCACTGTCACTGTCATCCGTTGTTCATCGATTTGCTCGAGCGGGCACCAGTAATGTCTCCACTGTGAGACTTGTTACTGTTTTTGTCATATCGAATATGCCACGGGAAGCTTGCCAGGCTCTGCCATGCGGGTGGGATACTCTCAGTAGCTTGCTGGGCTCTCCAAGGGGGACATAGGAATTGAACTGAGGTTGGCTGTGTGCAAGGCAAACTCCCTACCCACTGTGCTATCACTCCAGCATACACTGGTATAGAGGGAAGATTTGTTTAAGACTCAGAGGACCTTTCCTCAGTTTTCAAATCACATCACATAAAGCAGTCAATCCTGCCATTATTTAGATCTCCACTCTACTCAAACAATACTCAAATAGATCCCTCAAATAGTTCTAATTCTCTTCAGTAAGCATAAAATTAAGAGCAATTCCTCTGAACCACTCCAGCCCTTGTCCAATACATCATGAATATTCAGTTTGACAAATACGTATTCCAGTACTTGTGCAAAAGATTGAAACCCGGATAACTGGGGTGACCACAGTTCCCAGATTCCTATAATATTAAGTCTGGAGTTAATAGTAACTATTAACTATTTATTCAAAAAGATCCATATCTGATAACTATCTCTGTTGTAATGATAGAACTTTAGGCATCAAAGTAGACATTTCTAGAGCTCTGTCTTTTCCACTAGACTAGAAACCAGAAAATTTGTCATTTTCACTCTGCATACAATGGGTTCGAGCACATAGCAAGCGCTTCATGATTTTTGTTGGACACAATTTTATGGTGAAAGATTCTCTTCAAGAAAACCCATGCCCTAATCACTTAGAACTGTACCTAGAACACAGTCACGTGTGATAGCCACAACAAAATATTCAATCAAAAATATTAAACAGTTATAATCTCTGTTTCTACTCTGAGTAAAACATTAGTTTCTGCTCTCCCAGATCTCAAAATCTAGCCCTGTGTATGCTGCTAAAATCAAAAGCTGTAGAGCAAACTGAGCACCTCCATTCGTATTTCTCTGACTTCTAATACCAGAATCTTTCAAATTCCCCCTTTGAATGGCAAAATCACATTTTTTTCTTTATTTCTGCTTCTAATAGACACGTAACTAAAGGCAAGGGCTAATGGGATGTCAAAGCAGTGTCATCACAGCCCCTTAATTGATTTGAAGGTGCTTGTGTAACTATTCAAGGCAAAATGATGGTCTAGCTGAAGGGAGATACAGAATGCACAATTTGCATCTCATCAGAACACACACACACACACACACATACACACACGCGCATGCACTCATGCACGCACAAAAATTCCTTGGTTTTCTCTACAAAGCACTAATGTTCTGATACTGCTGACTCTGCTCTTTGAGGAATAGCCAGCACGCCCTCAGCACAGCTAAAGAGTAAGAGGAAATATTGCCTCCCCAGGTGTCAAATTTCCTTTCTGTAATGGAAGGATGTGTGGGACAGCATTTCAAACATAGGCACAAAGGGGGAAAGAAGGCTGACAAGTAAGATGGATGAATGAGAGTGAAAACATGTGTTGAGAAGGAGACTGTCAGGAGTAGGTCCCTTCTGTGCAGCAGGAGTGTCCTAATTAAAAATGCCCATCACAAGAGCCTTTGGGGAGGAAGGAGAGAAAAAGGAAGCCCGCATCTCTGTAGAACAGGAGAGCTCGAGGCAAGCACAGGATACTGGGCGCCATTGAATTGCAGGCGCTAAGTTGGAGGCATTCTGGTTTTAGGGTATTAACTGCGTGTACAACTCATAACCTGGGAAATCTGCAAACTCATCAGAAATCCCTTAGTTTTTAACAAATATCACGAAGTGAGTCAAAATATAGAAAACGAAGACTGATACTATGAATTGGGGGCTCAGCCCTGTGAATTTCCCTTCATTGAGGTCCCTTATTTCCTCTCATTGGCGTTCTGAGTTTTCTGTGTTTATAATGACGTTAGTCAAGTCCTTAGATGCTCCATGCCAATAAGTAAAGGACTACAAGGAAATGTATCCGCAGAACATGAACCTTGAAGAAGACCTTATCCTCTAACTCATAGAATTGAGAGATGCTTGCAGAAAAATCAACAACCCTAGAGCAAACTGAGCACCTAAATTTGTAATTCTCTGACTTTGAATTATTGTGGATTATTATTGTGGGTTAGATGATCCGTAATCCATAGTAATAATTAGATCACTGTCTAGGACCTTCCATTGAGTTTGACCTTCAGACCCTATCTATCATTTGTCTCAAATTTCTTTCCTTCCTAGGAAGTTGTTAAGTTATTGTTAACATGTGGTGGATTTGTGGTGGAAGAGAAAGAGGCACCTAAGAATGTAAGTTTTCTTATTGAACCACCCAGATTCCAGACTATCTACAACTCAAAAATTGTCTGATTTAGGGACAGTTAGCTTTTATTGTGTGTCTTGAAATCTTTGGAATGTGTAGCAATTGTTGTTATATTTCAAACAATGGCAAAAATGTAATAATCTATGCATAATTTTTGTATTGCTAAATGCTATAAAGTGAATGTGCAACAAACAATTGCATGAGTATTATGCATTTGTAGTGGGAGTCTATATTTTCCACTGCACAATCTGCCATGACAACTGTGGCCAGAGGTATACCCGCTAGAGTAATTTTCAAAGATATGATAGAGATGCTGCTTCTGTAAATCAAGTAGATTTTCTGTCAGTTGCTGATAACAGACTTTCTTTTATAGTATAAAAGGAAAGCAATAATATACCAGTTCGAATTCCTCATTTGTTGTAAATAACTTTTAGTCATTTATCAGCTTATTTAAGATAGACTGATTTTTAAAGGATACTTAATGGAATAATTAGGGATAAACAGAAAGCAAATGCAAAATAGAGAAATAAAAGAATGGTTTGTATTTTTTACACCATTATTTACCTTTAATGCCACTCATACCCATTTGTAATTCATAGATCTCATATAATGTGTCTACACACAAACATATATACATTATATTATACCTCTTCAGAATGATGTGAAAGAAATAAAAAGGCAGTTCAATTTGAGAAGTCTACATATAAGTTATATGCATAACACGCTCATGGCCACGACTTTAGTTTTATTATAAATGGTTCATTCCTGAATCCCAGGAAGAGTGTTTCCATTGTCAGCAGGCACTCTTGGACTTCCCCACATATTCCAAAAGACTCCAACAGCTACCTACAACCAAATTATTCAGAGTATCCCTTAGAGTTTGACTCTACAATGAGCCCTATTATAAACCTGGAAACCATAACCTAAAACCCAAATCTCAAGGAAACCCGGAAACTAACCAGAGGACTACATCAGACACAGATGTCTCCAGAATTTGCAGCATCAATCCATACCCTTAGATTTTAGCCAAATCAGAATATATTTGATAGTCCCGTTTGTTATATGGTTACCTGACTGTGGTTCACCACTAAAAATAACTTGATAAACTATGCCTGACAGGCATGAAGCTTAGCAGGAGAAAAGTCAGATAAGGATCTTAACTTCATTGGATAAAAAACACATCTACCCTAACATTTTTCAGTTAGAAGAATTAGCTCATCAGTCAGATTGAATAACTATTTATTTATATAATTTTATGATGCAAAACTATCATATAAACAGAACTTAAAATTATGCATCAAACAATCAAGATAGAATCAAAGAAGAAAAAAGTGAGAGGGAGACAGGGAAGAAGTAAATACAAAATTGTTGTTCTAAAATTAATCTGAACAAAAGATAAACAGTGCAAGAAACAGCAAATTCTTATTATAGTCTGGGGGGTCAGAGGGGGAGGAGGAGAAGAGAGTTTGTGTACTTTTGTATGTCAGTTCTGTTCAAATATTATTGTTTTACCTTTTAAATTTTTATTTATTTTAACTAAACCACTAGGTAATCGGTTATTTATAATCTATGACCCTTTCATATATAGCAATATATTCTGTAAATTGTAGTTTAATTATGTTGCATGATAGCGTAAATTGTAGGTGCTTATTTCATAATACTTTGGAGATTTGTTCAGTCACAGAATTATGAAAAATTAGGCTGATAAGCAGTTACATGACCAGTCTTCAAGGCAAAATCTACAGATTTAAATTTGTCATTTAAATATAAAGTTTGAGGATGTTTACTTTCAAGAACAGAAAATTAAAAATAAGCCAACAACTCTTTCTAAGAAAAATAAATGAAGCTTTCCTCTGAATTGATAACTATATGCAAAGCTAGAAATACAAAATAGGGGCTAGGACCATACTACAGCAGATACTTGTTTAGCATAGTGTCAACTGGGTTCAGATCCCACAGCACTGCCAGGAGTGGTCCCTGATCAGAGTCAGAAGTAAGCCCTGAGTATTGTCAGGAGTGTAAGAAAAGTAGGGAAGGGAAAGGAAAGGAAGGGCAGGGGAGGAGAGTGGAAGGGAGGGACAGGGAGGGGAGGGGGGAAGAAGGAAAGGGAAGGGAAGGGAAGGGAAGGGAAGGGAAGGGAAGGGAAGGGAAGGGAAGGGAAGGGAAGGGAAGGGAAGGGAAGGGAAGGGAAGGGAAGGGAAGGGAAGGGAAGGGAAGGGAAGGGAAGGGAAGGGAAGGGAAGGGAAGGGAAGGGAAGGGAAGGGAAGGGAAGGGAAGGGAAGGGAAGGGAAGGGAAGGGAAGGGAAGGGAAGGAAGGGAAGGGAAGGAAGGGAAGGGAAGGGAAGGGAAGGGAAGGGAAGGGAAGGGAAGGGAAGGGAAGGGAAGGGAAGGGAAGGGAAGGGAAGGGAAGGGAAGGGAAGGGAAGGGAAGGGAAGGGAAGGGAAGGGAAGGGAAGGGAAGGGAAGGGAAGGGAAGGGAAGGGAAGGGAAGGGAAGGGAAGGGAAGGGAAGGGAAGGGAAGGGAAGGGAAGGGAAGGGAAGGGAAGGGAAGGGAAGGGAAGGGAAGGGAAGGGAAGGGAAGGGAAGGGAAGGGAAGGGAAGGGAAGGGAAGGGAAGGGAAGGGAAGGGAAGGGAAGGGAAGGGAAGGGAAGGGAGAATGCCGAGAGTGAGAAAGCCATGAACAGACGCGTGTCTTCAGAAATTCTCGAGCTCATTCATCAACGTGGTCTGGCGCAAGCCTCAGGCAACCACAAGTTAACGTCTGAGTTCGCAAAGCTGTGCAGAGATGTGATAAAGGAAGACCTCAAAGAGAGAAGAGCAGCAGTGTTAGCCGATGTGGCAGAAGCCAGGAAAAGTATTTGTAATGCTTGCCTGTTCTTCGCCAACTACAAGACCAAGATGACTGCCCTCCGAACTCTCGATGGATCTATCACATCTTCCAGAAAGGCAATGGAGAGGATTATTCACAACTTTTACTCGGATCTCTTTGACAGCCATGTCCACCTGCCCACATACCAAATTCCGCAGGATGGATATATAATTCCCAACGTCCTCCCCTCCAAAATCCGACACGCATTTCGTTGGTAAAGATGCGTACAAGCACCTGCTCCAGACAAGGTCAGACCCGAACACCTGAAGAATCTGCTGCCAGTACTCATCAATACACTGGCCCGACTCTTCACACGCTACCTGTCTGAATGCAAGGTTCCGTCTCAGTGGAAAACTAGTAGGACCTTTCTGTTGTACAAGAAGGGAGACATCCACAACATCGGCAACTATAGCCCAATCTGCCTGCTGTCTGTCTACAAGTGGTTCACTCGTGTCATCCTAAATAGAATAGGCAGAACATTAGATGAAGGACAACCATTCGAGCAAGCTGGGTTCCGAAGGGGATTCAGCACTATAGACCATATCCACACAGTGACCAAATTCATTGAAGTTTCTCGAGAGTTCAAGATGCCACTCTGTCTAACACTCATCAACTTAAAGAAGGCCTTCGATTTTATTGAGACTGAAGCGGTCATCGAAGCCCTGGCCAAACAGGGCATTCAAACTCAGCATATCAAAATCCTTCTCGGGCTGTATTGTGGATTCACCACCAGGATCTCACCATTCTACAAGGAAGTGATCATTGATGTAAAGAGAGGGGTTCAACAGGGTAATACCATTTCACTGAAACTCTTCAGTGCTGCCCTCGAGAACATCATGTGACAACTGCAATGGGAAAGAATGGGAGTGAAGATAGACAGTCGGCAACTACACCACCTCTGCTTCTCTGATGACATCGTTCTCATAACGCCAAACATTAGCCAAGCGGCACAAATGCTGGCTGACTTTGACCACGAGTGTGGAAAGGTCGGATTGCAGCTGAATCTCAACAAGACGATGCTCATGAAAAACGAACTAGTCCCTGAAGCTCCGTTTGCTCTCAATGGAACGAACATCTCTGAATGCAGCAGCTATGTGTACCTGGGTCGAGAAATCAATATGAGGAATGACTTGGTGCCAGAACTGCGCAGGAGGAAGAGAGCAGCATGGAATGCCTTTAAGAACATCCAAGAAGTGGTTAAAAGAGGACAAAGAGCCTCCGACTCCTAGCACATCTTTTTGATTCCATCATTCTTCCTGCACTAACATACACCTCAGAGACCTGGGCCTATGCAAACAGGATGAGAACACTATTCAGGTATCCCAAAGAGGAATCGAAAGAGCTATGCTAGGAGTATCACATCTCACTCAAGTGAGAGAAGGAATCTCGAGTTCTGACCTCCATCGACAGTCAAGAATCAGGAATGCTGTCTCGTTTGCCAAGGCATCAAAAATCAGATGGGCCGGTCGTGTAATGCGATTCAGAGACGAGCACTGGACTGGAGCTGTTACCGACTGGATTCCACAGGACGTCAGAAGACCGAGTGACCACCCACTTATTAGATGGTCAGATTTCTTTGTCAAATCCCTGAATGAACGATTTGAGGCTCTTCCTGTACCTGGAGCAAGGGACAAATGGCGACGTTACTGGCACCTGCTCGAGCAAATTGAAGATCAACGGGACGACAGGTGATACAAGTGATTTACAGAATTGTTCATAATATAGCTATTTCAGGCATTCAAGGTTCCAATACTAATCCCACCACCAATATGACTTTCTCTTTACCAATAACCCCAGTTTCCCATCTTCCCCACAAAACCTGCCTTAACAGGCACAAACTAGTTTACTTCCTATTGTTTGTTACAACAAAATGGCAAATAGAATTATCAAAAAGTATATCAATAGAGTCAATTTGTGATAATTGTTATATCTCACAATAGTGTTACTAAAGCCATTGTCTGAGTATTTACTGAGCTAGTTGGTCCTAGCTAAGCCATCAGTGTTAAACAATAAAAATTTTTTAAAAAGAAAACTAAATGAGAATTTGTTTGCTAAATTGGTCATTTGTACTCAACGCTCAAATCATTTAGGGTAGAGAGAAGAATCCAAAACTCTTTTATTAAAAAGAATTAAATAAAATTCTACTTTATTCAGACATTTCTCTCTGCTGGCTATATACCTTCATCTTAGAATTAGTTTATTTTGGGTGGGAGAAATGGCAGGAATTGAACCCGTATCTTCATAGATAAAAAGCTTTTGTTTTTTTAATTCCAGCTTAGTTCACAAGTTTATGATAGTTTTAACATTTACAGTTTTGACATACACATGACCTCAAGGGTCCATGACCCATTATGAGGTCCATTCACCTCATAATTCCCCTACTTCACTCCTCTACTTGGTATTCTTAGTCAGGACCCAATGATAACAAACTATAGGTCCTCAATGACAAAACTAAGAACACATTGTTTTATTAATATTAAATGAGCAGAAGTTTCCTGGGATACAAAGAAAGAAATCATTGATTAAACAGTCATACAAAATCCAATTGCACTCCTCTATGCAAACAAGAGAAGAAAAAGAAATTGAGAAGACAATTCCAAGTATAATTGCACCCAAAATAATGAAGTGCCAGCAGTACCCAGGAGCTATTTCTGGCTTTGTGCTCAGGCATGATCCACGGTGGTGTCTGGGGAACTGAAATCCGTGTGGTGTCTGGGATTTAAACCCGGGGCCCACTGCATGCAAGGCAGGGGCTTCCCCCCTTCACTAGCTCACTAGAACATGGAGTCACTTGGTCCATATTCTCAATTTAAAAAATAGAACTACCGTACTATCCAGCATCCCCTATTAAATCAGTAATAACGCAAATAGCTTATACACACCTGGAGGTGTATGATTGCTGAGCCAAAACTTAAGTGCCCATTTTAGATGATTAGCTAAAGAAGGTGTGGTGTATAGACACAGCAGAATACCATTCAGCTATTTTTTAAAAAAAGAAGAAATTTTGACATTTGCAACGAAAGGGAATGAATTTGCAAAGCACGAAGAAAACTAAGTGAGAGGAGGAAAACAAACCCACTCTGTGCAATATAGGAACACAAACACTGGTACTGGAAAGAGAATGTCTTGAGTGAGAACACAGCCCACTGACACGCCAATAGAAGAATTACAGTGAAGAGATGATGCCTTGGGAACAGTAAGTAAGTTCAAATGGAAATGAAGGCTAAATAACATTGATGCTTTGGGTGTCCAAATTTACTACCTTACTGCCACAGCTAATGTGCCCCAAACCTCCCCCGCCAGGGGCTGGAGCAATAGCACAGCGGGTAGGGCATTTGCCTTGCACTCGGCCCGACCGGGTTCGATTCCCAGCATCCCATATGGTCCCCTGAGCATCTCCAGGGGTAATTCCTGAGTGCAGAGCCAGGAGTGACCCCTGTGGATCGCCAGGTGTGACCCAAAAAGCAAAAAAAAAAAAAAAAAAAAAAAAAACCTCCCCCGCCAGAGGTTCTGATGTCACTTCTAGTCCACTCCCTGCCTCCCAACTCATTACATATGGATTTCTTATCAGAATTGATAGTCACATGTGTATGTACTATGTGCTTCCTTAAACAAACCAAAGGAATGAATATGAGCCAGTAAATTTTTTCCAGGAAAAGAAGAAATAAATCAAACTTAGACACATATGCCTGCATAGAGCTGCATACATACAGAAAAACGCATGCTTGTGTGTTTTCATCCTCGTCGATTTCCTTTCATTTCTGATAAGTCATTGCTCCTGCGGTTTGATTCAATGAAACAATTGCCTTTGAACTCTCTGTACACTTCCCAGTTAGCAGAGCAGAAAGAAACATATGGCACCCGTGCTATAAGCAGCGCGATGGTAGGCCTCTTCAAGAGCTATGTGGCCGTGCTGGTGACTTGCTATCAACAGTTTTGTGACTCTTAATTGAGATTAGTAGAATCATGGCCTTAAAATACAAACTGTGGGTCAGGCAGGCAGTCTCTGTCATATGTGTGCCGTCAGCACGCAGCATGCCAGCATCCGTGCTTCTTCTCTGAGGACCACTGCACTCAGGAGAACCGGGACCAACTCAGTGGACAAGGACATTTTCCTATAAACAGCATTTGTAGGACAAATTACTTTGTAGGACAGACTTTGTAGGACAGAGGGAGACAGAGGGTCTCCATGAGTGTGTAGCTGAATATGTGTAAGCTTCCTAAGCAGGAAACAAGGAAACTGTTCATTTCTTTGGTCATTCAAAAGACCTTGTATCTGAAGCTCCATCACTTCGTTTTTTGTTCTTTTTTTTACAGTTGCAAATGCTGATTTAAAAGCCAAGATCTCACCTCCACTTCGTGCTTACATTAGAATGTCTTCAGATACCATCTCAGGTCCCCATAATTCTTGTGTCTATAAGTCTGACATCTCTTCCCGTTTGCTAAATTTATTTTGCCCGCACAGCTTTGCTGTAGTGACAGATTTGCATTGCGTGAGCCTCATATACATTCTAGCAAATTTGCGGTTGATTATCCTAAGCTCATTCAGGATCAGCCTCCAGAGATGGTTTTGTGTGACCTTGGGCCAGCCTATGTAGGACAATGTTCTTTTCTTTGCAAACTCACTAAATCCTTTATCCTACTTGTGTGAAAAAAAAAATCATTTAAAGACTAAAAACTATGTGAACTCAGGGAAAAGATAAGGGATCCCACTTTAGATAATGCTCTTTAACCTATCGGTGCCTTCTTTGACTTTCTGGAACATGCTATGCTCTATAGCCCTTGAGTCCTGATACTAAGTGCCCCCACACTTAATTTTTATTATAACGTATCTTGTGACTTTGTAGTGTGTATTTGGGTTTTTTAATGTCCCCTTCTCATCCGTTAATCATTCGTTGCATTCTGCCATGACAGGAGACAATTGGTCCCTGGCTGCTACTAGAAAAACAGGAGTTGCTGGGCAGAATGGCAAAAGCATACCAACCCTCCTTCCCCCTCATTACTCAACTCTCTCTCCGAAATTCTCACTGCTACCACACAGCCCCTACAGTACTCTCCCATAGGAGTATTCTCAGTCAAGGAGATCTGAAAGCAGACAACAAACACGATGTATTCAATGACGCAAGGAGGGGCACTGTTGTGCTGACCTGATCCATATCAACCAAGAGAAAGGACAATTGATAACTTCAGTAATCAGGAAATTCCAAAGACTTTTCCTCATCACTCAGAGTCTTTGACCTATTAGGCACTGAGGACATCCTCAAGGTGCCCCTAGTGAAATTCCTCAGCCTCAGAAAAATGTTGTCTTAGCATTGCACACAAGGCCATCTGGGACTGCAGGGATGGTTTTGTGACTCCATAATCCTTTGTACCTATAGTGAAAGTAAAATCTTGTGTGTGTGAGTGTGTGTGTGTGTGTGTGTGTGTGTGTATTGGTGTTTGTTTGGAGCCACATCCAGAGGGACTCAGAAGTGACTCTTGGGGGCTGGAGCGATAGCACAGCAGGTAGGACATTTGCCTTGCACGCAGCCGACCCGGGTTCGATCCCCAGCATCCCATATGGTCCCCTGAGCACCGTCAGGAGTAATTCCTGAGTGCAAAGCCAGGAGTAACCCCTGTGCATCGTCAGGTGTGACCCAAAAAGAAAAAAAAAAAGAAGTGACTCTTGGCTTTGCGCTCAGGAGTGACTCCTCGTATGCTCAGGGGACCATATAGGATGCAGAGGATAGAACCTAGGTTGGCTGTGTGCAAGGCAAGAACCCCACTTGCTGTGTTATTGCTATGGTCTCTGAAAGCAAGTTCTTTAACAATCCCCCTATGCCCCGAGTTTGTCCACTGAACTTTACTTAAGTTCTCCAACACGCCCCTCTCTCCTTTCTTTGGCTAACTCCTCACCTTGCAACACCAATTGTTCCTAGACACTCACTTTCTTTCCTTCTCCTGGACTCCATAGCACTTTCTGCAGGAGCCTCTCCTAGTATAATTCATTGATGCTTATCACTATTTTGTGAATTTATCAGAATGTTATGGGTCCTTAAAGTCTGGGACTGCCTCTACTTCATCTCCCTATTCTGAAACCCTGCAGAGCCTTTGACACACCCTAGGAACTTAATAAATATGGGCTAAATACGTAAAATATCACTAAACGGTTACCATTAAAAGGAAAAACTAGAACATATAAAATTAACCTAATGCTTTCTTTGTTCAGTTACCAAATTACTTTTCCATCAAAGTCCTAATTTTCCTGGCTCCACAATGGGTCAGTCACCTACCTAAGGTAATGAGTGGAACAATTAAATAAGAAAATGACTAGAAAGTTGCTCGGCCACTTTCCTAACACATAACAACAATTCAATATGTGCTGGGGATTATCATTAGCCCAATAATTAAAGTGAAATCAAGCCTTTTACCTCTAATCATGATATTTTTTTAAGAGTTAAATTTTCAGAATTACTCAGTGTTTGATCTTGGTAGGGAAGCATTTTATTCTCTTTACGGGGATTTTGTTGTGTTATGCTGCTCTTTTATCTGAATTATGCTCATCCTTTCCCAATTTTCCTCCTCGCCCTGTGGGAAGAAATAACCAGCAATTCAGGTGCCCAGTAATTTTGGGCTGGGTAACTCACACATGTAGAGTCAGCAGGAATTCCAATTTAGAACCACATCAGCAGACATCATCCTCTGTAAATATTTCAAAAATTGATGGACACGGCATTTTTTTTCACGATCCTAAATTACCATATGTGTCCATCACTCAAACCTGTTTCCATTCACAAATAAATTTCATCATGTTCTTTGGGAGGCCGAAGGAAAGAAACTTTGACTCCAAATTTCTACCGATATTTTAGTCATTCTCACTTCCATCCAGGGTTGACAAGAGAAGGGAAGGTTTACAAATTGGTGATGGGAATACATTCTGCCTCAGCCCGTAGGTGAGCGTTGCCTTAAAAGCATGTAGAAACTAAAGGTTGAATCTCCCAAAGTGAAAAGTTGTTTTCCAAGGACAGCAATCTTATTTTATTTCTCTTATGACCACAAACATGCCTATTTCCCTCAAGGTCTTAGAGATTTGCTTGTGCTGTAAATAGGATGGGAAATAGCGTTAACTTTAGCACACAGCTAATTGTGGACCACCCCGGTGCTGGCGTCAGGGCAGGCTTTATCTTGGACCACAAGTATGCTTCGCTCATTTCCATCATTTTACTTTGACTCACACTTTCTCCACTCTGGATAAAAATCTACCACTCTCCCGGTTCAAATCCTAGTACTGCTATTCATTAGCTCTGAGACCTTGGAAAATTCATTTAACTTTCCCCAACCTCAATTTCCTCATCTATAAAATGGGACAAAACAGTATCTGTCTCCAAGGATTATTATAATAATTAGACAGGTGCTTTAATTTTTACCCCAATTTCTAATATTTCATGGCATTGACTTCTTAAACAATAGACATTTGGTTTTGTTATTCTGTTTTTTTATATCCTTTTTACCCCCTTTTTCTTCTTTTGTGGATTTCGCACCACTCAGTAGTGCTCAGGGCTTACGCCTGGCTCTGTGCTCAGGAATCACTCTTAGCAGCGCTGGGGGAGATATGGGATGGCAGGGATTGAACCTGGATTGGCCACATGCCAACCAGGAGCCCTACCCATTATACTATTGTTGTGACCCTATTCTGCCTTCTCTTTCCTTCTTTTTTTCTTTTTTTGGATTTTTTTCTTTTTTGTCAATGCTCAGGGGTTACTCCTGGCTCTGCACTAAGGAATTACTCCTGGCAACGTTCAATGGACCACCCAGGTTAACCATGTGTGTGCAAGGCAAACGCCCTACTCACTGTACTATCACTCCGGGGGCCCTCTGCCTTTTCTAAGCCAATTATAAAGGACCAGTTCTCCCTTTATCTCTTCCAGAATTTCTCCTTCACTATTCTTTCTCCTGAGTAGGTTCACTCTGCAACTGACTATAAATCCAGACAGTACATGTGTACTATGTGTAATACCATATCACCTATTTGTGCTATTTAGATTCTACATGATAGGCTAAATATTTAAGTGTGAATAATGAATTAAGTCTAATTGATCCAGGAAGATTCAGTCTTTATACCATGGCACAAACCACTACTCAATTCTTTGGGGCACAGATGAAGATTATGCATCACACTTCTCTTTCTATTTGTAGCAGAGGAAGTTGACGTAAGTCCAAACAATTGCAGACAGGAGTGGCATGTTAGGAACATTAATTGTTAGGAAGAGATTCTGAGGTGCTCTTCCCCCAAACCTAGACTCTTACTCTGGTGACAATTGTTAAGACCCTATCAACAGAGATTGGGATAACTACAGTGAGTAGGCTTCTCTCATGATCCTTACCATGTTCCTAATTAATAAAATAATCCTATCTTAAGTTTCTGAGTCCAGAAAGAAATATTGCTTGACACTGCAGATATCCTAAAACCCACATGTTGATTATATCCTCAAGACTGTCACTGTATCGTTGTTCGTTGATTTACTCAAGTGGGCACCAGTAACATTTCAATCATACTCAGCCCCAAGATTTTAGCAGCCTCTCATTACTCGTCTTTCCCAACGATTGGAGGCACTTTCAGGGTCAAGGGAATGAGACCTATCATCCTATCATTACTGTTTTTGGCATATTGACTATGTCACAGGTAGCTTGCCAGGCTCTGCTATGCGGGCGGGATACTCTCAGTAGCTTGCCAGGCTCTCCAAGAGGTATGTGGGTATGTATATATCTTTTACTGTACTGGGGATATGAATACGTCATGGGGAGCTTGCAAGACTCTCCTGGGTGGGCAATAGACTCTTGGTAGCTTGCAGGTTCTCCAAGAAGGAGAACAAGGCTATTAGATATCAGGATCTTGGTTTTATAATCTCTGGATATTGGCCTTTGGTGGGATTACATGGCGCCGGGAGCAGTTTGTGAGTGTGGCTGCCAGGCTACTGGAAAATGGGGGGTCTGGATGGAGGCTTAGTCCCAATCCGAGCAGGCTTGGAGATCTCAGCCCCGGGTCCTCAAGACTACACTATCAAATTTCTTCTTCATCCCTTCCCTGAACTGTAAACTTTTTAAGAAGTATAGAAGCTATGCATCATTTTGTAGCAGAACACAGCACTCATCACAGACCTCCCTTGCATCTTTCTAATTGACTTGGAAATGTTTAATAGCCTCAGTATCACAGATCTTAAAGGAGAAAGGCTCCATAACACTATTTTTTATAGATATTAAAGTGGAAATGTGCTAAACTATAAGTAAAATGTTTGTTATTAATTATATGTTATGTTTAATTATATACATGTGAACTGAACCCAAAGGTCAATATTTAAGGTAAATTTTTTCTTATTGATTATTGATTTCAATATTGGAGCTATTTTAATTGAATCACTGTGACATAGAGCATTACAAAATGGTTCATGATTGGGTTTTAGTCATACAATGTTCCAACACCTATGCTTCACCATGTACTTACCTAGGACCAATGTACCCAGATTCCCTCCCACCCTTTCAAGCCACAACCCCCCTAGTTTGCCTCTATGACAGGCACCTCTCTCTTCTCTCTCTCTCTCTTTCTTTTTTTTCTCTCACTTTAGGCATATGGTTTGTAATACAGATGCTGAAAGATTATCATGTATGTCCCCCTACCCACTTCCAATACTCAGTTCTTGTCCAGGATGATCATTTCCAACTAATATTGTCATAATGGACCCTCCTCTATCTTAATTACCTTCAATCTCCCATTCCATTGACCAACCATTGACCAGTGTTCTTCAGGGTTATTTTAAAGCAGATTCAAAGAGTGTCAGGTGGCATGTTCCCCAAAATAAGTTGCCAAGGCTGTGAAAGTAACCTTAAATAAGGCAGGTGTAGGTTATGTGACCTAGAAGAAAGGCTTGGATTAATTTTAAGAATAGGGCTAATAATTTATACTAAATCAATTATTCCAGAGAACACTTGCCCCTCTCCCCCCAAAAAGTAGTATATATTCCTTCCTCAGAATTTTTATACAAATACAATTCTGATACTAGAAAAAAAATCAGATAGTATTGGCAGTCAGAGGATGATGGACCATCCAAGTATGTTTCACATGAAAACACATATAAATAAGGCCTCCATATTTTGTTGATAATCAGAGCCAATTGGCACATTTTTAAAAATAACAGATTATCAGGCAATACAGGATATAGATGATCTCACTTATTTCCATATACTCTCCTGGGAGGAGGTAGAGACAGAAAATAAATTTTATGAATAATATTTCCAAGTTGTGCTTGATAATTATCTGAGTCTAGGGACTTCAACTCTTCCATTTTCCTAGGGAAAAGAATGATACCTTCTGCATCTGGGGATGTTCTCTGTCCCAGAAGGAAAATTAAGGTGTTGCCCATTCTACAGAGCAAGGCAGCTTGGGAGAATGAGAGGAGACATGGGCAGGAACAGTTCCAACTTTCCCTCTGCCATTAGAGACTCAAGAACTAAGCGGAAGTAGAGGCTCCAAGGAAAGTCGGGTGGTCGCCAGTATAGGTTTTAATTACACAACTTTATTACCAGGTGTTTTCCTAAGAGACCTCCACATGGTCTCAAACCTGAGAGGCATCCCTGGGAGTCTTTCTGCCTTCTGTGTTGCCATTTTACCTGCCGCAGGAAAAAGGTTAAGGCAATGTAAATAATGTATATATTTTTCTTTTTCAAAATCTATGTAAATATTTCATTTACCCTCCAGTAAATAATAAATACATTTGGAAAAAACAATATGAATATTTGATCATTTGCAGAGCAACTGTTAAGCTTGGAATTACACAGGAATGTTCAAACCAATCTAATAAATCCAAACTTCCACACAAATGGTTCAAAAGTGACCTGAACATGATCTTAGGCTTCAGTTTTTTTAAGTGCCTTGTTTGTTTCTCAGCCTGGGGAGTGTTAAATCAAGATGTCACTGTCTGTAACAGTCTGCTTGTGAATCATCTAAAAGTTTGATAACTCCCCAGCCTCTGAGCCTTCTGATAATACTTGGTGTTCTCTTGAAATAATAAAACGCCCTCTGCCTATGAGAGAAATGAAAGAATACCACATCACACAGCTGCTGTTTTTAACACAAAGAATTTCCCAAACTGCAATTGTTGCTTTCATAGAAATCCTGAATAATAAACATCAAATGACTCTTGCAAATAGAGCAGGTGATGTTTTCTTACACCCACCAGTGGATCAAATCTTGGAGCAAGAGGCTTGTAATAATCAGATTTTAAAATTTTTAAATTATTGGGGGGTTGTTCTACAGCCATTAAATAATCCACCCTGTCTCCTTGTCTTAATACGTTCTATTTCTCATGTCCCTCCTATTCTTGATTTATATATTGTTCCCTACCACCCACATGAGTGCATCTATGTTTCCCTCCATTGGTACTATTTCCCATCACATACACCCTTGGAAACTCAGTCCCAGTACTAACTCCTTTGGAAAATTTTTATCACTAATCCCTGCATGCACCATATTACAACAGTTCCATAGGATTAAATCATTAGTTTCTATTATTTATCCACCTGTAAAGGCGATTAGAGGCCAACCCAAAAGCCTCTCTCCCTTTCAGAGAGCCCAGCAAGCTACTGAGAGTATCCCACCCGCACGACAACACCTGGCAAGCTACCCATGGCGTACTCAATATGCTAAAAACAGTAACAATGAATCCGGAGTTCTGCCCTCCGTCGACAGTCAAAAATCAGGGATGCTGTCTCGTTTGCCAAGGCATCAAAAATCAGATGGGCCGGTCATGTAATGCGATTCAGAGATGACCGCTGGACTAGAGCTGTCACCAACTGGATTCGATGGGATGTCAAAAGACCTCCTGGCTGCCCACCAACTAGATGGTCAGATTTCTTTGTCAAATCTCTGAATGAACAATTTGAGGCTCTTCCTGTTTCTGGAGCGAGCAGGTATCATTGGGCTGCACAAGCTCGCAACAGGGACAAATGGAGACGTTACTGGCGCCCGCTTGAGCAAATCGAAGATCAACAGGACTACAAGTGATACAAGTGATACCCTGGAGAAAGTAAATAAGTCTGTTTTCATTAAAAATTATGAAGAGGATAAAGAATAATATATTTTTTCAATGATAAATTCCCATAATTTTATACAATAAAATGCTCCTGGTTATCCCCTTCTAGGATTATATAAACCATTACAAGTTTTATATAATACATGTCTTTGAAGAAACTTGAAGCCAGAACAGGAGTTAAAGTATTTCATCTAAATTCAGCTGACCCTAGTTCAGTCCCAGGCACCATGCATCACCAGAAGTAACCCTAAGTATAGAACCAACAATAAGCCCTGAGAACAGCTGGATATTACCAAAAAACAAACAAACAAACAAAAAAGGTGGGGTTGGAGGAGCAGAGAGAGATAGTATAGCTGGAAGGCATATGCCTTTACGGTGGACCCTGGTTCAATTCCCAGTACCACATATAGTCCATAAGCCCTACAAGGAGTGACCCCAGAGTGTAGGGCCAGGAGTCAGCTCTGAGTACAAGTGAATGAGATCCAAATACCAAAGAAAAGTTTGAGCTATAACCCAATGAAGTACGTATGTAGAATTTCGCATCAAACTTCCTGTGTGCTTGATTGATTCACTTCGTTTTCCACTGGGAGGAACAAAGATGCAACCATAGATAGTTTCCTTTCTGCAGCTGTTGAGAACATATTGCTGAGGTCTAGACAGGGAAATGCAGACTTAGGGGCCTCCAGCTCTCTGTCATCCCCCATTTGATAAAAAAAAAAAACTCCTGGAGTTTGAGCACCATTTTAGATCTCAAGAGTGGAGAACTTCAAAAGAAAAATAAGAGACCCTCGTTGTCCTGGACGAATGTAGATGAGGAGGTAAGGGAAGACAATTACACTGCAAGCACTTAAATCCCCATGCACTGCATTGAATGGCAAGTGTAATTGAGTGGAAGCAATGATGTATCATTTAGGCCTCTTTGTTGCCTGTAACAGTGACTGAAGCAGAAAATAAATACAATATAAGCATATGGAGAGCCAGAGGCTAGTATAAAAGGTTTCATGAGACAGTTACTCCAAGTGCCTTACTAAAAAGAGCTACTTGAAAGCCTAGCCCAGTCATCACTAGCGGAATGAATGGGCAGTTGCCCCCCATTTCCTCCTGTCTCTAGGATAAGATGTAAGCTCCAGAGTCCCCAGAGAGAGAGCCTAATTAATTGAACTCAGAATTCTAGTGGGCTCTTGGCTATCTTGTTGCAATAACAAGAAGGACCTGCTAGAAGAAGCGCAGCCATACCCCCAAGGAAAATGGAATCACTTGATGATGCATCCTTCTTCTGTGACCCACCCAAAGAATAACTTCCTTAGCCCCAGAGAACACTGAGGTGCCATTGGAAGGGAGTGTCACAGGTGGCTTAGGGGAAATGGAGAGAAGGGAGGTGGCCGCCTCCAGAGGGGGGTTCTCTAGCCACCTCAGTCATCCAGAAAATGTCTGGGATAGCCAGGACTGGTAGAAGCCACTATGAACACCGTCACAGCACAGACGGTATTTCTCACCAGCTCCACCCAGCAGTCGTCAAACTGCACCCGAATTCCACTTGATCTGTCTAGTGTGAGAATTAATCCCCACTACCAGATTTCCCAGAGAACCGTCCAACTCAGGCTGGAGTGAGACACTGCTCACTGCAAGACAAAGGGAAATCAGTCCTAGCCTCTACGCAAATTCTGCTCTTCCAAGCCACCACTTACCCTCAGAGAGAATAATTTCAAGAAGGAGATTAACAGTGAAGTAAGATAAGTTTATTTGGAAACATGTAACCCTGTAGCACTGTCGTCCTGTTGTTCATGGATTTGCTGGAGCGGGCACCAGTAACATCTCCACTGTGAGACTTGTTGTTACTGTTTTTGGTATATCGAATCCACCGCGGGTAGCTTGCCAGGCTCTGCCCTGCGTCTGGGATACTCTCCATAGCTTGCTGAGCTCTCTAAGAGGGATGGAAGAATCGAACCTGGTCAGCCTCGTGCAAGGCAAATGCCCTGCCCGCTGTGCTATCACATCTGGCGGGATTTGCAAACATAAGGGGAGGAAGAGTTTTGCACTCAGGAGAGAACATGGATTTTTCCAGAGTAGAAAGACCATTCAATAACACTGGGATGAGGTGCTATATGGATTCTCCCACCCCCTCTCCCCCCACCCCACGATTTCCCTGGCCTAGAATTCTTACACAAATGGGTATTAATTAGGTTTTTCATAGGAAAAGAAAAAAACAGTGAACTCCTGGTGGTCCATTTTCATGTTCTCATCATAGTCTCATTCCAGGGGATTCAAACCATGCTTTTGGTCAGGGATTCTGAATTGCAAATGTTTTCAAGGATCCTTAGAAGGGGTTGGTAGCTCAAAGGCCTTCAAGCCTTTGAGGTGGTTTTCACTTGGAAACACTGTGTGTGTTCCAAATTATATTACTCCCTAGCTCTCTACCTGCAACGGGAAGAATGCAGGAAGGGTTGGAGGAAGAAGGCAAGTACTCTTTAAATAAATTTTGTGAAAGAAAAATACTTGGACATTAATCAACAAGGAATCTTGGAGAAAGACAGGTTTGAGTTGGTCAAGTAGTAGTGGATATTGTAATAAAAATATAATATATAATAGTATAGCACTGTCATAGCACTAGAGCACTGTCGTACCATTGTTCATCGATTTGTTTGAGCAGGCACCAATAACGTCTCCATTGTGAGACTTGTTACTGTTTTTGGCATGTCGAATACATCACAGGTAGCTTGCCAGGCTCTGCCGTGTGGGTGGGATACTCGCAGTAGCTTGCTGGGCTCTCCGAAAGGGACAGAGGAATCGAACCCGGGTCAGCCATGTGCAAGGCAAATGCCCTACCCTCTGTGCTATCTCTCCAGTCCATATAATAGTATAATTAAAAAATTATAGTAAAAAATTTTAATCTACTGAAATTAAATAACTACAAAAATCAATAAACTATTTTTTAAGATGAAAACAAGTTTATTCCACTATTAAGCAAGAGAAGACACATCAGTAATGTGAAGGACCAAATTAGCAGAGTAGTGAAAGCCAAGAGGTTTTTAGTTCCAGCAAATATGCTGATCATAGTTATGTGACACTATGTTTCTGGGGAGTGTTGAGTGAACAGACAAATCTGTGCAGTGGACAGAAACTCTCCAACACATCCTACTGTTACAGAGAAAGAGCATTTTCTCAAAAAGAGATGCTTATTAGCCTCTGGAAAAAAAGAAACAGATTCTCCTTAGGGTAATGTTTCATACCTGGGGGTTAGAAGATTCCCTCTGGGATTCCAGAATAGCAAAGATAGAGCCAACCAACAGACAGATGGGTCACTGAAAGGAAACAAGTTCATAAGTGGGTAAATATTGCCAATCAAAGGGCAAGAATCACTGCCTTAAAATCATCAGATTCGGAGGCTGGAGCAATCAGTATGGCATTTGCCTTGCACTCGGCCAACCTGGGTTTGATTCCCAGCATCCCATATGGTCCCTGAGCACTGCCAGGAGTAATTCCTGAGTGCAGAGCCAGGAGTGACCCCTGTGCATTGCCAGGTGTGACCCAAAAACCAAAAACAGAAAAAAAAATCAGATTCCCAGCCCTACAAACTTTCAGTAAGGCTGGCAGAAATGCATCACTCTGGCTCAAGGTTTTTAAAGTTTGGGTTAGTTGTAATAAAGCACTCTTCAAGTTTTACATCTCTTAGGCAAGTGGAAAATTTTCCTTTTAGAGGACTTCAGTTTAAATCACATTTTATATGAGTAATATTTTATATGTATAAAATATATATGTTTATAGATGTATATTATAAGCTTAAGTTTAATGATTTCCTCACCCTTTTTCACAAATATTATCAACTGAGTCTCCCAAAACTTCTGTGCCATACTTATTACTTTTGTTCCTATTCTCATTTTATAAAAAATAATAAATATCATCAAAAGTCAATAGTTTGCCCCAGGAAACAGTCAAAAGTTCCAAGAGATTTAATCATTTATTTTTCCAAGTCATACTTAATAAAAGCAGCAAAATATTGCAACCAGCATATATATGTATATATATATATTTATATATAAGACTATGCTTTAACATGTAGACACAATTAATTAACCTAATGAACATTTAAATTTTAGAGAATAATGATGACCTTTCTCTAACTGAAAAATAACAGCAATAACTCCATCAATGGGAACAAGATGTTAGCAAACATTTACTTATAGAACCAGAGAGATAGTACAGCAGGTAGAGTGTTTTTTTGCCTTGCACACGGCTGACCTGGGTTTGATCCTTGGCTCCCCATATGTTCCCAGAGCCCTGCCAAGAGTGATTCCTGAGAGCAGAGCCAGGAGTAAGCCCTGAGCACTGCACGGTGTGGCTCCTAAGCAAACAAAACAGCAACAAAACATACACACACAAATATTTACTCAGCCCGCCATGCAAGCTCTCCTCCAAGACTAGGCAGGGCCCTGGGCCAGGAACCTGGAAAAAACCTTCAGAATGCCACAAGATGCAGAAACGAGGAAGAAGCAGGACCAGCCAGAGTTGCGGGGAGGGGCGGGGAGGCAGGGGGAGAAGTGGGCAGGCTTCCAAATAGAGAAGCAGAGAAAGCAGGAAGAAATCAGAGACTAACTAGACAGAAGCCAAAAGGTCCAGGCACAAAGTAGGGGAAGAGGATGTGAGGGGGAGGACTTGCTTGGAGCTGGCTGTAAATCACCTGGAGCTTGGCCCCGGGATGACAGAGGGATGTTACTTAAGGGGCTGAGCTGGCTCACATGTCTCCACGCAAGAAAGACAAAAGAAAATGCAAACAATCATCTTGTACAAAGAGAAGTCAAGGTAGGATGATTTAAAACAACACACTTTAAAGGTCCATTGACAGCAGCTTGCAGGAAAACTATTATCAAACCAAACGTGCTACACGGATGGAATTCAGGGGAAGAAAAGGACCACTCCTGGCTGGCTAGGGCAGCCTCTAGAAATTTCACTGAGCAATGATACAGACCATGAGACATGTGCTCGGGGCCCATTCGTCTTGCCAACTTGCTTTGAAATGTAACGGAGACTTACATTTCACTTCTCAGTTTATCACTCATGGGAAGCTCAACCTTTGCTCCCTTTATTTATTTTTTCTTTTCCTGCATTAGATGATTTTTCTAAAAGCCAGCCACATGATCAGATCAGCAAGGCTTTGTTTTATCTAATTTCAGAAGAGTTATGTGGGGTGGGTCTGCACTGTGTTTGGCACAACACGGAGTGCTGAGCTGAAATTAATAGACACAGATATTAATAAGGCCTGGGAAAACCTCAGGAAACTCAGTCATTCGGGAAATACAGAGAGATTTGAAGACTCTTAAAAAGCCCGGTGGAAAAGTCTACAAAGAAATTCAGGATGAAAGCTAAGAGCAATAAGTTCTAGTTTTAGGAGGAAGAATGTTTTTTTTTTCCAATTCATTTATTCAACAAACATGTTGATTGTCTCCCAAACTGACACGAGTATGGAGCTGAACTTTGGGTCTGGAACAGATAAATTATATTTTAAATAAAGGAAGAAGTCCATACTGGTGAGAGCCAAGAAAGAAACATTTAGGCCATCCTAAGACTAGCAATGAAAAGATAAAATCTAAGAGAATGGATGTAATTTGTGAGCACGGTAATAGTGGATGAAGATATTAGTCAACATATCAATATATGAGCTGTTCCCACTCTCCTTCCCAAACTATAAAATTCCCTTTTTTTTAACAACAGCAAAAAATAATCTTTTATGTTGGAGTAAATAGCACTTATTTTTAATTGAATCATAGTGAGATACACAGTTACAAAGTTCATAATTGGGTTCAGTCATACAATGTTCCAATAGCCTTGTTCCGTCAGTGTACATTTCCCACCACACACAAATGACAGTGTCCCCAGTTTCCCTCCCCCTCTTCCCCTGCCTGCCTCTCTCTCCCCCTCCCTCTCCCTCTCTCTCTCTTTCCCTCTGTTTCTGTTTCTGTCTCTGTCTCTCTCTCACTCTCTCTCTTTCTCTCTGTCTCTGTCTCTCTCTCTTTCTCTCTCTCTTTCTCTCTGTCTTTCTCTCTCTCTCTCTCTCTCTCTCTCTCTCTCTCTCTCTCTCTCTCTCTCTCTCTCCCTCCCTCCCTCCCTCTCTCCCTCTACTTCTCCCTCTCTTCCTCTCCCCTTTTTGGTTTGCAATACAGATACTGAAAGGTTATAAGGTCCCTTTACCTATTTTCAACACTCAATTTCTGTCCAAAATGATTATTTCCAACTCTTATACTGTTATCCTAGTTCTTCTCTTTCCAAATTGCCCTTTGCCCCTACACATTCTTGTGGCAAGCTTCTAACCATTCACCAGAACTGGTGTATAAAATTCTTTTTCAGAAACTCTTAAGAATTTGCCATGAGAAAATTCTACTTTTTCCCAAAAATGTATGTTATATAATTCATGTTTTCCTTTATTTCATAAGTTTTAATCATCGCCTCTTTTTTTCATTCCCCTCCCTCCTCTCTTATTCAAAAACTCTAAAATGAGAGTGACATTTTGGTGATCTCCTCAAATACATTTCCCTTTCCAAGAACTTGATTTCCCTTCTTCTTATCACTATCATATTTTTGTTGCTTAAAGAGAGCACAAACATAAACCTCCAGAGCAAACAAAAGCTATACCCTAGGGGATGGAGCCATAGCACAATGGGTAGGGCGTTTGCCTTGCATGCGGTTGACCCCAGTTCGATTCCCAGCATCCCATATGGTCCCCTGAGCACCGCCAGGAGTAATTCTTGAGTGCAAAGCCAGGAGTAACCCCTGAGCATTGCTGAGTGTGACCCAAAAAAAAGCAAAAAAAAAAAAAAAAGCTATACCAGAGGGACAGCACCTAAAGATCATTAGGGGAAACTGCGGACTTATTTTCCAACTCAGGAGAATATTGTAAGAGGAGGGAAAGAACCAAAAAGTGAAAATCCAACAAGGATGAGCTGTTGTGCTCACCCATTCACCTTGGGGGTAAAGCTAGGCTGGGGAAGTAGTGGAAGAAGTTTCCACGTTGGATGAGGGTTGGTTCCCAGGGAGCCCTGGCCCTACTTCTTATGTGAAGATAAAACAACAGCATGACAATAAATGGGTGAGGTGGCTACCTGAGCAGTTTGCTGTGATTGAGTGGGCCTTTGGGAGTCCTGAACACTGAGCATGTCATCGGTGAAGCGAGAGGGGGATTAGTAGGTCCCATAAAATACTAAACCATGGGGCTGGAGTGATAGCAGAGTGGGAAGGGTGTTTGCCTTGCACGAAGCCAACCCAGGTTCGATTCCCGGCATCCCGTATGGTCCCCCGAACACCGCCAGGAGTAATTCCTGAGTGTAGAACCAGGAGTAATCCCTGAGCATCACCAGGTATGACCCAAAAGAAAAAGAAAATGCTGAACCACCCGCCGATCTTGGCAACATGAGAGCAGCAGCCTTGAGAATCAACATGGTTCTTGCAGGCCGGGGGAGTTGAGCCACATTCAGTGCCCATGCGAGAGCAGAATTCCCTTGAGCTCAGGGCCAGAAATGTCTCCATGTAATTCAAAGGGATCTAGCATCACTCACCCATTCCCATGACTACATAAACTCCTTGCTGTACTATGTGCTATGGGATGGGGTAGCACTGTAGCACTGTCATCCATTGTTCATCGATTTGCTCGAGCGGGCACCAGTAACGTCACCATTGTCAGACTTGCTGTTACTGTTTTTGGCATGTCAAATACACCCGGGTAGCTTGCCAGGCTCTGCCATGCAGGCGGGATACTCTTAGTAGCTTGCCGGGCTCTCCAAGAGGGATGGAGGAATCGAACCCAGGTGGGCCCTGTGCAAGGCAAACACCCTACCCGCTGTGCTATCACTCCAGTAGGGAGCTGAAAGGAGAGGGGAGATTCCTTTAAGGGAAGCTGATTCTGATTGAAAATTTAAAATTGATTTTTGGTGCAGGGAGAGGAGAATTGAGAGCTATTTGGGGGATCATGCCTGGTAGTGCTTGGGGGAACATGTGGTGCCAGGTTGGGGAAAGCTACCGCATGCAAGCGAGTGCATTGGTCCCTGAACTATCTCTATTTCCCCTCCCCCAAATGTGAATTTCCAAGGAGACCATTGGAAATACCTTAGATTGAGACATCTTTCATGAGATCAAGTTCCCATTTCCCCACCTGCAAAACTGAGGGGCAGGTCAACTATGAAGAATAAAATAACAATTTCTGTGTCTTATCTTTCTGTATCTTCCAATACCTATTTTTAGCATGCTAGTTGAAAGAGGACATGTAGGTCGCCCTTGGCTATGGAGACAGAATAGCTAGACTCTCAAAGGTGGATGGTGTTACTTTGAAAAAAATCTGTCCCATTGTCCACCAACCGTTGATTTCCATTTTGAAGTGAAAAAAAAAAAGGTGTTATTCAGAGAATATTATTTTTTCAGAAATGGTTACGTTGTTAAAGGATGATTGTTCTCTGCTAAAAGGAAATATTTCTAAATATGTAGAAACTATAATGTAAGTTTCTCACAGTAAGCGAAATTCCTCTCCTAACAAAAGGTTACTCCCACTTGCTTTGGAGAAAGGAAATCTTGCCATTGGCCCTTTTTCAAATAAAAAGAAAGTCTGCTATACTGCATTCACACTGTTCTCAATTTATGAAGAGAAGGCAGGTGCCCAATATAAATATTATAGCTAAAGGAAATCAGTAAAGAATAAAATTATTACAGGATCAAAAGCTAAAATATCCACAAAGGTTAGGAGGGCAGAATCGGGCTCACACTGGGTCACAAAAAAAAAAAAAAAAAAAAACATATCAGAGAACTTCAGTAGACAAAGATTAAGCCATCTCTGCTTTGCAATCCTCAGATTTTTCCCCCCCAAATCTCATAGAAGTCAGAACTTTTTGATAGCCTGGGAATAAGTCTAATTCACTAAATGACACAAATATAGAGATGGAGCAAAAGAATAATCCGTTTCTCTTAGTTTCCCATGAAAATCTGAAATTACCATTGCAAAAGGAAAATGGCAAATGCATGGCAATGACCACTGCAAGACTAGAAACGCATGATAAACAATCATTTCCCCCTACTAATGAAAATACAGAAAGTGAAACACTTTATTTTACAGGTGCAAATATTTTTATGACAATATGCAAATCAGATGAAGTTTCAGAGATAAAGGCTTTGTTGGTGGTGGTGGTTCCAACCTTTTGGGAAGCAACAGAATGAAATGTCTCCAATCCCAGAGCTACAATACTGTCATTCAAGTGCTAAGAAGAAACTTTAAAAAGGAACCCAGGAAACAGCACGTAGCTGAGGGCACACAGATACTTACAGATAGCTCATCTACAACCACCCAAACCAATCAAACAAAAAAACTTCCAAACTGGAAAAATGAAATGTCCCAAACAGGTTTATGATACACTAACGTCATATAAAAGACTGCTTCTTTGAAATTACGTCTAATGCAAACCATCTGAAAACAATGGGACTGTTTATTTTGGAATGCCAAACGGGAAAAGAAGATATCAATAGATACCTACCCTCTGTGGCAAATATGGGAACATGTCTGCATGCAATATGAAAGTAATAAAACCGTTTCTTCTGATAGCGGGGCTCAGTTATGGCTTGTTTAAAAACTCCTTGATTTTATTTGTGTGATCTTAATAAACAAACATTCTGCTCTTCAAATGTGTATTTGTTAAGAGAGGCCTTTGAAGAGGAAATGTGGCTCTGATAGAAATCCAGATGGCAAAATTACAATGTATTTAAAGGATTCTTTTGTAATCGAGACAATTAGAGATTCAAAGTAAGGAAGAATAAAAGGATGGGAGCGAGAGTGAGTGGCTGAGAGACGCACCTGTCCCACTACAAACTCGGGTGTTTCTCAATGAAAAGAGGAGCAGAAGGAGTCCAGGTAAGAGAATTAATTTTGTTTCCTTTTTGAGAGTTTAACTCTTAACTCTGAAAAGTAATAAATTTGCAAGTAAGCAAAATAAAGTCTGAAAAATAACCTCTCTTGGTTAGCTAAGCCTTAGAGGAAATTGCCAAATCTGAGTTGAAAAGAAAAGACAGCAGCTTTAGCAAGAGTAGGGACTAAGTAAGATTCCCACACCCAAGAAATGAATGCGCCTCACCAAAAGGACCCAACAGAGCTTTTAAAATCGAAGCTAAGAGCGACTTGTGGGTAGCCCTTGCATTGGACAGAGCCCAGCATTTGAAGGTTAAAGCATTTTCTAAGGAGAGAATGGAAACCAAACTCAATTAAATGGAGATGGAGAGTAAATTGAATTTAGTGCTCAGAGGTGCATTAGACTTGAAGAGTTGTACTTCTTTTGGCCATCCGCAAGGCAAAACAGAAAAAGCCCTGAAACCGAGCTTGAGAAGGCAGGAGCGAATCACGACTGTGCCAAATAGCCTTAGTGAAGAAAAATGGGGGGACACCGAAGCTACTAGGTTCCTTTATGAAAATGAGAATGGAATAAACTACGTTTGATTCCCCAGATCTGCTCCTCCCAGGATAGAATTCTCCAGCTGGGACTGCATAGACTACTTTTGGAAATTAGGAAGTTTCCAGATCACGTCCAGAAGAGTTGTTGTCAACGAATGAATATTTCAGGGTTCTTCAGAGCAAGATCCACCAAAAGTGCACATTTATGTTAAATAGGTTCGTTGTCGTTTCCTTGCAGTGAGGAGATGACACAAGGCACAGAAATAAGAGGAAAAAGTTCAGTGAAAGAGTTTTAGGATGAATCCGTATAAAACTGAGCTGGGTGATTTTTAAGAACGGCTTAAGGAAACCCGGGGTTGTTTTGAATGGGGGGAGGGGCGGTCATCAAGCAGAATTTGGAGATCTTTTATTTCTAGTAGCTCGAGTGAAACGGGAACTGTAAGTTATGGGTAAAGAACAGCTGTCACTCACATTGGCTCAGCAAGGAGACTGCAAAGTCACTTTGGTTTGGATGGCGTTTATGCTTCTGACTGTGAACAAATGTATTTACAGAGCAGTTCATTTTTTTCGTCTTGCTTCTTCCATGGCCGGACAAGGAGATTGTCTGAGAGTGATATTCTGTGAAATTGTTTCTGTCCAACAGAACTGCATGGTCTGACTGTTGGAGGCAGACAGCTCCCAGCGAAGAGCAGTCAGGAGCTGCACTTTTGTTTCTCCCCATGAAGAAAATAATTAACTGCAGGGATAAGTAATTAGCTCAGAAGCCAGGGAAGGAGGCCCTAGGCTAGAAGCTATTGAAAGGTAGAGAGTGTGGATCCATAAAACTAAAGCTCTAGGAGAAAGAGGCAGAAAACAAGTAAAAGGTATTGACTGGGGAGGTGGGGAGGATGGAGCAAGACAGACAAAGAAGAGGGAGAGAAAACTCCGGGGATGTAGAGCTCGCACAGGCTCCCTGTCCACGCACTCACTGGCCCATAGAGTTCATCGCTGGGGCAGATTGGAAAGGGATTCAGTCAGGCCAGACACAGTCATTTCTCAAGCAGTTCCTAGTTCTCTGATTTTATGAAACCAAACTTCAAATGGTATTTTATCTCCAATACAAATGGGAGTTGTGTTTGAAGTAACCACTTCTGGTCGATTGGGGTAGTTTATTTTCTTTCAAACGGAATTAAACCATTAGATGCTGTTCTCTCTTCAATCTCTAAGTCATCGACGCACGGATCAAGGAGCTGGCCATTTACATTTTCAAAGCTATCAAAAGTAGAAATTTACGTAGGGCGATATAATATTTAGGAGGGGAGAAGTTTACACATCTGGGAGGAAGATGTGTTTTCAGGTTACAGTGGAATCTTTGGGATTCGAGAGAGGAAGATACATTTCTCAAATAGTATTTCTACGCATGAGAGCCTATACAGAAAATTTTTTCAAAGGACCCTAAAATACACAAACAACAACAAACTTCTCTTTCCAACACAGCTCAGCTCAGTGAGGCTGAGTACAGCCACAGTGTGCAATGGTTAATTGGCTGCACATCCTGAGAAGTGTTTAAGACAGAGTTTGGATAATGCCAAAAAGTATTCAGAGAGCACACACTGAGGCCCAGAGCCCTCCATCCTACATCTCCGGGTCTCCTGGGGTATACATTTAGGAATAGGCTGGTAGTAGGCATCACCCAGAGCTACCAGCATCCGAAACATTTGGGGAAGTCACAGCGAAACGCAGGGGCAACAAAATGACAAGAGAGCGATTCTGGTATCCATTCCGGTAATTGAGTCTGCAGCATGTCAGAGGCAGGGCACCCCTGTGGAGGGCGTCAATAACTCAGTTCCTCAAGGGGAAGCCGTGCTGGCACCTGGGTGGATCCGTGACCTTTTGCAGATGGAATAGCATTTGAACAGACCACATCAGGAAGAGAAAAACAATCAAAAGAAAAGCAATTTGCTAAATGAAATCTACATGAACAAAAGAGTGTACAGCAGCTCAGCAGAACCTATAAGGATCAGCCAGTAGACGTTGGCACCTCCACTATCCTGATAGAACTGCAGCAGCCCTGGGGAAACCAGATATATATGGAGGCTCCACCCCCCCCATCACTTTTCCTACGAGAGAGACAGACAGACAGACAGAGACAGAGACAGAGAGAGAGAGAGGGAGAGAGGGGGGGGCTGGAGCAATAGCATAGCGGGTAGGGCATTTGCCTTGCACGCGGCCGACCCGGGTTCGAATCCCAGCATCCCATATGGTCCCCTGAGCGCCGCCAGGAGTAATTCCTGAGTGAAAAGCCAGGAGTAACCCCTGTGCATCGCCGGGTGTGACCCAAAAAGCAAAAAAAAAAAAAAAAAGAGAGAGAGAGAGAGAGAGAAAGAGAGAGACAGAGACAGAGAGAGACAGAGAGACAGAGACAGAGACAGAGTGTGTATGCATTATTTGTAATTTTTCTATCAACTTTAATTCTTATTAGCCAACCAATGAAGCTGTTGTTTTGTTTTGGGTATTTTTGTGTGTGTATTTTGGGGTAAATATCAATGTGACTTTTTCACAGTTTTAGTGCAAAGGACAAATCACGCAATAATGGATCAGCTAGATTTTTGTCGGATTACAGTTCTTTGTCGTCAGTGCTCAGGACACTAAACCTGATGAAAACTGACAAAGTTCAGAGCAGCTTTTGGAGTACTAAGGTGGGTCTCTGAGAGGATGCTTCCGCGTCCCAGGCTCAGGCCCAGATAGCAGTATGTGAAGGTGTGCCCCCTTTTAAACGGCGATGGTAATAGGATCACAGTCCCTGGCACCTTATTGAAGACAGTGGTTCTCACCTAGAAACATATTAGACTGACCACAAGAGGGTCATTAAATCCTAACGCAAAGCTCTACAGTAGCTCATTTCAATTCAAACCAGGGGCACTGATAGCTTTAACAGTTTGCCTAATGTGACTTCAAATTTAAGAATCTAGTTTAAAGGGGAAAACAACCCAGGTCAGTAAACATTTTATACTCGTCTTACTCTGACTCGGTGGGAATGGAACAAATGCCTATCTGGAGAATCAGAGGATGAGAGTCAGAGAGATGGCAGAATCTTTTGTTTTCCTGACCTGGCTTTGATTCTCAGCATCCAAGCTTCACCAGGACTAATCCCTGAGCGCAGAGCCAGGAGTAATCCCTGAGCACTGTCAGGCGTGGCCCCCAAATCAAAAACAAAAAAAGAGGAGCTTCTGCCGTTTGGATAGAGGGTCACTTATGCCTACAATGTGTGTGGGATGCAAGAGCTGGTCTGGGAGGGACAGAGTGCGTTGTTGCTTTCTCGCTAAGAAAAAGAGAATATGCCGAGAGGGACCCAACCAAGGGAACACCCAGTGCCTGACTCCCTCACCCAAACCAACAATGATTTCAACCACCTTGAGTCATCACTGATCCAGGTCTAGACGGTCTTTGTGAATGGAGACAAAGTCCAAAATCAGGACACTGCTCTGCCAGTTTTTCTGGGTCCTCCGAAGCATTTGCCATCCTTGACTGCTTTTGTTTATGTTTCCCCCAGGTATTTGGCACCTGGGATGCAAAGTGGCCATGACAAACAAGTTTTGACAGCAGGAAACCAGGAAGTGTCGAGAAGCCACGGTGCAGAAATGGAAGGCTGCTGGGTTCTCTACATTCCAAAGAAATATTTTTCCATACACTCTAGCCTGCTGGTAAGATTCCATTAAAAGTTACGCATCCTGCTTGGCATTCAGTGTGTTTGCACATTCCAGGGGAACATTATAAGCACATTTGCTTTGATACCTTGCCATTTCGTGAGGGTCCCTAAGGTTTTAGAATTCTACCGGATATGAAGACATCACATCTACTTTTCAGTTTGCTGAGTCCGCACTGTAGCACTGTCGTCCTATTGTTCATTGATTTGCTCGAGCAGGCACCAGTAACGTCTCCATTATAAGACTTCTTGTTACTGTTTTTAGCATATCAAATACGCCACGGGTAGCTTACCAGGCTCTGCCGTGCAGGCAGGATACTCTCGGTAGCATGCCGAGCGCTCCAAGAGGGACGGAAGAATCGAGCCCAGGTTATCTGCATGCAACACAAATGCCCTGCTTACTCTGCTATTGCTCCAGTCCAATTCAGACTAAAAAGACAATCTTTCATTTCTTCTTAGTAATCATTGTAGTAGCTGAAATCACGCACAATAATATCTCTAAGTAATGTGACATTTACTGTGGTTGGGCACTCTCGTGTAACACTGAAAACCTCGAGAACCCTGTGAAGTCAGTGGATAGTGAAACCCACTCTGCAGTGCAGAACCTGGAGCAGAGAAAGTGGGGTGAAATCACCTGATCCAGAGTCCCAGAGATACAACACTGGATTCCAGACAGTCCAGCTGGCTCCAGAACCAACTGCTCTGGAGCAAAGCAACAACTTGTGACAACAACAACAGCAACAACAACTTTTCTCACCAACATGTGAGCAAAGGCAGAAGACCCTCCGTTGCTGTTGAGAACCTTCCTTTCTACATTGTTATTTTCTACCCTCAAATCATATTTAAGTAGTCCATGTTATCATAGAGAAATTCAGCACAGGGCCCATGACTATTGTTATCGAATCATCCATAGAACCGTTTGAAAAAACCCTTCCTCTGGGGTGGAGACCTGGGTTACTTTCAATATTTGTTGCTACAAACAGCCAACACAGCCAACAGGAAGCAGAAAGCATCTTGGTGTCTGTCTCTATCTCTCAGGTCAACTTTTTTTTTTTGCTGGAAAGAAGGAGATTTGGGGAGGTGGGGAGCTCCCAAGCAGTGCTCAGGGGATTGGTGATCATTTTTGCCAAGCACTCATACGCAGAATCACACCCAGCCATGCTGAGGGCAGGGCATGGCTGGTGGGTATGTGGTATGATCCTGCAAACCATTGGCCCTACCCTTGGTCAACTTTTGCTAGAGTTGTTATAGTATATTAATAAGAGTGAAATTTGTTGTTACAGAAGTGAAATGTCTGGGGTGTAAGGTAGCTGCATGGTTTAGCTCGCCAGTTATAGTCAGCTTATGCTCTCAAAACTCAGGACCAGGGCGCTGGAGCGATAGCACAGCGGGGAGGGCATTTGCCTTGCAGGCAGCCAACCCAGGTTTGATTCCCAGCATGCCACATGGTCCCCTGAGCACCGCCAGGAGTAATTCCTGAGTCCAGAGCCAGGAGTAACCCCTGTGCAGATGTGACCCAAAAAGCAAAAAAAAAAAAAAAAAAAAAAAAAACCTCAGGACCATTCACACTCTTGATAAGAATGCAGGGCGATCTTACCCGCACGATGCTGGGTCTATGAACAAGCAAAAATAAATAACTCAAAACAATTTACAGACTCTTATTCTTCAATTGCCATGGTTCAAACCTAGACCCCTTTTAGTGTAAGCCAACTTTCTCAAGAATTGTGGCAATTATTTTTATTCTTACTAAAAATAGGTTGATTATGTATTACATCAGCTAGTTAATACCATACACCAAATCCCAGCTTGAATTTAAAATATTACTTCATTCTGTGTATAATTCATAATGTATAAAATCTGCCCCATGTATTTTTATTTTCTGTTTAACACAAATTTAAAATGAATATGAAAATCAAAAATACCTGTTCCTAAAAAATATATACAAAGAGACCCCTTGGAATTAGAGTTCCACCTTAACGAATATCAGTCACACTTAAAAAGCAAGTTTAAAAGATCTTGAGGATAGGGCTAGGGGAAAAGAAAGAATAAAGAGAAACTATACCCAACTTTTAAACCACCAAGAATGTGCTGGCCAGAGTCAAATTGTTGGCAGCAAAAGATTTTTATAATTTCTTTTCCATAATTGAGCCTAGTTGGATAATTACATTTAGAAAAATAAGAGAGTAACCACAGATGTGAATGTAATGGAATTTAAAAAATAATCATAATAAAGTGTAGACCTATCTCTCATGGAAATAAAAGGGGCAATAGAAAACTCATCATTGCTGAATTTAGTTCAATACTAAGTTCCTCCCCAGCTGGGAGTTTTCTTCCCTTTTCCTTCTACTTTCCGATCATCATATTTCCAACTCTGAAATCAAAACAAACAAACAAAAACTTAATCATTCTCAACTTTAGAACCAAAAAAAATGGTATTCTCAAACCAAAAGAGCGATTCAGATCAGCCAGGAAGTCACAAACTGTCACACTTACCCATTTGTCACTTTCACAAACCAACCTGCGTATTCCCTGAGCTTCAGAGCAACACTTGAGAGGACCAAATCAGCTCTCACAGGGGAGGGCAGGGGAAGCTTTTACCCAAATTTGCTTCACCTAAAGATTTCAGAAGTCGGTACTAAGCAGCAGCTTGGAGTAAACCCATTCTTGAGACTCAGTGAATAGTTTAAGCTATCTGGGAGCATACACTGTACACTGTCATCCCATTGTTCATTGATTTGCTCAAGCGGGCACCAGTAATGTCTCTATTGTGAGACTTGTTGTTACTGTTTTTGGCATATCAAATACGCCATGGGGAGCTTGCCAGGCTCTGCCATGTGGGCAAGATGCTCTTGGCAGCTTGCTGGGATATCAGAGAAGGGCAAAGGTATCAAACTCAGGTCGGCCACATGCAAGGCAAAAGGCCCACCCGCTGTGCTATCGCTCCAGTCCATTTGGGGCATATCATGCTGAAAATAAACTGTAGGCTTTGGGATGAGACAACCTAAATAAAGCATTAGCCTCTAAAATGTGTTTAAATTGAATTTCTGGATACTTTGGCAAGTGTCCACTTTTAAAATTGTTCTGATCTAACTAATCTCTAATCAAAAGGATCTGAGTATATGGAACATTCTCATTAATAACGATAACCATTAACACTAACTGGATGATCCTGAGAAAGTCATTTCACTTCTTCTAGAGGTTCCAAAGAAAAATCCCTTATCTGCCTTTTTCAGCTTTCTGAGACCACCAGTTTCCCTTGGCTCCTGGCCTTGTGGAGCAATTGCACCCCTGTGACCTCTGTGCTCATCCTTATATACCTGACCCTCTTGCTTCCCTTTTTATGCCTAAAGACCTCTGTGTTATTACTAGCCCCTACCCCCCAGGTAATCTAGAATAAACTCTTCACCTCAACTATTCATTTAATCCTCTATGCTGGATATTTTGCCAGACATTCACACACTCCAGAGAGAGAGAGGAGTTGTGATCTTTGGGGGGTCCCTATTCTGCCAGTCACATTAGCTGTATGACATTTAGCAAAGGAAAATCTCAATGGGCCTCAGTTTCTTTATTTGTCAAATGGGACTTTTTAGTTATTTTGAGGACTAAGTCAGATAATAACGTAAAGTCCTGGGCAAAGGGACAGCTCACAGATCAAGTCTTCAATAATGCAGTTCAAAAACTCTTAAGAACTAATAATAAAAGAAGAAAAATGATTGCATTCCTTTAAACTGTTTTAATCTTTCTATTGTCTATGTTTGAAAGGCAACGTTAGGATCATTTTGAAACTGTCATTTTATTTTTTAAGCTATGTTTAGTATGAGTTTATATATAAGATACAAGGATTATTAGAGCATTAGTAATAGGTTAAAATGAATACCTATAGAAGACATTGAATGAAACATATCTTAGCTCCAAAGAATGATTAAATTGTGAAATAGGCAGTAGCTATCAAAAATCTTAAAAGTGTACATTTCCATTGACCCAGATAGCAACCCACCAAGAAAATATCCAAGGGATATATCGACAAAGACATTGCTCCAAGCCAATTTGTAACAGTTCTGTTTATAAAAGAAAATAAAGTGTGAAAATTAAATTATTTCATATCAGGAAATGGTTTTGATAAATTAAGCCTACAGTTGTTTATAAAAGGAAGAAGAGAGAATAAATAAAATGAATTGTAACATATCAAATTTGGTCAACTGTGAGTGTTTCCCTCCCCCACGCCCCCGCCACACACGTCTGCTTAGCATTCTTCTAAACTTTCAATGGTTTTCTACTTGGAACAGACTGCACCCAGTCTTGGTTGTGAAATGTGTTGCTTTTACCTTACAGAACCAATGATCTCTGTCTCATCAGCCCTGCCACACGTGAGCCTGCTGCTTCTAGAATCTTCTTCAAGAGAGGCGTGTGACCATAATCTCAGGAACCAACAGACGACTGAAGCCAGGCACAAAAGCAAACAGGACTCAGAGAAAGACAGAGAGGGCTTGGAAAATGAAGATGGCGAACAAAACCATTGGAATCCTGAGCTGGGGACTGATAGAACTTTTATGGTTGGAGAGAAGCATCTAAAATAATGGGGTTTTCAAGACTAGTAGAAACAAGTACCAGGAGGCTGACTCCATGGCTTGGAGGCTGGCCTCACATTCTGGGGAGAGGGCAGCTCAGAGAAGGGATCACCAAGTATAATGTGGTCGGAGGCCATGTGGGGGAAGGGTGATGCGGGCTGAATGTAGACTAGAGACTGAACAAAGTGGCCACTCAACACCTTTATTGCGAACCACAACACCTAATTAGAGAGAGAGAGAACAAAAGAGAATACCCTGCCACAGTGGTGGGGTGGGGTGGGAGGAGATGGGATTGGGGAGGGTAGGAGGGATGCTGGGTTTACCGGTGGTGGAGAATGGGCACTGGTGAAGGGATGGGTTCTCGAACTTTGTATGAGGGAAACAAGAGCACAAAGATGAGTAAATCTGTAACTGTACCCTCACGGTGATTCACTAATTAAAAATAAATAAAGGAAAAAAAATAAAATAATGGGGTTTCTGGCTAATAGCCTTGAATGCTTCCTCTGTGCAGTTCAGCTGTTGCTATTAGTATTCTCTCTCCATACCTGCATTTACATGTGTAAACCAGACTTCTGTTGCATCAAAGGCATTGACCTGAGATTATATCAGGGACTTTGTAAGCAGAGGCACGGGGGGATTAAGGGAAAGACTTTTCTGACGTTATAGTCTTACAAAAGAAGAGCAAATAATATGATCCTTATGTGGCCCTCCAGTAAGTACACCTGTGCCCTACACTTGCTATTCCATTAATTAACTATGTGACCTTGAGCAGATCAATTATCCTCTCAGAATTTATTTCCGGAGAAGATCAAACTAGAATTAATGATTTTTCTTAATTTTCTTGGAAACAGTAGGGGGAGGAAGCAAGGATGAAGTGAAACCCTCACCCACCCCCTCCTTTCACTCTTGTTTAAAACCAGAGCAATTATCACTTTTCTCTCTTTTGTTCACCTCTATTTCCTCATCAGAAAGAATAAAATCTGTTGTCTTTACCAAACATTTTGGAAAGTTCTTAACTAGAGGACTTACAGAGCATTTTCAAATGATGAATTGCCCAACCTGTATGGGTTCATGGCAAAATCATAGCTGGTGGCCAGAAAGTCAAGAAGTCAGGAGTCATATATGTAAAACTTGAGGATAAAGCTATGGGTCATGATACAGTCATTCCAAGCACCTACAAGGTTGCTAACAGGCCTGCAAAAAACTGTCTCTATGTCCGCTATGTTCATCAGGTGAACTCCTACTACACATTTCTTTTCTTTCTTTTTTTTTTTTTTATTGAATCACCATGTGGAAAGTTACAAAGCTTTCAGGCTTAAGTCTCAGTTACATAATGCTTGAACACCCATCCCTTCACCAGTGCACATATTCCACCACCAAGAACCACAGTAAACCTCCCCCCACACCCCCCCAGCCCTCCACCCCTGCCTGTGTAGCAGATAAATTTCACTTTACTTTCTCTTTACTTTGATTACATACAAACAAAAAACTCACTATTATTGTTTGGAGTCCTTTCCCCCCCCCCAGAGTCAGACATTTTTTTATTTTTAGCTACCAGTGGTGTATTTGATACACCAAAAACAGTAACAAGTCTCACAATGGAGACGTTACTGGTGCCCGCTTGAGCAAATTGATGAACAATGGGATGACTGTGCTACAGTGCAGTGCAGAACTTATTTTTAAAATGAATCACTGTGAGGTACAGTTACAGACTTACAAACTTTGGTGCTCACATTTCAGTCATACAATGATCGAGTACCGATCCCTCCACCAGTGCCCATTCTCCACCACCAATGATCCCAGCATCCCTCCCACCACCCCCACCAAATCTCCCCCAACCCAACCTGCCTCTGTGGCAGGGCTTTCTCTTTTGCTCTCTCTCTACTTTTGGGCGTTGTGGTTTGCAATGTAGGTATTGAGTGGCCATCATGTTCAGTCAATAGTCTACTTTCAGCTCGCATCTCCCATCCTGAGTGGGCCCTCTAACCACCCTTTACTTGGTGGTCCCTTCTCTATCTGAGCTGCCCTTTCCCCCAGCATGTGTTAAATGCTAGATTTGTTTTTGCTCTGGACCAGATCAAAGGGGCAAACAATAGGTTGCAGATTTTTTTCATTTGTACTTATGTCTGGAGGCTACACCAAGTGGTGCACAGGGTTTACTTCTGACTCTTCACTCAGGAATCACCCCTAGCTATGCTCGAAGGAACATATGGGGTGCTGGGAATCAACCTCGGGTCCACGGTGTGCAAGGCAAATGCCCTACCTATTGTACTATCACTCTTGCCCCAAATAGATTGTAGCATTAAATGAGAAGAAAAGGTCTGTGGTCCACATATATTTCACTTGTAATTCAGTTAACTGACAAGAACATGGCGGAAAAGGACCAAAGGATAACGTAGGTTTGTATTTGCTCAGATATCACGAAACATGAATCACGAAATCCCGTTAATCATCGATTTCTCAAGCAGGCTCAGTAACCTCTCCATTTGTCCTTTCTCTGAGATCTTAGAAGTCTCTCTCGACTCGGCCTTCCCAACGATGTCGCACTGGAGGCTCTTTCAGGGTCATGGGAATAAGATCCAGATTGTTACTGGCTTTAGCATATGAATAAACCATGGGAAGCTTGCAGGACTGTCCCATGTGGGCAGGAAACTCTCAGAAGCTTGCCAGTTTCTCACATATAGAGAAGTAGGCTACAAATTACCGCGCAGCCGCTCAGATATACTGAAGAGAATAGAAGCCAGGACTGACCATTTATTATCACTGAAACCTGGATACCCTAAATCTTCCTCAATTCTAGATAGCAATAATAATGGCTTCCATTAATTTAGCAACACCTATGGGCCAAGTACAGATGAGACACTCCATTCATCACTTCATCAACTCCTTCTAAATTTAACTGACCTTTTTTTTTTGTTTTAATGTATTTCATAATGTTTACAATGAAACCATTATCATTGTTTCACATTTGCAATACTGCTACACCAGGCCCACCATCAGTGTCAAGTTCCCTCTCCAGCAACCTCCCTGAATGTGCAGATCACAGTTCTATTGACAATATGTCAGTGTTTGTTTCCACTGAGGATTGTCTAATCTCGTGTTTTGTGTCTTTATACTCTGATGTGAGCAAGATTGTCTGCTATTTGTCTTTAGCTCTCTGGCTTTATTTACTTACCCCGATTTCCTTTAATTACATCCAAGATGCAGTCGAATACAAGAGTTTTCATCTTTGCTCACAGCTGAGTAGTATTTCATTGTGTATGTAAAGCACAATTTCGTTATCCACTCTTCTATTGTTGGACACTTGAGTTGCTTCCAGATCTTGGCTATTGAATATAATGTTGTAATGAACAGTGGTGTGCATAGGCCCTTTTCAAATGATGTTTTTGTGTTATTGAGATAGATGCCCATCTGTGGGGTTGCAGACAATAAAAAGACTCAAGAGATGTGAATAATTTGCTCAGAGACTCAGAACCTGTCGGAAAAGATGACTCAAACCTGGGGGTGGTGAGATACCACCTGGGTTAAGGCACCTGCCTGGCACACAATCAGTCCAAGGTTGATCCTTTTCACTGTATACAGTCAATCAAAAGTGATATCTGAGCAGGGACAGGAGTAACTCCTGAACACTGCCACAAACTGCCATCCTCCATCCCAAAAAAGGAGGGGTTCAAACTTTAACATTTGAGCCTGCAAAGCTCCACAATACAAAAAGAAATCTTAGATTTTATTGCATCAGCCACTAGGTACGCAAAACTAGGGAATCCTTAGAGTAATAAATAAAACTATAATTTTATAATTTTATAACAAACACATTTTAAGTCATAGCAAAGAACATCATACCTTTCTTCAAAAAGTCTTTTGAAGGTCAACTCCTTGCAGATGTAACTATTTTCTATTTTGGTCTGGTTTTAATTTGGTTAATATTCTGATTGAACATAGATATTTATGACATTTATTAAAAGCTTTTATTACTAATTTTGTGCAGAAAAAAATCTAATGGAGATGTATTGAAGAATTTCCATAAAATTAATGTCCGGACTTAATGGATGTCTAAGGTATCATTATTAATGAGAATGTTCCATATACTCAGATCCTTTTGATTAGAGATTAGATAGTTAGATCAGAACGTATTTAAAACTGGACACATGCCAAAGTATCCAGAAATTCAATTTAAACACATTTTAGAGGCTAATGCTTTATTTAGGTTGTATCTTTATGATGCCAAATGAAAAGCTGTAGTTACAAAAAATCAATTGATTTGGTCAGCTGCTGGATGATCAAAAGACCACATCATACTAGTGGGCTCTTACTGATGACTCTATGAAGTCATCAAGCACAACTTTCAATCTGTAGAAATGATGGCCATTCCTCTAAGACATTCGTACTGATTCTCACTTCACTTTCCATGGTCTAATCTTGACAGAGAAAGTCAGTGAAATATTTGATCTTTCCTAAGATCTCAATCCCACAGCTCTGGTGCTTGATAATGTGGAGGAAAACTCAGATATCCAAAGCTCCCAGGATAAGGATGTTCATACAGGTATGCATTTCTAGGAACACTGAATTACTAAGAGGTCACATCATATCCCAGATTTAGAACCATGTATTTAGAGTTGGTTTCAAAGTGTCCATGAGCTGGACTAGAGTGATAGCACAGCGGGGAGGGTGTTTGCCTTGCACTCTGCCGACTTGGGTTCGATCCCCGGCGTCCCATATGGTCCCCCGAGCACCACCAGGAGTGATTCCTGAGTGTAGAGCCAGGAGTAACCCCTGAGCATGGCTGGGTGTGACCCAAAAAACAAAAACAAACACACAAACAAAAAACCCAAAAACCAAAAAACAAAGTGTCCATGAGCAGAGTTAATTTAGTTGCTTTAGCTCCCTTGTAGGCATCCTAAGCAATATTTAAAATGCTGGTTAAAGCAAGTGCCTGCACCCATGTATGGAGACTGTGAATTAAGCCTTTGCCCCACGCCGGCTAACGGAGGAAAGAACCTTCCTTCTTGGTCTCTCTCCCCTCCGGGAGAAGGCGTGGTGTCCGACATTTTGTGGGTCCGTTGAGAAGGTACGAACTTGGTGGCGCGGAAAAAAAAAAAAAAAAAAAATGTGTGCTTTGAACTTGAAACAGCCGCAGGATACAGAGCCAGCCCTAGTCGGGCCCGTGCTCGGCTCCGGCCGGCCGGGTTTTCGGCCCGGGCGCCCATGCCCCTGCAGAGCCGGTGGATGTGGAACAAGCGGGAACCAGAGACAGCTTTAGGAATTGGTTTCTGGCAGAATTTTCCCAGGACTTTATACAGAAATCCAAAACCGCGCGGACGCTGCCGCGTCCGCGCGACTTAACATTTATAATTGTCATCAATGTGAAAGGGTTCCATTTGAACAGGTCAGACTTGGGGGGGAAACTCCAAATAATAACAGTAAGTTTTTGTTGAAATATTGAAGGTTCTTAATGTAACAGCCACCTCTGGACTATGAGCTAAGCAAAAGCCCCACGCTGGCCAACGTGGCGTGGAGTACACCATACTATGAGGCGCAGGAAGGGGGATGAGGGGGAAAAATTAAAAAAAAAAAAAAAATGGAAAAGGAAAAAGAGAAAAAAAAAGAGAGAGAGAGAGTTATGTCAACTATAGTGAGTTTTGTGTTGAATTATGGAATGTAATCAAGGTAAAGAAAAAATGAAGTGAAATTCATTAGTTATACAGTAGGGGGTAGGGGGTGGGGGCGGGGGGTAAACTGGGGTTTCTGGTGGTGGAATTTGGGCACTGGTGAAGGGATGGGTGTTTGAATATTGTATAACTGACATATAAACCTGAGAACTTTGTAACTTTCCACATGGTGATTTAATAAAAATTAAAAATAAAATAAAATAAAATAAAATGCTGGTTAACTAAAAGAAAATTCTGAAAGTGATTGGAAATTCAGATAAAGAGAGAACCTCAAAAGTGTGTGTCTGTGTGTTTGTGTGTGTGTATGTGTGTGTGTGATTTGGGGGCCATACCCAGTGGTGCTCAGGGTTTACTCCTGACTCCCACCTCAGGGATCACTACTGGTGAGCTTGAGGGACTGACCATATGGATGCAAGGAATAAAACCCAGGTTGGCTGTGTACAAAGTAAGTGCCCTACTATCTCTCCAGCCCTGGGAATCTAAATATTTCTGACCCAATTAGGAATAGGATTCTAAATCAGTTCTCTTCCTCTCTGTAAGTAATGCTATGGGCCGCTGGGTACCGGACCACCTATCTGTAGAACCCTGTCATAGCAAAACAGAAGCCAATTCATTTTACACTAGAATCTTCTGTAAGTGAACCTGTTCTTATTAAAACTGACCCTGAAGATTCTCATTTTTCTCAGTAGACCTTAGTTTCTTCTTATTCTGCTGGACCCAGCAGAAGCAGCAAAACCAATGATAATTACAAAATATGTTGTTTCACAAAGCAGCCTCTGAAACCAAGTAGGAAATGACTGTATTTTTCACCAGCTTTCCAAAAGTGTGAGAATTCATTAGACACTGGGGATGCCCAGCTTCTCGGAAGAGTTTGGAATATCTGTTCCTGCTGGGCACACATACCCCAAGGCAGTGTTTTGCAGAAGTGTCCCATTAACCAACTTTCCACCACTCTCCCCAGCATGCTGAGGTGGGTCCGTTACTATTTAGTTTCCTGATGCCTGCAGACATTTTGTCTTGCAACTTTGCCCCAAATTAAAAAGCTGGATGCTATCTCAGAGACCGCCTTCAATAGCCCCTTCTATAAACTGTTGATCTGAGGACCGGAAATGACTTTGCCCAAATCATCAGTGTATTGATAGTGGCAGCGTAGGAAGCAGGTTTTCAGTCTTCTTTCAATCCATCAGTTTTCGTCTGCAGATAAAATCAACCCCAACTGACACTTTAGCAGTGAATACCAAACATAGCTATGAAATATGGCACCCTTCAAATACACCTGACACAGTGCTAATCTCCTCATGACAAGGTTCTCTAACCTTGTTAGCTTTTGTGTCTCCAACCCACATTCAAATAAGAACACAGCTTTGGACCATTTAGGAAATGAGCTACGTGTTATACCGTGAGGTGTAGACGCAGAATTGAAAATTCAGAGCCAGCTAAGGTAATCTCTTAACTACCTTAGCTACTGTCTCGTCTTCCTCTGCCTGGATTCTTAGACTCATCTCACAAATCTGTGAAATTCTTACTCTGAGCTCCAGCCTGTTCAAGGTGCTGCAGATAGCACCGTGAATACACAACGCCGTTGGCCTGAGGAAACTTACAGTGTCCTCGTATCATGACCAATCATTTCATTGTGTACTAGCCGATAGACTGGAGCGATGGCACAGTGGTTAGGGCATTTGCATTTGCCTTGTACGCAGCCGATCCGGGTTCGATTCCTCCATCCCTCTTGGAGAGCCCGGCAAGCTACCGAGAGTATCCCACCTGCACGGCAGAGTCTGGCAAGCTACCTGTGGCATATTCGAAAACAGTAACAACAAGTCTCACTATGGAGATGTTACTGGTGCCTCCTCGAGCAAATCGATGAACAACGGGACGACAGTGCTACAGTGCTACCAGCTCATGGCCACAGAAATTTACAATCGCTTCCAATGTTCTGCCTGTCTCCTGTTCAGGAGATTTGCTTCTCTTCTATCCCCCCCATTATCCAGCTCAGGGACTGGCTCCTTGTCAGTGGTGTGTGAAAATCATTGAACTGATCTCTTAAAAACAAACAAGCAAACAAACATCCAACATAAAGGACAATGCAGGAAGAGAAACATACATTCCATGTATGTTTCTTAAACATGGAAGAGAGTCCAGCTCCCAGGGTACTGAAAACCAGGACTCACACCGAAGGTTCCTATCTATGTACCTACATTCTCAGATTTCTCCCTCCTCACAGGCCTCCCTGCTGATCTCCCTAGCCAGTTCTCCTCCTGGCTGTAGGATCCTGTCCTTTACTCTATGAAGCAAAAATGAAAACCGTCTGTAGGCCTTGTAGATGAGACTGCTCACTGCCGCAGGAGATGCAGGCCTCTTCCCCTGGGGTCTTGATTCAGGCACCGGGTTGACAGTGCAAGCAGATACCAGGCAAAGTAAACACTGATGGTGCAAACAGACATCAGTTCCAATTGTCTCTGGGAAGGACCCAGGCCCAGTTTGATTAGCAAAGGGCTCCTGATTGCATCCTAGCCAGAAGAGAGCTCTTCCTCACCCGCCCGGGAAGTGAAGAGACCATTTGATCACTGGCAGAGAGAACCCTCCTGGGTCCTCAGCTGACAGCTGTTGTCAGTCCTCAAAGCAGTTGCTGAGCTTGCAGGAAACAAGACTGGAGCCCTGGCCACTAGCAGGGTGGGTGTGGGAGCCCAGGCAAGGCCAGAAAGGAGGGCTTGAATGTTTCCTTTCCTGCTCAAAGTTACCTCCCCAAACTGGGAATCTCCTCATCCAGTTGAAGCTATGCCACAGTATCAATCACACGGGTGCCAAGAGCATCACAACAAAAAGTCACACACTAGTTGACCTGATTTGAAATAGACTCCAAGGAATTGCTCACTGTGTACATCATTTATTTGCTAACAAATGCATCAAACCTCCATTCGAAAGCAAATAAGGAACTAGCCTGCTAATGTGCATGTATGTTTCTTAAACATGGCAGTCTTTCATCAACCCATCTGAATAGACCCTGAATATTTAACTTATTATTTTCAAACTTTTACACACATAATAATAAATAATAATAATAATAATAATAATGTTTGCCTGAATTAAAAGAACTTCAGCCTTACCAATTTTATTTCAACTTGAATGTGTGTTTGTTTTAACCATCCTCTAGCCTGTGACATTTATTCACTGTCTACCTTTCTGTGGTCCAGTTTCTTTAAAGCGACCCTTTGAGGTAGAGAAATTTAGAACTTTAGATCCTAGAGTTGTCCTGACACTAAGTGGGATTATATACATACAAAGCCCACACAATAATTCACACCAAGGAAAGCCCTCAATTAATGGAGGTCTTGATTTTAATCTTTTACATTATTAAATACTATTTTTAAAATTGATTCTCTCCTTTTCACAGGATGGAAAAATTACATTCCTTTAAAGGTGTAGTATATCATTGGTTTGTCCTTTCTCCCTTGCCACAGAGTTTGGGCTTATCTGGTAATAATCTCTAAAAATTTTAGACAACATTGGTATGTCCTGTTCCCCTTGCCACAAGGAGCTTAGGTATATCGGGTCATGCCCATCAAGGTGCTCCCGAGTCACTCCCATTCCTTTTTCTATCTGTAACCACGTCTATGCTCTCTTCCCCAACCAGTTAATCAGCTTTTCCCCTAATCAGACTCTGTTAATTTGTAAAGTCAGACCTTTCTAGGACACTGAACTTGTATTGTAAGTTAATATTGCCTTTCTCCTCTCCTTGTGTCTTTTGAACAGTTTAATTTAAAGCAATGTCCTTTCTGTATGGACAAAGAAAGACAGTTGTTAATATGCTTTTGTAACATGGGATTTAATTGGCTTCGAATATTATTCACTCCTGGGCATCTGCTTTCTCGACTTAAGCCTCAGCTGCCCTTACTTCCTAGCACATCCAAAAGCAGGGTCCCAACGAGGGACGGGATGGACCCAGAACAAGCGGTGAGTTTTGTGCTACCCTGGCATCGAGATGGGCCTGGCCAAAGTGCCTAATGCTTAACTATAAGTTAAGAGCTTGGTCATGGACAGAAATGTCATGTCATGATCCAAAAGCAACGATGAGACTAGGACCCTGCTAGGGATAAGAAAGACTAATCTGGCCTGAGCACTGTAGTCTGAGATCGAGGTGACCCCAGAAGAGCAATTCTATAAGTTTAATGCATCTCTTGCTATGTCCATAACAAAATGATTAATATTATGAATACTTATATGTTAGTTGGACAAGGAGAGGAGAAACACACCCATGGGATTCCGCTCTTGGGTGGGTCATCCTGCTGGAAGAGAATCTGTCCTGGAAGCAGCATCCCCTGAGGGAAAGAACTTTACCCCTTTTGATTGTGACCACACCTATGTGTAAGCCCCAACCCCTCATGATTGGGGATTTAACTAGGCTGAAAGAGTGGACTGGGGGCCAGTTCCAGTGCCAGATCTGGAGAAGCTAGGTCGAGATCCAGATCAGAAGGAAAAGGAGAATGAAGTAGCATGGAGGAGGAAGAAGCAGGAGGAGAATCAGAGGAGAATGGAGATGGGAATGGAATAAACTGCAACTGAGACCAACCAGCCTGGCTCCATTCCTTCCTTCGCCTGCCTTGTCATTGCCATCAGCCTCCCCGGGGTGGGGGAAGCGGCTGGAGACTACCGAACGAAGGCAGCAGGAGAGATAGAGCGCCACTGCCCTGTGCCCAGTGTGGTGCTCCCTTCCTTTTTTGTGTGGTTACACAACAGGTATCCGTTAATTGGGACCAGGGAGAAGGAAGGCTCTCGAAGGATTGAAGCATAAGCACTGTATGCAGGAGCCCCTGATTTGATCCATGTGGTATCCCTAGAAGTGTCAAGAGTACCAGCTCAGAATAGCTCTGCCCCCAGCACTGTTGGGTGTAATCAAAAAACAGCAACAACAGGGCTGGAGAGATAGCACAGTGGGTAGGGCATTTGCCTTGCACGCGGTCGACCCGGGTTCGATTTCCAGCATCCCATATGGTCCCCCGAGCACCACCAGGAGTAATTCCTGAGTGCAAAGCCAGGAGTAACCTCTGAGCATCACCGGGTGTGACCCAAAAGCAAAAAAAAAAAGCAACAGCAAATGTATATCTTAATAAAGGATAATGTATCCACTTGCTTCCTAAAAGGAAAAATATTTGTGAAACCCCAGCAGTAGAAGCTATTTAAACCAAATATGCAAAAGAAAGATACCTGATTCTCTTTCCATTTTATGATTGTTAACAATTACTTAAAATTGGGGAAATGCGTAAAGGCAGAGTATTGAGAAAGTAATTTAAAGATTTCAAGATGATATCATTGAAAGCGATAGAAATTGTAAAGAAAAGTGTGTACATATATTATAGGCAAAATGAACAGGAATGAAAAGTTGGAAATTTTCAGCAAATTCAAGAGAATTTCAACAGAAATAAAACAAACTCCCCAAAAATGAGGGCACCAAATAAAATAAAAATCAATCTTTAAGTCATAGGACCAAATAAGTGGTTACACCAGAAGGAAAGCAGAAAGGATGAATCCTATGGTAAGGAACAGAATAAAACTCTTTTTTAACTTATATTTTTCTGCCCTATTCAAAATTTAACTTTTAGTGGTGTGATTCATGTAGTCTATACAGCATTGGTTTATATATATACTCCGGAAAAAATATGATAAAGCAGTTATTAAAAACAGAAGGGAAAATGACAGATTTCTTTCATGCCTGACCACAACCCAGACTTAATCCTAATCTAATTGTTATTTCAGTCTCAACCAAGAACGTAATCCTAAACCAATCTGAATTTTTCTGATAGTACCAGCAAGGTAATATGCATTGATATGAACCTTTGCTTTCCTTTTGCAGCTTTATCAGAAATAATCTTTTTTTTTTTTTGCTAACTACCTTGCCCTGCTATTTCTAACTCTATTATCCTCAATTTTTGCATCATTCCTTGTTGGGCCTTGTACCTGCCAGTGTACAAGTGTGTCTCACTCATAAATTAGATCTCTAAGTGTGTCAATTTTGTTTAATACAGTCTTACACCAACTAAAATGTACAATTAAAAAATGCTAAAAGAGAGCTAGACCGTCAAGAATAGAATCACAAAGTTTAAAAACTAGCAAAAAATAGGGTCTTTAAATTTCTTCTGTTAGCAAAACAAAAACATACACAACAAATATCCAGAATAAACATCTACCCAGAAGTCTTATCAAAAAGAACTTAACATAAATTTCCAAGGCAAAAAGTATACTATACGTTTAAATAAGCTTCTTAAGAGAAACAACAGATCATTCCCCAAGTTCAGATTTGATTTGATGGTATAACAGTGCATGAGATGAGATAAGATGAAATAAGATTCTTCTTCTAATCCTCTATTTCTCCCAGCTTTTACATTTCTCTGCAAAATTAAATTCAGCTATGAATCTATTACTTCTTCCGCACTTTGTGGGATAGCTGGTATACAAGTGTAAAATGCAAATTAAAATAGGTTTTGTGTCTTTAAATTATTCAGACATAAATGGTAACTCGAATTATTCAAAGCAATTTCCTGTTGTCTTTTCTATAACATGTAGATTTAAACCTGATATTCAGAGTGTCTTCAATTTGAATTAAAAAAAAATCAGTATCTGCCTTTTCTTATACAAAAATGAAGCTGCTTATATGAAAACACAGCTGATAAGAAGTGGCATAGTGGCATGGCATAAACTTCCTGAGCTTGGTGGCAGGTCTGTGTGTGGGGGGGGGACCTTGGAGGGGGCAGTCTCTAACATGACAGAATTTCTTTAAAACCTTTATTAGTTGACATTTTTTTGCTCCTCTCTTTAAAGTTATTTTGATTGCAAGTAGCAGAAAGCAAGCTTTTTGTGTTTAAAAGGTAAAGCAATACCTCAGAAAATTCAAGGGAGAATTGAACAAACAAGACGAAGAAAAGTGAAGAAATAGCCTTGCCCTGGGGACTATCCAGCATATCAAGAATTTCTCTCTAAAAATTATTTTCTCCATGGGATGATATTGCCCCCAAAGGGACAATACCTTGTGAGGGGGCAGAGAAGATGTTATGCTTTTATATATAAAGCACGAATGTGTGTATTGCATGTAGACTTCATGCAATCTAACTGGAATATTAAAATTTCATGGCAGTGGGAATCATTAGAGAAAATGTCTAAGACCCTCCTTTAAAAGGTGAAGAAATGTTAGTAGTTCATCCGCAAGCCCTGAATCTCAGCTCAAGGTTTTCCTACTTCTGTGATCCTGTTTTTCGTTCTTTTGACCCAGCATAGATTAATAAGGCATGAATAGAAGGTCACACTTATATCTGACAGACAGCCCTGATGGGGTCAGAACACGCTAGGCGAGAGAGGCAGGATGGAAACAAATAGCACCATCTAATGTGGCTCAAGAACAAGGCCCTGAGCTCCCAGTTCCAGTTACTGAGCATGCTCAAAGAGCCCTGACCCTATTTTCACTTTTCCTCGCATTAAGCCCAAAATACATTTCAACTCACAACCCCAACAGCTCCATAATGAGTTGTTAATAATAAATGCAATGCAGGAAGCAAGCTGAATCTTTTTTTTAAATTATTATTAGTGAATCACTGTGAGGTACAGTTACAAACATAAACTTTTCATGTTTGCATTTTACTCATACAGTGATTGTTTACCCATCCCTCCACCAGTGCCCATTCTCCTCCACCAATGTTCCCAGTATCCCACCCACCACCCCCGCCCCATTCCCCCCACCACCCCACCCTGCCTCTGTGGCAGGGCATTCCCTTTTGTTCTCTCTCCTTTTGGGTGTTGTAGTTTGCAATAGAGGTATTGAGTGGCCATCCTGTTTGGTCTATAGTGTACTCAAGAGTAGTAGAGATAAAGACCAGGAGGTCGGCCTCACAGCTTGGAAACTGGCCTCACATGCTGTGGGGGGAAAGGCAGCTGAGATAGAGAAAGATGTGTGCCGAAAGTAGACTATAGCAAACTGAATCTTATATGCATGTGCAACTTTTAAATCATTTAAATCATATATATATGATTTAATATATTATATATATATATATATATATATATATATATATATATATATATATATATATATATATTCCTCCCCCTGAGTCTACTTCTTAAAATCCAATTCCCCTAGAACGTGACTCTCCCTTGAGAGTTCCGATACCCATTTCAAGGGTTTGGAACGTTACTTTGCTAAATCTCTCTGCTTTCCGATGCAATCTGTCTTGCCAGAGAATTCTTCTCAAGATGAAAACAAAAGCCTGGACTTCAGGGAAGTGTCCGAACCTAAGTCTTTTCTTTCTTACCTTCACAAGGAGCAAGAACTATCCCCTGCCCAGGGTTCAGAGCTCCCCAGACATCTGTAGTAGTCTAAATGGAACTCGGGTACAGAGAGATGAACCTCTGGGAGGCCCGCAGGGATCTATGCCAGGCTAAGGAGACCTCTTATAGCCTAGTTATCCCTCTTGGAGAACGTGGAAAGCTACCGAGAGTTTCCTGCCCTCATAGGAGAGCCTGGCAAGCTCCCCGTGGTGTATTTATATGCCAAAAACAGTAACAATGATGGGCCTCATTCCCCTGACCCTGAAAGAGCCTCCAATCCGTCACCATTGTGAAGGATGAATAAAGAGAAGCTGCTAAAATCTCAGGGCTAGGATAAATGGAGACGTTACTGGGCCCGCTCAAGCAAATCGATGATCAACGGGATGACAGTGATACAGTGAAGGAGCCATATGTGAAGTCCCTAATGCTCCTTTTCACCTCTGCTTCTGACCTTTCGGCAAATTCCCTCAGTATCATTCGTTTGTGCAAGTTTCTCTCCTGTCTTCTCTTGGACCTTCCTAGATGGAACTAGCCAGTTCCAGTTCATTCCAGCCCGGATCCTGTGATTCCTCTGAGATTCAGAGTGGCAGGGGTTAATTGCCAGCTTTGGCACTTCAGACAGATGATGTAGGTGTGGCCTCAGGGTTGGAGACAAGGTGAACTGGTAATTAGCTGTGTCCCAAACAGGAACTCACCTGGCTAGCTCCTTTCTCTGTGGCCTTCCTATATATGGTACCTGCAGTGACTTCTACGCTCCAGACGTTTAATATCAGATTCAATCTCGAGAGTGCTGACATTTCTACTTGGACAAGCTTCACTTTTATGATGTAAGTCAATTGCCTAGACTTATAAATTATCGGGCCAGAGAGTACAGGGATAAGGGAGCATGGGTCCAAGCCAGGTTTAATCTCTAGTATTACATGACTTCCTAAACCCTGGAGGTTCTCAGCACCATCAAAGTGACCTTGGTGGTCCCTAGCTCTACAGGGCCTAAGTCACATATCCTTGGGTCCTTCCATGGAACTGCCAGCCCACTGGGAGTGACTTGAGAAACCAGCAGGATATAATTCATAACTTATTGGCATAACCCACATTGCAATAATAACCATATCCCTTGATTCAGTATAGGATGAGGGGAGAGGTAAGAACAACTGAAGATGGAAGAACAAGAGACTGGCTTGCTGTTGACTAGCAGTGAGCTTGGAAAGACTTCTTCAACGGTCTTTGAAGGGAAGGGTGGGCCTGTGGGCCTGAAGGAGGGTCCCTGGGAAACCAGAAGGAATCTCAAATCTTGCCCAATTGAGTGTCCACATGAATTTCCTGTTTCAGCTGTGCATGATCAGGACCTCCTGACTCCTCACACAGCCATTTCTTTTTCTGTTCTTACCTTTCATGAGTCTGATTTTCTTGATAGAAAGCTTGCAGCTCTCTTTTGGAGAATGCCACTCCTCAGAGACCCCACCTCTTCCTCCCTTAAGGTCGTTAAGATGTTGATTGAATAATGATTCAATCTGTCAGCATGCTGATAATTTCCGTATATCTACCCAGAGGCGATTGGAAAAGAACAGAGTGGGGGAACAGAGAAGCCACCACAAGAGGTGTCTACTATGAAACTGGGCCCATAGCTCTCTTTCCTGTCCTACTCTCTCCACGCCTCTCTAACGTTTTCCCTCCTATTTCACATAGAATGTTCCCTAGTCTCCAAAAACGGTTTGCTGAAATCTACTCCCTGATGTGACAGGGTTTTGAACTGGGATTTGGGGAGACAACTAGACCATGAAGGTAATGAGTGGAACTTGTGGCCTCACAGAACGGGGTTGGAATGATGTGTGCTGAAAGTAGGTAAAGGATCAAACATGATGGTCTCTCCGTATTTGTATTGCAAACCATATGGCCAAAAAGTAGAGAGTAGAAGGAAATCGTCCATCATAGAGGCAGGGGTGAGGTGGGGTGGGAGTGGCAGGAGGGATAGTGGGGACATTGGTGGTGGAAAATGTACGCCGGTGGTGGGATGTGTGTTCAATAATTTTGACTAAAACTCAATCACAAAAGCTTTGTAACTGTATCTCATGGTAATTCAATTTTTTAAAAAAGGGATATAGTCAAGAGAATGGATATAAAGAAAGTATATCACATCTGATTAAAAATGAATTTGCTATATATATACACATATATATACATATATATATATAATAAATGTTCAGAGACTTCCTTGCCCCTTGGGAGGATGGACACATGTTCGCACTTTCCATATTTCTGTTTAAAACAGTTTTCTGTCTGGAAAAATTTGCTACCCTTAGATCATGAAAACATTCATAGCCTTCTATGGGTCTTCTAGCTTAACTTTTTGCTTTCTATATTTAGGTCCCACGTTTAATGTTCCTTCTGAATGTGATTTCTTTTTATGTGAAGTGCAAATACAGGTGAAGACTCCATTTACTTTCTGAAATGGTTAAGCAACTGAAGCATTTATTGAGAAAACCTTCCATTCCTCACTCTAGTGCAGTGACACTTATAAATCAAATGACCATAAAGGAGCATTTGTTTTGGACTCTGTTTTTACTCTTTGCTCTGTCCTTGTGCCAACATCACACCATTTTAATTCACTCTGATTTCTCAGATTGTAAATCTTTTGGATTTTTCTTCTTAAAGATTATTAGTTCTCTTATACCTTTAAATATATATATGTTAAATATATATGTTAACATGCTTGTCAATTCCCATCAAAAACAAGTAAACTTTTTTGTAAGTAAGTGTTATGTTAACTCTATTACTCAATGGAAATTTTTATAATTTTAAGTTTTTCAATCCAAAAATATGGTATTTGGTCTTCTATATTGTCTTTTAGTTACCTATAGTTTCCTTAATTGAGATAATACATACCTGGCATTGTCAACTTTTAGTACAGACGCCATACTAAAATGATATTTTTAAGTGATCTCCTAATGATTTTGTTGATGCTTCATGGAAAAAAAATAAATTTCAGCAACTGAAAATGGAATTGATTATAGTAGTTTAGAACATGTTTAAATGTAATAATATATTTAAATATTAAACTACATCATATTATCTAACAATTAAATGCACAGCAGGTAGGGCATTTGCCTTGCACATGCCCAACCCAGGTTGATTCCTCTGTCCCTCTCAGAGAGCCCAGCAAGCTACCAAGAGTATCCCGCCCACACGGCAGAGCCTGGCAAGCTTCCATTTAACATAATCGATATGCTAAAATCAGTATCAAGTCTCACAGTGGAAATGTTACTGGTGCCTGCTCAAGCAAATTGATGAACAATGGGAGAACAGTGCTACAGTGCTATATATATATATATATATATATATATATATATATATACATACATACATATATATATTGTCTATTGCTTATACAGGTTTTCTAGAACAATATTCAAAAGGAATAGTGATAGTATTATTATCTTTTTTCTATTACCTGTCTCAAAAAGCACTTAGTATTTACCACTAAGTAGTATATTTACTATAGATTTTCTATAGATAAATTTTAGATTAAGAACTCCCTGTTTAATCTAAAATTGCTCTGGATTTGCTAAGAACATCTATTTTAAGTAATGAAAGTGTTAAATTTTATAAATTATCATCATAATATTCCCTTCGAAATTTGTTAATGATAAACCTCATTGTTGAATTTGTTTTAATGTAGAATTATCCTTACATTCTTGAAAGAAATTCAAGTTGGACCAGAGAGATATTGTTGCAGGTAAGGTGTCTGCCTTGGGTGGCCAACCTAGGTTTGATCCATGGCATCCCATATAACTTGCCAAGCAGCACCAGAAGAAATTCTTGAGTGCAGCGCCAGAAATAACCCCTGAGCACCATCTGGTGTGACAAAAAAAATTTTAAATAAATTTTAAAATAATTAAAAATAAATAAATTTGACTTGGCATTATGTATTAACATGATATATTGATAATCATTGCACTTGGTTATTTAGCATTTTATTCATGATTTCTGCATCAATATTTACAAAGAAAAGGTTAATCTTTAAGTTTTGTTATTTGTATTGATCAAACGTTAGCACAAAATTTATGCTCTCTATGAACAAGTTGAGAAGAATCTCTCCTTTCTATCCTCTGGAAAACTGAAAATTTGTCATCAATTCTTCCTTATATACTCAGGAAAAAAAATTACTTCTGACCCCACCCAAGAAAGAGATTCCTTTGTATAGAAAATTATAATTAGACATAATTTTTAAAATAAAAACATAAAATTCAGATTTTTTCTTTTAGTTTTATTATATATTCTAGAAATTTTTCATTTTTTCTAAGCATTAAGGTGTATTGAATAAGGTTATTTATAATTTCCTTGTGCTATAAGTTTAATGTTTGTAGTAATTCAATGATTTGTTCATCTTTTTTTTGATCTTGATAATATATTTTCTCTTTTTGTTATCTTCAGAAATTCTGTTTTGTTATTTTACTCTAAAAGAAACCATCAATTTTTGGTTTACAGAATCTACAGCATATTTATTCTGTAGTTCATAAATTTCTGATCATATCTTCGTTCTTTCCTTCCATCATTTTTTGTTTTAATTTGCCCATCTTCTTAAAGATTTCTAATATATAGGGTAAGAACTGAATTTGCCATTTTTACCTAGTCATGCTTCTGATTTAAAATCTATTTTCTCCAAGACTAGTAGGTAAACCAGTTTACTTCAGTCTGCTGCTGGTATAGTATCCTCTGATTATTTTGCTTTTAACCTTTCTGTGTGTTTATGTTCATAGTATGGATCTTGTGAGCACCACAGAATACAGCCCGGTAGGATGTGTGCCAGGAATTAAACTAAAGTCAATTTAAAGGGGAAAAATGAAAAGCTACATTTCCTGCACACCTGAGCTTATGAAATGAGACCCATGCTCTCCTCGTCCCTATGTTGGTGTATGTGTGGCGAGTGTACCCGAGTACCAGAAACAGAAACAAGAAACTTGGGACTAATTATCATGGTAAGGTGGTTAAGAACACGGACTCCCTCCTGCCTCGTCTTGCTGCTTGCAGCAGTGGCCAGAACAGCTGTTTCAAACCTATTTTCTCAAACCAAAGAAAGTTGTAGCCTTGGGTAGTGACGAATTTCTAGAGAAACTCAAGAAACTGCCTTGCCTAAAACAACGTGTACACAGTAGCAAGGAAATATATCGAAGAAACAGTTTATTAATAGGAAAATGTGGTTCTATCCAAGGCAGGCTGAACTTGCCTTTTATACTTTATAAATCTATCCCTCATGTTGGGTTTTAAATGCTGGGAATTTCCAGTTAGTGCCATGTGAACAGTGTTGCCTGGTCTAAAACTTGGCACTTGTCTTGCATTTCCCATGCCATGTCTAATGTAATCAAACCTGTCCTAAAATAAATGGTGCAACAATGTTCAAGAAAATCCTTCTTTGATGTGATTTGGAATAGAAACCACCAAAAAGTGAAAGTTAGGAAGTTTCATCTCACTTAATTCAAATGACTTGGAGAGAGTCAGCAGTGACAACACCAAATTCTCTTTGCTCCCACAGGATAATCCAAAGAACCAGACTTGGGACTGGAGATATGGTATAATGGGTATAGCACTTGCCTTGCACGCAGCCAACCCAGGCTCAATCTCCAGCATCCTATATCGTCCCCTGAGCACTACCTGGAGTAATTCCTGAGTGCAGAGCCAGGAGTAACCCCTGCGCATCAACAGGTGTTACCCCAAAACAAAAACCCAAATCAAAACAAAAGCCCAGGATTATTCATGTAAGAGGTTTACTTTTCAAAACATTATACCAAGAAATATTTGTATGCAATAAGTAGGTCAATGCAGCTCTATTGTTCAATGCTTTAACCTCTGAAGTCAAGAAATTCAAATTTACAGTCACCACATTAAGAATAGATGTTAAAGCATTAAAGTTAACACCATATGCAGCCATATAAAATATTGCGTGTGCAAAGGGGCTGAGTTACGTTCATACTGGGAATCATAATTTAGAATTTCTTGACTTCTGAACATGTAACACATCATAGTAATTGATCTAGCTCCTTAGAGCTAATATAAAATATCTTGTTAACATGTTTTTTATCCAATTCTTTCATCATTTACCTTTTGGCTCTTGGTGAAACAATTCATCATGTTCAAATGTTTTTCACACACCTGCACTAAGCTAATATAGCCGTGAAAAAGCCCAGGCAACCAGGAGTGAGTGAAAAGATTTGTAAATCGTGTAAGAATGTTGTTATGGATACTAAATGGGTATCACACAGCATGACATTTTGCTTTAATTTTTGTAGTGTATTTGCTTTGCCTTCTCACCATGATAGACTCCTAATCTGCTGGGTTCTGTAGGGAACAGCGTCTCAATATTCAAACGTTGCTGATAAAAAAAAATGTGTTGATGGTCAACTTCCTGATGAAACTAGACATGTCAATTTCTTGGCACCACAGGAAAATCACGCACCATGTGGCATCAATACTCAAGTTCATATATTGAAATCCTAACCCACAATGCAGTATTAAGAGATATGTACTTTGGGGTTGGAGCAATACTACAGCAGGTAAGACACTTGCCTTGCACTTGACTGACCCGAGTTCTACCCCTAACACCTGCAGCCAACCAGGGTTCTATCCCCAGCACTCTAAATGGCCTACAGAGCTCTGCCAGGAGTTAATACAGAGCAAGGAGTAAGTCCTGAGCATTGCATAGTATGGCCCTCAAATAAAAACAAACAGAAAACCAGGTAAGAACTTTGGGAGTTAATTAGAACATAAAAGTAATGTCCTTAAAAATAAGGAATATCAGAGACCCTTCAAACCCACTTTCTGCCAGAAGAAATAGAAAGAACTTGGAAGTCTGCAACCTGGAGAGAAAATCCTTTCCAGAACCTTCCATGCTGACATCCCAATCTCAAATCCAGCCAACAAAATTATGAGAAGCCATTTTTTATTGCTTATAAATCATCTGTGATACTTTGTTAAAGGATTTCAAACAGACAAGATTTCTTCAGCACAATTCTCTCTCAAGTGTAGGGTTATGTAATTTCCCCTAACTGACATCCTGTCTTATTTTCATTTGACTGAATCTCTAATTCACTAAGTACTAGCCCAGTTCTTCCAAAATATCTCCTGCCACCTTACTCTACTCCAGGCAGACAAAACCAATACTCACAAAATGCTCTAAGGCATTACCATATTTTCAGGCATTGCTTAATACACCATAAAGACATTGATCCATTTACCCTAGTAGAGTGGATGTTGACCAAATATAGGATCTGGGCCAAATTGGCCTGCCACCTCTTTTAGTAAAGAAAACGTTTTAGGAACACAGTCACATTCATTTACTTAAGTGCTGCCAATGACAACTCTCATGACAACAGCCATGTTGAGTCCTTACAACACATACTCTCGCAAAAACTGAAAATATGTACTATCTGGTATTTATAGGACAACCCTGCCTACTCCGTACTACTGAATTCCTCTCTGAGTAGCCTGCAAACCTCCTTCTCTAAGAAAAAGTTGGAAGTGTTACTAACAAAATCCTTGCTTGGGGAAAAGTAGAGGATTTTTTTTAATAGAGCAATAGTTGTCAATGCCTTGTATATTAATATCACTTCTTATCATATGACGTTGGCACCAAGGGTCCTTTACAGTACAAGGTCTATCACCACTTTTCATCTCTTGGCATTCTGTTCCTCATTCATTTGACCTTGCCCTGTCATGACTTCTTACAATTTTCAACCACAAATTCAGTAGTGGCTAACAGCTGAGTAGAGTAGGATAGCAGCCTACCAATTGGAGGGTTTGTTTAGTGTAATCTGCAACTAAATGGAGGGGGATAGGTGCACTCCCTCGGTCTCTAAAAAGCTAGTGCTTGCATGTGGTGCTTCACTACCCTCTTTCCAAAAAGTAACATGCTTTCTTGGCATGGAAGGGAAGGGAACTTCCTCTGGATCCTCTCAGAATTCCTACCTTTTTCCAGGAGCTATTTCCCAGGATAGTCATGGGCCCTTTCCGCAAGCACAAATTAGCTACATCTTCACATTACCAAAACATCTGGGGCAAAAAAAAATGCATTTAATCATTCATATTATTTTACCCTGAACCAATGCCAAACATCTGTCTAACTAGAAACAGCTGTGTATTCATTTGGGGATGCCATAATAAAATACCATAGAGTGGGTGGCTTAAACAGCAGAAATTTATTATCTTATAGTACTGCCTACATCAGGGTACTAGCATGGTCAGGTTCTGGGGAGAACTGTCTTCCTGACTTGCAAGGATCTGCCTTTTCCTGTTAGTGCAGAGTGGGTTGGGAGAGAAAGAGAGAGACAGAGACAGAAACAGAGAGAGGGAGAGGGAGAGAAAATAAGAAGAGATTGAGAGATTGATCCCAGCTTCATTTCCTCATCTATACTGGATTGTCTTTCAAAGATCCCAGCTCCCAGTATCTTCATACTGTGGGTTGGAAATCCTAACTTTTAATCTCAAATTTAAATCTATAGAAAAATACTATATCCCCAGAATTAAGTAGATCAAACTACTGGGGTCCATCAGAAATACCTTCATGTAATTCAGTAAGGTTCTGTGGACCTCAGCATCATGGACTGCATATCTTTTGGTTGTCACTGATGCTCATTATGTCCTCTCCTCTCGTGAACTTGCCTCTGATTAGACCATACCATGGCCATACCCATGTTGGTACCATAGACTTGGTGAATTTGGGAGTTCAACAGAAATTCCACACTGACTGAGCCAGGATGAAAGTGTGCCAGATACTTCTTGCCACTGAAGTGGGCATGGGAAGTATATAGCTTGGAATTCCAGCTCAAAGGCAGGAGCATTACACTTAACACCATACAGTTAGCTCTGTTGCAATTGGTGAGTAACAAGCCCCTTCAGAACTCACTGCCTTAACACAGTGATCATGTGATCGCTGTGATCAGTCAGCTGACCTAGGCATGGGGCTAACATCTGAGTACATTTAAATGTCTGAGGTCAGGTGGCAGGAGAGTATGGAGAAGGTCAAGTCCAGTAATCTCATTAAGCTTGACAGATTTTTTTTAATTTGTTATCTGGTGATGTCTTGTAGATTCCAACTTTCCACACTTGAACCAGGCCTGTTTACAAGATGATTCATAGGGCAGAAGCGCATAAGCTTTTTTTTTTTGGGGGGGGGGGGCGGGGGTCACACCCAGCGATGCTCAGGGGCTCCTCCTCTCCTCCTGGCTCTGGCTCTGCACTCAGGAATTCCTCCTGGCGGTGTTTGGGGGACCATATGGGATGCTGGGAATTGAACCCAGGTGGACTTCATGCAAGGCAAATGCCCTACCCACTGTGCTATTGCTCCAGCCCCACGTAAGCTCTTTTAAGACTTAGATCCAGTATTGACCCTATGAGTCTCTGACTGCCCCTGTGATACAATGTTTATCACCAGGTCAATTTAAATTTGAGGGGTGTGGAAAAGTTTCTCCACACATTGCTAGGAGAAACTTTAATGTTGCGTTATACATTGTATGATTACAAAAGGGGTGAAAATGTGTGACCAATCTTGTAATCTACCACAAAAGTCCAACCAAAGCAATAGTAGTTGCTTGGTAATGAATGAGCTCCAAATAGTGATATACTTCTTTCCCACATTCACTGCCTTTTTCTGAGTAGGAAACCAACACGGAACATTATGTGGTGTTAAAAAAAAATAAAAAACAGGGGTCCGGGAGGTGCAGAGTAGCAAGGATCTTACTTTTCTTGTCACCTGAGCAACATCACCTTGAACATATTCTGTTCTTCCTAAGAGTCCCTGATGTTTTGTGCTGAAAAGAAGGAGGATCCAACTATTTCACCATAAGGTGTCTAAAACATTGTTTGGAGATACAGACCTACGAGTTCTCCAGCAATTCTTGTAACAGTTTCTTCAGAATATCACTGAAAAACATTTAAAAACATTTACCCAGTGACCTATCCTAGATTGGCCTGAAATCATGCCCCTGAAATGGTTAGCCTTGAGATCAACACTGGCAGAGAGATTCGGATACAACTGTTTGGGGTGTGTCTTGGGCTTGAGGCCCCTCTAGAAGCAGAAGTCTGAATGATGGAGGGGAGTGAGGCCCCTGAGAGAGAGGAAGACTCATTTCTGTCTTGTCTTCTCCTGACTTGGTTCCTTGTCTCCATTTAACTCTCCTCCCACGAATGAAAAACACTTTGTTAGACAATTGACACATTGTTCAGAGTATAATTATTCTATCAAGTTTGCAAATTAAATAGTTGTGTGAGAAACACAACATAATCTTCTCCATTGAAAATATGAGTAGTTGCTATTTATAACTCCTGCCCAAACAGGCACTGCGCATACCTACCTTATTCTTTGTAAAAGCTTAAACTTCTACATATTGATTCCTTAACTGACTCAAGCTTTGCAATCTCTAACCTCTATGACTATATCTGGCACAGAGTACATGCTCATTAATACTCTAAAAAATCCAAGTCTATTTGGGAGGAAAAGGAGAAATTTCCTTACTACATTAAAGTTGTGTTTGCATTCTAACAAAAAAACATCTAGTTGAAAAATGAAAGCTCCAATCATTTTGATGCCAAATTATGCTGCGCCGTCAGACATCTGGGAAACATTTGGGGCATTTTTCTTCCCCCTGAATATCTTGGTGTCCTAAAGAGGCAAGCCTCCGGAAAGGGCTGTGGGTGTTTGTGGTTCAGGGGAGTGTGCAATGTGGGAGGTCATACTTGGAAAGTGGCTTCTGAGAGGGGGTCTTGCTGGTAAAGTCAAATTGGAAATTGGTTCACTCCCCTATTTTGGTTGCCATGTAAATCTGTGCCATTTTTCAAAAATCACAACAAAATAACTAACGGCAAGAGTTACCATAATGTCCGCTTTCCTTTACCCAATAATCTCACACCAATAATTAACAGGACATTAAGTTTAAAAAACTCATCCTGTGATAGCTTGATGGAATAGTGCTCATCTATTAAAATTATAAAATATAAGTGCTTTGGAGCTTCAGAGAAAAAGAACTACTTATAAGGAGTTAATAAGAAGACTAGAAAATGAAAGACAAGACAAAACAATCTATACATTAAGATAAAAATAAAATTTACATGACTACCAGTTGGCCTGGAGCGATAGCACAGCGGTTGGGCGTTCGCCTTTCACTCGGCCGACCCGAGTTCGATTCCTCTGCCCTTCTTGGAGAGCCTAGCAAGCTACTGAGAGTATCTAGCTCACACGACAGAGCCTGGCAAGCTACCCATGCGTATTGGATATGCCAAAAACAGTAACAATAAGTCTCTCAATGAGAGATGTTACTGGTGCCCACTCGAACAAATCGATTAGCAACGGGATGACAGTAACAGGGACAGTGACCAATTGGCCATAAAGAAGACTCCAGCTTGTCCAGATATGGTAATCTCTTCTCTCTACCAACATTATAACTTTAGGTCTGAGCACTTTAACCTGGATGATGTATTTCTTTAATTTTTGCAGGGATAGGGGGTGGCTTATACCCAGTGGTACTCAGGGATTACTCCTGATTCTGTGCTTAGGGGTCGCTTTTGGTGGTGCTTGAGAGACAATGTATGGTGCTATGGATAGAACTAGGGTGAGGCATATTGAAATTCTTACCTATTGTACTATCTTACAGGTCTTCATTTCCTTTACTTATTTATTTATTTTTAGTTTGGGGGCCACACCCAATGATACTCAGGGGTTACTCTTGGCTCAGTATTAGGAATTATTACACCTTATGGTATTTGCAAAAGCCTTTCCTGTTTTACAATCTCTCTGGTCCCTCCTCTATCACCAAGTTTTTTTATTAGTTGATTTATTCAGTGTTATGAGTTTGCCTTGAGCAAGCACTGGCCCATAATGTCTGCTTGTGAAAGACTCTCACTGCAGAATGGAATAAGAAGACATGTCAATAAATAATCCTCAAATATAAATTTAGTCATTATCAAAAATATATTTTTGAATTTATGAAATATTATTTGAAAAACATTATTATAAATCTTTCAACAATCTTGAATATCCTGAAACATGTGTAGTGCCCACCTCTAATCCCCCAGGCAGAGGGGAACATCAATAGTGAGGGAGCAGAAAGGGGAGAAAAATAATATAATAGGAAAGGTACTTGCCTTACATAGAGCTGACCCAGGTTCGTTTCCAGGTACCACAGATGGTCCCCGAGCACGTCCAGAAGTGATCCCTGTGTACAGAGCCAGGAATAAGAACAGTAGATGTGGCCCCAACTCCTCCTCATACCCCAAATAAAGTGAGGAGCCCCAAAAAGAATAACAGAGTTAGGAGTTGTTTTCTGAGGGACAATCCTTGGTCCTCACATGAATTTAAAAAAGATTCCTTGTCTCTCAAAGCCGCCAAAACTTGGGGAATCCTTAAGCATCTTTTGACAATGAAAAAAGAATTAATTCAAAAAGTTAAGTCTTCTATACCCTTAAGCTCTTACCTAAATCCACTGAATTCTTTGAATATCGTAGTTTAGCTAAACAATTTTTGCTCTATTTTGTACCCCACATAAGAAAACTGAATTAGTGTTCTTGCTCTTTTTCCAAATGAAATAGCAGAGGCACTTTCCAAATTCAAGACTGCCATACAAAATTATTAAAATACACTTCTCTACTATGGAGATATTCCATTTTTCCATATTAAAGAATTGCTGAATACTCAGGACTTGTGATTTATACTTCAGGAGCCTACTACAACTAGGAATCACAAAATCCTCATGGCTAAAGATATTAGGGAAGGTAGGAGATATTGGCTCAAAGAGCTGTCATAAGGTATAAAATCTATGTATAGGTTTTGAATTTACACTTTCACCAGCCTTGTAGATGTTACTGTGGAACAGAAGATCATGAGTACTTACCTAAATGTTGAATAGTTGTGGCCAAGAATTTCAAGAAATTCTGATATGAGTAAGATCTTTCAGTGAAGATTCTGCTCGCTCTCTCTCTGCTACCTTAACTTTCAAAATATTTTTAAGCAAGTTCAATTGATAATCAAAGACAACTGAAGGGGATAGCTTAAAGAATTCATGGCAAGGTACTGTACTACAGGATAACGAAGAAATAGTCTTATGTGAATGAGTTTACATATGAGCCTATGATCCCTTATTACCAATTGTCCTGAGTTAGTCTTATATTCTCCCTTTGCAGTTAAGTCACTACACAGACCCCACTCCAATCCTTCCACAAAACAGTACCCTGAATATTGTCTTTATTTGTCATCTGCTAAGTTGCCAGGTAATAACTAAATGATAGTCTTTTTCAAAATTTTCAACAGGAGAGATATATTTTCCCCCATTTTAGGCCATGATCAAAAAAATTATGTGACAACACTATAGCTTTGGGGATAATGGAAAAGTCATTTAAGGACACAAAGAAGGTAAAAAGAACTTGTGAGTAATCAATATATCATGGGCAGAAAAAAAATTGGCACATTCAAAAGTGGAAAACAAAATCGTATTGAAGACAACTAGAATTTTCCATAACTTCAGTTGCACTTCATTTTCCAACTGTGTGCTGTTTTAAATGATTAAGGATTTTAACTATCCAGAATAAAAAGAGCAAAGAGTAAAAGAAAATGAATCTTTCCATATTCAAAATTTGCAATATTCAAACTAGCCAACAAAAACACAGGAACGCTTGGAATCGGTTCTTGACCATAATTAAATTAGAATGTGTTTAAATTCTTAATAGCACGGTATTTTACACTGAGCTTGAAATATATACCTAAACACTCCAGCCATCATGAGTTATTAATATAAAGTGCCCAATAACTGGAGAAGTATTGTGGCACATTATCACTCCTCCCTGACTAATGAAACCAATCATCCTCTCTTGCGTTTTAGCCACACAAACCAGAATTACTCTCCTTATAGCTTGAAAGGTTTCAGAAAGCATTGAAGCAGCTCAAAAGCAGTCTTTTTGCCTGATGAATGACCCTGAAATAAATACAGGGTTGTTTTCCTGAAGTGTGTGTGTTTTCTTTTTTAAGCTCTCTACCTGTTCACCTCCTGCCTGGAATATGTGTATTTGGATCCCAAGAGGTACACACAGCATGATCACAGTTTACTGATTATTATCAAGAAGCTTCTATGTGACAGAAAGATCATAGTGTAGAAACCTAGACTTGCCATTTTAATTACCAAGTTGATTTTGATAAAGATTGGCTGAAGTGTTCACGTTAAATATACTTTGATAATAGGTAATGGAATTCGGCTGATAAGAAATAATGTGTGCATCAAGCAACTGTACAATGAACTTTTAATTAAAATTAAGGTTGGCTCAACTTTAAATAGTGAGACTCGTGGGCCAATATGAGGACACAGTCTTCGGCAGGAACTTATCTCTCCTCTTTAGACGTTTTGGCATAGACTCAGGGCTGTTGAGCCAAATACACTTTAGTGTGCTTTGCCCTTTGGACTAACAATCTTCACAATCAAGATCCTATAAAAAAATATTCATGAAAATAAGTGCCAGGGAGTGACAGGGCGAGAATGCACTAAATATTGCCAATTCTACAAGAAGAGAAGATTGCTAGAAGTTCTTCCCAAATTGAAAGAGCCATTTGAGCTCTGAAATTATGTTCGAGTAAAACTGGTAGAGAAAAGAGGGGCCTTATTGAAGGAGCAGATTTAGGGTTTTGGGTAGAATTCTGTGGCAAAGAATTCTTTTGAAAAAATAGACAATTTAACTGAACGAAGACTTTCTAATGTCCAAGTTCAGACCATGACTACATCTGGGCATGTCATGGTTACATTAAAGCATCCCAAGGGATGCTCAGAGCCTGGCACGAGTAAGAGGAAAGCAAAAGCCAAAGAAGTGGAAGAGTAATAAATGAAGTAAACCAGGATCAGAGAGTCCCCAGGTTAAACAGAAAAATCTGGCCACTTGGTTCAAGGAATAAGAATGGATCTGGCTGTGCAAGAAGTTAGAAGCCAGAAAGCAAGCAAATGTAAAGGGGCCAAAAGAGAAGGTGAAACTGAACAAGTTCGAGGCAAGTGCTGTCATAAGAACTATGGCTCAAAAACTCATTTTTATTGGGTGCCAGCAACATGGAGTTGTGTTGGACCGTTTCTCTTAAAAGTACAAAGATTTGTGTAATATTCACGCTAAGTTTTGAATAATTTTCATGACAATAAAATAAAAAAATAAATGACTGTCAAGACATTAACTAAAGGCTCTCATTTGCAATGTATTGCATTGGAATTAAGATAAACATTGATTTCATGCATATTTATCTCCATATCTCCATAACTTATACTTTTTACAGTTGAGGAAATGGGCTATGATAAGTTAAAAACTTTAGAAGTTAAGACAGTGTCCATATTCACTTAGTTTGCAGAGGCAGTATATGTGTCATTTTTATCAGAATACAATGAGCAGCCATGCTATCGCCAAATATTAAGTGATGGCATCAACAATAAAGACCTGGGGATTGATGGTGATAATATGGAATGTGTCAGTGACAACCTATTAAGCTTAACACTTTTGATGTTATGAAAGCAGTTGCCCTTAGAATCATTCACATGTTCTAAGTGACACATTAATAGATTAACTACTTAGACACTTACGATTTTAAATTATGATCATCATCAAATAGAAGAAATAAGATGATGACAATGACTCTAATGATGAAAAGTATGATGCCAAAATTTCTGTCAGAATCAGCTTTATGTTCAGGCAAGGGAGCATACTAATGGATAAAATCACCAATTCCTTGCCACGTATTTATACTTAACCCCTTATAAGAATTTATAAACCATTTTTCTCCACAGTTAGAGAAAAAGTTTAGAAATAATACTAAGTAATCACCTAAGTTACTTGAAGATATTATGTTAAAATATTAAAAGTCATCTCGAAAAAGTTTTTGAATACAGACATGGAGATAAAAACTATAAGAAAGAATTACAGAGGTGGGTTGATCTGAGTAAGAAAGGAAACACAATCCACAAGTATGTTTCAAGAACTTCTACGTTCTAATTCATTTTTTAAAAGTCATTATTTCTGTTTTCAAATGTAGAACACAGGACAAACAGCTCATTGTAGTTCAGTCAACAGTTATGGCCAAAGCCAACAGTCTTTCTTCTTAGCATAAAGTAGTGGGAATCAAAGGCCCCAGGGCCTTCCTAAATGACCAGAGAAATTCTGATAGAATTGCAATGCCATTGCCTCCATGAGAAGACCTCGCCACACCACAGGTCTTGGCACAGCACCAAAATCCAAAAAGAACTGATTCCAGATTTTGATTCATGAAGCTGTCAAATGTCATTTCTAATTCTAATCATAGTAATTCCCCTGGGAGACTGACATTTTTTTTCATGGCTTGGGACTCCATATTACTCACAAACAACTGGTAAACCTGCATGCATGGGACTTCTTAGTCTCAACGTTTTGTAACCACCACATCCAAAATGTATATGAAATATTTTGATATAGAAATTCCAATCAACTTCCATATAACCACAACTAGACCCCCTTTCAAGGAGATAGCAAAACCACCCTGCTGCCTGTAAATGAGCATGTAGAACTGAGATCAAAGACACTCTCTCCTCCACCAACTTGTGCTACTTCTCTCCTTGGCTACACATCTTCCCCATATTCATTGATTAATGAGCTCAAACTGGGTACAGAGCGGAAGGTGCATGCTCTTTGACTAAGTTATAACTGGCCAGCTCTCTGATTGTTCCAAAGGAGGAGGAGGTGGTTCACAACTACAAAATGTGCATAGAAATTGACTCCTGAAATAAGCAACATAGAGAAAGTGGAGACTTCACATACTTGCAGAGTAACAACAGTAGCTCAGGTTTGCTTTATTGCATTTCTACCAAAGAGAAGTTAAAATGTTCCTTTTAAAGAATGAAAATGTAAATTATATGGAGGTTAATCTCTACACAAAGATTTAGTAGAAGTGCTATGCGTCTACTGAGGGACACTTAAATCATCACCATGAGAACTAATCATACAAGGAAACCAGGTCTTTTAATATAAGATTTAGAAGAAATGCATATGACGGAAGTACATGAACTAGATCCTGATTTTCACTCTAAATGCAAGTTTTGCTTTAGGTTCTGGTATAGATTCTACTGTGCCCCCCTCCCTGACAAATGTATATGTTGACATTAGAACCCCTAATACCTTACATTATAATCATATTTGAAGATTTGGGTTCTTGAAAGATACAAAGTGAGGTCATCAGCCTGGAAACGAATTCCATTTGACTGGTGTCCAGTTTAGGGCACAGACAGGTATAGAGGAAAAACCTTGTGAAGACATAGGGATAAGGAAGCAATCTGCGCACCAATACAAGAAGCTTGAGAATCCAAAGTTCTAGATGCTTGTCGAAGATAGTTTCAGAGTAGAAGCTGGTCTAAGATAGTTCCATGGAAATAAATCCACAGTATAGTTGCATTTCAACTTTCAAAACCACTGAAATGAAGAATACAACCACCCTAGAAAGGTGTGAGAGAACATTTCCTCCTTCAAACCCCAGAAGCCCCTCACACAGGAGGGAGTTCAATGGGTGAAGAGTTTGTGCCTCTGCCCCCAACAGCCCACTACTTCTGTTCGCTAAATTCCATCATTATTAAATATTCCTTCTCCCTTGACTAATGCAACAACCTCTATAGTGGTTTCCCTGCCTGTGTTCTTACCCACTTCTATCCATTCACAAAGCAGTAAAGCGATCCTCTCAACGTTTGGGAATTCACTGGTGCAAAAGCTGCCAGTGGTTTCATTTTGCACTTAGAATAAAGCTCAACCTCCTAAGCTTGGTCTAGAGAGGCTTCCGAGGTGAAGCCCCAAGCTTTCTCTCAGTTCTGAGCTTGAGGCACTGTCTGGTCTTGCACACACACACCTGCCCCAGCACATCTTTGCTTTGTGAATACATTATGCTCCTTGTTTTTGTTCTGTGAGTTCCTTGCCCACCGTGACTGTGACTTCCAAACAGAGACATCTCCAATCACAAGACGTCTCTAAACGCTTGTCTGAGCCATACCACACTTGTCACTCTCCTTCCAACCCATGCTTAAATCCTTCACTGCAAGTACCACAAATGGAACACAGTTCACTTCTCTGTACTTGTTTATTCTCTCTTGACCACAAGGTCAAGGCCCCTGTGTCATGTATCATCACTGTAGCTCAATGGCTAAATGAATGAGTGGATAAAATAATACAGTGAGTGAAAGCACTTTGTAAGCTCCAAGCCTTTCCATAAATGCAACTCATAATTAGTTGATATAAAAGCTATTAAAGAAGAATCTGGATTTTTCTTCTCATACCTAATTCCCCAATACAGGGGAAAAATTAACTGAACAAATTTATTATTTGAAAATGATATATTATGAATAGACTCATACCAAATGGCCTATATCAATGGGATCATATCAACTAACAGGATTTATGGGGTCAGAGAAATAGTAGAGTGTGTAAGGTGCTGGCCTTACATTGTGACTGATCTGGATTCAATCTCAAGACACCATATATCATTCCCTGAGCACAACTATGAGTTATCCCTGAGCATAGAACCAAGAATAAGTCAGAACGAAGCACAGCTGGGCGTGACCCAAAACCCAAACAAACTCAAACAAACAAATCAAATAACCAAATTTAGAGCAATGTAGAGGGTTTAATAAATGGTTTTATACAACTTATCTCATGTAATCTTCATAATTACCTATGAAGGTGTGTTTTTATTCCCATTGTAGCACTGCAGCACTGTCGTCCCATTGATTATCAATTTGCTCGAGTGGACACCAGTAACGTCTCCATTGTGAGACCTATTACTGTTTTTGGCATATTGAATACCCCCACCGGGAACTTGCCAGGCTCTGCCCTGCAGGATGAATACTCTCAGTAGTTTGCTGGGCTCTCCGAGAGAGACAGAGGAATCAAACCCCGAACCCGGGTTGGTCACGTGCAAGGCAAATGCACTACCCAATGTGCTGTTGCTCCAGCCCATTCTCATTATAAAGAGGGATAAACTGAGACTGAGGAGTTAAATAGACTGCCCAAGTTTTTACATAAAATAAGTAGTGGAAACAAGGCTTCTCTCTATATCCCTCTATTATCATCTTAAAATACTTAGCAAGTAGCACCATGTGCCAACAAAGACGAATGACAGGAAAGGGTGAGCAGACACAAGCTCCTGTGAGAAGAAACGTTCCTGCAGGTTTGTTTGGCCACAGGCAAGAGAATATTCCTCTGTATTCTATTTCTCTTTATAAATCAGCTCCAGGACCTGAGCATATTTTGATATTACTGTTTAAAATATTCTGCTCTTCATTCTATTTTGATGCAAACTTCTCAAAAACTTTGCCCCCCTCAAAAAAAAAAACATGCTTTAGCTGTTTATAATATAGTACTGTATTTTTGGCAGATAAAAATTTTGTTGTCCAGGGACCAGAGAGATAGTACCCTGGGTAGGGTGCTCACCTCACAAGCAGACAACCTGGGTTCAGTACCCAGCATCCCAGATGGCTGCCTGGAGCACACCGTCAGGAGGAATTCATGAGTCCAGAGCCAGGAGTAATCCCTGCACATTGCACGTGCAAACAAACAAAAGTTTTATTGTCCCATCTGAGAGTTAGGTGTGCGCACACATTAAAAGAGGCATTTTTCTCCCAGAGGAGAATTTAGTTCTGTGAATACAATTCTACTCATTAAATACATTTATTTAATGCCATCGGGCTGGAGCAATAGCACAGTAGGTAGGGCATTTGCCTTGCACGAGGCCAACCCGGGTTCGATTCCTCCACCCCTCTCGGAGAGCCTGGAAAGCTACCGAGAGTATGCCGCCCACTTGGCAGAGCCTGACAAGCTACCCGTGGCATATTCAATATGCCAAAAACAGTAACAAGTCTCACAATGGAGACATTACTGGTGCTCACTCGAGCAAATTCAATGAGCAATAGGATGACAGTGACAGTGATATTTAATGCCATTATTATCAGACAACATTGATAACAGACTATGTTCTCTCTTGACTTGACATTAACAAAATAATTTTGCTGGCAAAATGGGTTTTATAATGAAAGCTGAGATAAATAAAAGGTGTTGAAATATTTGCAACATATAATGATCAGACTTAATATCTTCAGTATAAATACTTCCTACAAATAAAAAACAAATATATAAAGATTGCTCATGTAAACATGAGCAAAAATTCACAAAACATAAATTTGTATAGCCAACAAATACATTTTTAACAAAAAAGAGCCTCCTTAACAAAGGTGCACTAAAGTAGTATCTGTCAAAAATATGGTTAGAAACTTTAAAAGATGAATATACCTATATAAGCAAAACCATTTTGAGGTGCAAATTATTATAATTATTTTGAATAGTAATTTTACAATATCCATTAAATTTTAAATGTGCATACTTATGACTTCCATTTCAAGGTCTGTATCTTTCTGAAGTACTAAGATAATTATAGATTACCATAATAAGATTATCATTGTTAAATTTTAATGATTTTATAATTAATACCATCAATAAATGCCATTTGCATCATATACCTGGCTTTAGGTATCTGGTCATACTGGATAAAAGTTTTACTTGGAAAAAATTTATTCAATAAAAATTTAACCAGAACTTAATAATAAGCTCATTGAATGGTTTGAAAAGATAATTCTAGTGGTAAAGCCATAAGAATATTCAAAGAATGTTCTTGAAGAACATTCAAGAGCAGTCCTTCTTTCAAAACAAGGTTGTACTGGGGGAAAAATAGTCCGTGTGAGTTCTCAGCCTTATTCTGAGTCTTTTTAGCTGTGTAATTTTCACCTTCTAAGCCGCAGTTTCCTATCCATAAAATGCATGTAAAAACAGCTATCTTAAAGAAACACTCCTGTTTTAGCTAGTAATTGCCGCTATAAATAAATAATGGTTATACATCACCCAGAAGAATTTATGACACATAGAATGTGCTCAAGAAATATTGGTCTTGGATTGGAGATATAGCCCAGTTTAAAGAACACCAGCTTTGCCTGGGCAAGATCCTGAGTTCAATTCCTGGAACTACATGACCCCTAAGCCTGACAGGAGTGACCCTGATAAACCTCCGAGAATCGTCAGGAATGGCCCCACAGATTTAAGACAAAAGAGTAAGAAATCTTAGACTCTTATATGTTTTTATTCCTAAAATATGTAGGTCAAGGAACTATGCAGAAAGGGAAAACTAAAAAGAATCTTTATTATTCATTTTATTATATTTGCTTAACACCTCATTATAAAAAGATATGCCCCTTGGTTCTATAGGTGCAAATAAATAAAGCACATACCCTGTAATTTATACTGGGTCAAAAGAATTCCTCGTAAACATCTACAGAGAAAATTAATGGCTCTCCTTTTAGCAAGACTAAGTGGAAAATAGCATTATTAACAATAATGATTACACTGAGAATTCCGTATCTGCTGGGCATTGTTTATGTGGATTATTCCACTTAGCCCTTTCAACCCTGTGGTACAGGCTTTTATAGTATAGATCCTAATGGTCAATGAGAAAGAAATTTATAGCTTCAAGCTGACCCAAGTTTAGATGTGACTGATATAGACAGTTCAGAGCAAGCAAAGCCAATGTAAATTCTAAAAAATAATATACAAATCAGTATTTTTTAGGAAGAATAGTGAATATTAAAGAGTATGGGCAGTTAATTTGGTCAAAGCTAACAATTTTAACAGTTTACCCTAAAAGGAATTGCAATTAATTGATCAGAACTAAGGTTGCCAATTCTGAATATCTACAGAAAATATTCTGGTGTCTCATGGGCTAGTTAATCTTCTGGCCTGGAAGTTTGTCATCTGTTCATTCTATAAATGATTTTTGAGAAGCTCCTATGTGGCAGGAACTATTTTGGAATCTGCAGAAACAATAGTGAGCAAACATGAAACTCTGACCCACACTGAGCTTGCATGTTGGCTTACATGTGGAGATATTAAACAATGAATAATGCGTATGGCCACACTTTCAAACAGAGAAAGAGCAAAAGCTCTGAGTGAAAAAAACAGGTGTTTGTGTGGAGGGGAAGGAGGTGCGTAAGAGATGTCAACATCAAGGAAGACAAGAATTCCTTAACCGCAAAAGGTCAGGTAGGGTTACTTTCAGATCTCCATTCAAGTAATTGCACCAAATTATTTTGCAAGGAAAAATGAAACGAAATAAAAAAATAGACATAATGGGAGGGGGAGAGGTTACATTACCAATTATTCCTAGACCAGGTTTTGCTGTAAGAATCCTGATTAGTATTATAAACATGTTAATATTCTGAGTCATGTTTTAATCATTTACAAGAAAATGATAAATCAGACTTATATTAATTAAATATTTGTAGATCTTCGATTTAACTAGTAGTCACTGAATGTTTTAGAAATGTCATTTCTCAAGTTCATGATTTTTTACTTATTTGCTGTACAAAGGGTAATAATCAAAATAAAGCTTTAGTTCTTACTGAAATATTCAACAATTAATAAATTCAAAGATAAATAAATTGATGTTTTAAAATGTAAGGAGATTTATTTTTCTTCATGAACAAGGCTCCTAAACAACGTGAAATATGAGAATTCAGAGACTCAGAAAAGTTAAGGAATTTCTTGGGAATGGCAAAATCACTTGAAGATCTGAATGTGAACGGTGTTTTGACTAGGATACTCCGTGTTTAAAATATGTCATGTAGTATCTGACACAGGGCAGGCACTCAATATTTCCCTCTGACTGAACTGGGGACAAGTCAAACTACAAGAGTATTCAGAGGAAGAAATTCAAAATATCTAGTACACACTGCTGGATAACATTGGCTTGTCCTTGCTCCTCCCACAGAGAGCTTATCCCTAGTGAGCCACTCCCACAACAGTTCAATTGAGGCACACCCAATTCCATTAGGCACTAATAATCCTATAACGCTTTTCTCTTTTCTTTATGTCATGGTTTATTTGCATGGTTTATTTAGCAACTTCCACTTTTCTTTTGTGTCCTTTGTTACAGGAAGACAGTTCATGCTGTGCTTTGTAACATGGGAGTTAATTTCCTCCAAAATAATATTTACTCTTGGGCATCCATATTTACTTGACTTACTCCTCAGTGGCCCTTAGTTCCTAGCACTCTAAGAGTAGGGTGCTGTGTACTGAAATTAGACTATAGACCAAATATGATGGCCACTCAGTACCTCTATTGCAAACTACAACGTCTAACAGGAGAGAGAACAAAAGGGAATACCCTGCTGTAGAGGCAGGGTGGGTTGGTGGGGGTTGGGGTGGTGGTGGTGGGAGGGATACTGGGAACATTGGTGGAGGAGAATGGGCACTGGTGGAGGGATGTAAACGAAATGCAAACATGAAAGTTCATAAGTCTGTAACTGTACCTCACGGAGATTCACTATAAGCTACCCTGGCATCAAAATGGGCCAGACCAAGTGCCATAATACTTCACTGTAAGTTAAGAGCACAGTCATGTAAAAATTCTGATATGACCCAGAAGAAGTAACTGAATAAGGACCCTGCTGGGTTTAGGAAAGACTAACCTGGCCAGAGGACTATGTTCTGGAATATACAGTGAGATGTCCCCAGGAAGAGCCAACCTTTAAGCTTAATATATCTTTTACTATGTTCATATAAAATGGCATTGCTAGAAATATTATAAGTAAATTCACTATGATTGTTTAAATGGATTACTAGCTGAGGAAAGGAGAAAGCAATACACCCTGGATGGAATTCCGCCCTTGAGCAGATCTCCTGGTAATCTGAAGTACTGAACCCTCAGATGAGATCTTGTTGGTGAGTTAATCTCCTGAAGGAATGGCTTTTCCTCTTTTTTGTTGTTATGATAATGCTCAGGCTGGAGCCATAGCACAGCAGTAGGGTATTGGGGAGGAATTTCACCCCAAACACCCACTGAAATTGGTAAAAAGAAGATTCTCAACCCACCTCAGTTATTCCAGAAGGACACACTTTCAAATAGTCTTTGCATGTCTCCAATTTTAGTCGCCATTAGACTCAGTCACATGATTCAACCTACAATCAAACATTGACCTTCTGAGCCCACAACACCCAGAACTGTGAAAAATCATGGTAAGTAATGGCCTACAGGAAATTACAAGTATTGCCAGCAAACACCAGAAACAAAAAGAGAAAGAAAGAAAGAAAGAAAGAAAGAAAGAAAGAAAGAAAGAAAGAAAGAAAGAAAGAAAGAAAGAAAGAAAGAAAGAAAGAAAGAAAGAAAGAGAAGAAAGAAAGAAGAAGAAAGAGAGAGAGAGAGAGAGGGAGGGGAGGAGGAGGAGGGAGGTAGGAAGGAAGGAAGGAAGGAAGGAAGGAAGAAGGAAGGAAGGAAGAAGGAAGGAAGGAAGGAGGAAGGAAGGAAGGAAGGAAGGAAGGAAGGAAGGAAGGAAGGGAGGAAGGAAGGAAGGGGAGGGAGGCAGGGAGGGAGGCAGGGAGGGAGAGAGAGAAAGAAGAGAGAAAGAAAGAAAGAAAGAAAGAAAAGAAAGAAAGAAAGAAAGAAAGAAAGAAAGAAAGAAAGAAAGAAAGAAAGAAAGAAGAAAGAAAGAAAGAAAGAAAGAAAGAAAGAAAGAAAGAAAGAAAGAAAGAAAAGAAAGAGGAGAAAAAGAGAGAAAGAAAGAAAGAGAGAAAGAAAGAAAGAAGAAAGAAAGAAAGAAGAAAGAAGAAAGAAAGAAAGAAAGAAAGAAAGATAAGAAAGAAAAGAAAAGAAAGAAAGAAAGAAAGAAAAGAAAAAGAAAGAGAGAAAGAGAGAGAGAGAGAGAGGGAGGGAGGGGGGGGAGGGGAGGGAGGGAGGAGGGAGGGAGGAGGGAGGAGAGGGGAGGAGGAGGAAGGAAGGAAGGAAGAGAAGAAGAGGAAGGAAGGAAGGAAGAAAGAAGATAAGAAAGAAAGAAAGAAAGAAAGAAAGAAGAAGAAAGAAAGAAAGAAAGAAAGAAAGAAAGAAAGAAAGAAAGAAAGAAAGAAAGAAAGAAAGAAAGAAAGAAAGAAAGAGGCGCATATGCTGCCTGAGCCCATGTGCTGCTTGTGCCATGTGGCTGAGCACATGTGTCGCCCGCATCTCCCCCCTTGAGATGTGTACTTTCATGCTTTCGTGTCCAGTGCTAGGATGTGTGTAGAGCTCTCTCCACCCTTGGAGAAGCCCGAGGTCTCTCTTGAGCGCGAATATTCTTACTATTCTCTCTCCCACTTATCCCTTCCTCCCTCCCTCAGAAACTTCTGAATAAAATCTATTTACTTCAAAAAAAAAAAAAAAAAAAAGAAAGAAAGAAAGAAAGAAAGAAAGAAAGAAAGAAAGAAAGAAAGAAAGAAAGAAAGAAAGAAAGAAAGAAAGAAAGAAAGAAAGAAAGAAAGAAAGAAAGAAAGAGGGGCTGGAGAGATAGCACAGCGGGTAGGGCGTTTGCCTTGCACGTGGCCGACCCGGGTTCAAATCCCAGCATCCCATATGGTCCCCTGAACACGGCCAGGGGTAATTCCTGAGTGCAGAGCCAGGAGTAACCCCTGTGCATCGCCAGGTGTGACCCAAAAAAGAAAAAAAAATAAAAGAAAGAAAGGAAGGAAGGAAGAAAGGAAGAAAGAAAGAAAGAACAGATTCTTTTACAAAGTTCTCAGAAGGAATCAAATTTGTCAACACTTTAATTTTGGACTTCTGCCTCTGCAATAGAGAGATGATACATTTTGTTGCTTAAATAAAATAAGATCACTGTTCTAAATCACTCTGTTCAAGAACATTTTTGCAAATGTAGTGCTGTGGTGGATAGATAGTGATCACCCTGTTAGCATTCATTTGTCACTTTCTCAACGCGTTTTTAGCTAATAATCATTCTTTTCCTAAATATAAACTGCTTTTTCCCAAAGGTCCGGTTCTCCTGATTCTTTTCTCCACTCTCTATATTAGAAATAACATTCTTTTTATCTTACATTTCAAAATTACCACCTATCATGATACCTGAACAAAGAATATTTTCTTTCTCTATTTTTAGGAAAGAAATGAAACTGGAGTTAATAGTGAACATTTTCCAAGAAACATTCTACTCTGGAACTTATGGGAGTTATGAAATAACCCAAAACTAAGAGGGTGAAACAGCTTACACTTTAAATTCTTTATATCTTGAAGTCTTTTATTTAAATCATTTTTTTAAAAAAAAATCAAATCACACGGAGTTCTTAATAAAGCATTATTATTACAGGGGAAAGAATAAAACTTTCCAAATGCAAATGTTTAGCTGAAGTGGAGTCTAAAAGATTCCAAGACATTAGTCAGGAGATGGATTGCTTTGCTATTACAAGTCTGGGTTACAATATCACTGGAACCAAATTCCCGTCAGATTAGTCTTTACTCAAAATGAATGTTTGTAATTATGAAATGAAATAAGTTTTAATTTGAATTGCCTAAAAAGGGGAAACCAAATATTGTGTAATTACAGGAGAAGAAATTTGAGATGGAAAACAAGATAGTGTTATTTACAAGTAAAAAGGCTTTTATGGGATTAGGGGGCTTTAATGTGCATATTTGTAGGATTTGGGGTGGCAGAATTTGGAACTAAAATATTTTTCATCAGCGTTTATTTACAGTGCGCATGCAAGAAATGGAATCCCAGACACATCTGATATTGGGCTTATTTAAACCTTTTATATCCCCACTAAGTCTGAAAAGACTCAAATGTGAGCCACACATAATGGAAGTAATCGTGGAGTGTGATAAAATAAGTATTTGAAAACCACATGCAACTTTTAGGCTCAAATCCAGAACTATAAAAATCTACCTAGAGACATAATGAGCCTGAGTCTCCTTGGAAAAAGAAAAAAATACTGAGGGGGGAACCGAGTCCTTCTTACTCCATGGCCTGTGGCATCTGAGTGGAGCCCCCAAATGACTAGTAAGTGCTTCACTGCCAAGGCCGCCCACAAGGACCATTTGGCCTCCCCTTCGGGCAGCCATTTCTTATCCTCTGCAAAACGGTGATGTCAGAGACTTTACATTTTCCTTCTCCCTCCAGGGTGCTCCTATGCTCTCTTTTTTCCCCATGGATCTAGGACCCCAGGGCCTAGATTTGCTCCAGTTACTTTTCCCACCAGGTCAGTGCTGGCAATTACAGACCTTGCACGCCAACCTCTTCGACAGTAAAGTCTTGCTATGGAGGGTCCCTTGTCTCTGGCAAACTGATTCACTCTAACCTGCCTCTTCCAAAGACATTGACTCTTTAAAGCACTGTAGCACTGTCATCTTGTTGCTCATCAATTTGCTCGAGCAGGCACCAGTAACGTCTCCATTGTGAGACTTGTTGTTACTGTTTTTGGCATATCGAATACGCCAGGGGTAGCTTGCCAGGCTCTGCCGGGCGGGCGGGATACTCTCGGTAGCTTGATGGGCTCTCTGAGAGGGATGGAGGAATCAAACCCGGGTTGGTCGCTTGCAAGGCAAACGACCATTGTGCTATCTGTCCAGTCCTCTTTAAAAGATCTGGCAAATGGAGGTTGGTGAAAGTACAGGGTTTACTCCCTGGTGTGATATGAACTTTCTCGCTCTTCAGGTTGTATCTTGGGGTTATCCAATCTGCACACGCATCCCTGGCTGTGATTCTGGTAGTCCCTGGTTTAACACCACATCCTCAGGCCCTCACATTAAAATAAATCATTGGAAGATACAACTGAAAACAAACAACAGCAAAATACATGGGGCAAAGGCAATGTGTGGTTCATCAAATGCTCATAGCCTTCTTTCTGCATGACATAGTGGTGATAGGGAGGAAGCTGGCCTGTCAGAGACCCTATTTTCCCTGGCAAATTAGGGGCAGCCACATCTCATACATATATTAGGGTTTTAGCCAATGAAGTAAAGAATAGTGGTGCCGTTGAGTCTGGCCCCGGGAGCCCTGATATCTAGCTTTCTTTATGTTTTTTTCCCCACTTGGCTGGTTGGAAGTGAGGAAATCTCCCAAGGATTTGAAAACAATGACCTGGAATCCTAAATGATTTAATGGAAGCATTGCTCAGAGGACCATATAGGGTACCGGGGATTGAATCTGGGTGGGTCAACCTGCATGTAAAGCAAGTGCCCTACCCACTGTACTAGCTCCATAGAATTATTCTTTAATCACATAAATAGAGATAGAACAGATTTGGGAGGGTAAAATAAACTTCCCAATTCACTACTAGCCTAAAATTTACTTATGTGTAAATCCATTTTAATAGACCTTTAAGAAGTGTGTCGTCTGGGGCTAGAGCGATAGCACAGAGGGTAGGGTGTTTGCCTTGCACGCAGCTGACTCGGGTTCGATTCCCAGCATCCCATATGGTTCCCTGAGCATCGCCAGGGGTAATTCCTGAGTGCAGAGCCAGGAGGAACCCCTGAGCATTGCCAGGTGTGACCCAAAAAGCAAAACAAAACAACAAAAAAAGAAGTGTGTCGTCAACAGTATTATTTGTGGATGCCCAGGTGGTTGAGTGAGAGACTCTTCCCAAAGGCTACCTTAGTGCCCATGAACCTTCCTCCCCTAGTCCATCACTGTGGGCACTCAACAGCTATTGCTGAACCTCATGTATTATTTATATACTATAACATTTCCACTTGGAAATTCAATGATCAATGAAAAGCCCCTTGTGACATGATCTTATCATTTGTTAAGTTGTCCATCTTATTCTTTGTTTGATTGTCCATTCCTCTACTCAAACACCCCATATATCTAGGCTTAATACTTGACTAGACATTGGTGGACATAAACAGAATGGGAATATCCAGCTTACTATTGGAGCCAGAAGGTAAAGAAATGGTCATAAGATTATAAAAGACTACAACACAATACTCTGGGTAATCAGATATTTATTCTAGCCGTTTTTCTTTCACAAAGATAGAACCCAGAGCCTCACACATGCAAGACGTGTGTTTTACCATGAAACACCTCTCCAGTCCTCACTATACCTAAATTTATGAGGTTTTTGTTATGTGTCAGACATTCTGCTCAAAGTTCCCTCATTATATTGTTAGTCATCACAACAATCCTCCCCTCAAATTACTGATAGAGAAATCAAGACTCAGATATATAAAGCATGTGCACAAATTGCACAAATCATGACTACCAAGCTTGGGGTTTCAATCGAGTTCTGTCTGATTCCAAAGTCTTTTACTAATGCTGCAACTTTGAGCAAATTAGTAAAATATCATCACTTTCTCTTTCTCAGCCCCAAAGGCCACCTCACTCACAAAGAAGCAACGTCTAGTGCGAGCTCAGCTGCAGCGCCACAAGTTTTACACTTTCTCTTTCATATGCCCTCTGAATATTATGTATGAAAACTGGGCCTCATGAACAATTTCCTCACCTCTGAAAGGACAGTGGAGAGTGGAGGAAGGTCAAATAAATATTTACAGTGTTCGTATTATCAGAGGATTTTTGGGCTGGTCTGCTTTGAAATGCTGGCTGCCTTCCCCCAAACGGGGACTCTAGTGAATGAAGGTCCCTCTGACTTCATCTTTGCCACTATGTACAGGAATGATAAGATGAGTCCGGTGTTTGTCTGACTGGGCTCTCATTGCAGGTGCCCATACAGACCCTAAGGAGGATGCCTCCTGCTTCCTGTGCAACTACTGTGATGTGAGAAGTGCCATACTAATGCCCACTCTGGCCTCACTTGCTGCTTCACACACTCCGTCGAATCCCCACGCTCAATGTGCTTATTTAGGCTCAGCCTTGGACCGAGAGGTGAGCATCCCCCGGAGAACCAAGAAATACTGTGGAAGTCGATGTGGAGGTCTCATTCTGTTCAGCAGGGAGAACCCTTCATGGGGCTGAGAAGGGGACACAGCCGAATAAGGCGTTTATTCTATGGCAGTTACAGTATTTATACCTCCCTGCTGGGACGAGGTGGCATAGTATGCATGCTGGGACCCCCAATAGAAATGTAGGGTGTGGCATGGGCGTTAGCTAGTGATAAACAAATGCTGATAGGATAATATTAGTAAGATTAGGAGTGGCAACCTTTTCTAAGTGTGGCATGGGCATTAGCTAGTGATAAACAAATAGTGACAGGATAAGATCAGTAAGGTAAAATGGCTCCCTACAAAATACACGTTTGGAAAAAGCAGAGAGACTGCGCTAAAAATGGGGCCCACACTGAGTGTGGATTAAGAACTAAAACATACTCGGGATCTTCATGTGCCAGGATGCAGCCCGAGACAGGGTGGAAGAAGCTTTGTTGAGCAACCATAAGAGGACTGGGTGAGCAGAGAAATGAGTAGACCCCAAATAGCAACAAAGTCTCTTCGATGAACCTCAAAAGCTCCCCGAACATAGTGGGATGTGTTCATGAAAAGATACTTACCTTCTGTTATGTGTTCCCTTACTTTTCAGCTGAGATAGGTGGTAAAGTTGCTAAGAGGGGGATTTCTGGAGACAGGCACCTAAATTTAGATTCTTCCTTTTACTTGCCTTACACTTTCTAGCTGCGAGTGGCAATGCACACATTTTCCTATCTCTCAGAACTTATTGCCTTGACTAGCAACATGAATGTGATTATAACTACCTCCCAGAGCTAGCAATAATTAAGTTCCATCACAAGACTTAATGGAGTGTCTGGAATTTAGTCTATTGTTCAACAACGTCACCCATCTGTGTAACAGATTTGAGATAGGAGTCAAAGAGATAAGTTGCCTCAAGTAGTCATTCTCAATTTTTTTTTATTTCAGGGTTCCTTTATAAATCTGAAAAAGAGTGAGTTCTCACTCCAGAGAATATTTATTTATGTAGATTATATTAGCCTATATTTGCCTTACTAGAAACTAAAGCTGCACACTCTTAAATATGTCAAGCTAACTCAAATAGTCACAATAAATCTATTATATGTTTGTATCATACAGTTTCACTAAAAAAATACCTTTCCTCCAAATCGTTTAGTGAGAAGAATGGCATTGTTTAATATCTCAGCAAACTTCTTTATTATTTGCTATGGGTAGATGCTTTCTATTCAAGCTTTCCCTACAATTTATTTCATTTTTCAAAGAGGGAACCCAATCTTTTTATCAAAGGACAATAGAAGTTCACTGAAATTCCCAATGGTTTACCACTTTATTCCTTTCTTTTTTTTAAGAATTTTATTTTATTGAATCACCATGTGGAAAATTACAATGCTTTCAGGCTTAAGTCTCAGTTATACAATGCTGAAACAACCATCCCTTCACCAGTGCCCATATTCCACCACCAAAAAAAGGAAAAAAAACACAGTACACCTACCATCCTTCCCCCCCTGCATCCCCCCCACCTTGTAACTGATAAATTTCACTTTACTTTCTATTTACTTTGGTTACATTCAATATTTCAACACAAACATCACTATTATTGTTAGGAGTACCACACTAGAGTCAGACCTGTTGTGAAGATACATGTTGTGAAGATATACTGTGCCACTCGGTTTTGGATTTCTGTACTTTAGCAACTAAATCCAGGAAGATTTCTTCCAGATATTAGATCATTGCAAGCTTGTAAACCCCATCTGTGGTCGTCATAATATGGCGGTCACCACGCCCTTCACCCCCGGCAAGGAAGAGGCGAGAGAGAGAAATACCTTTCCCCTCCTGGGTGGGCATGGGGCCGAGGCTTAGTTCTCAGTCTGGAGACACTCTGCGAGGAGTTGCCCATGCCGAAAAATTTAGCTGGAGTCTGAAGTCACGTTTGTGCAGCATTTATACAATTTTTCATCTTTCTCATCTTCCGCACTCCCAGCTCTGTCCTCTTTCTGGATCTACTGCAGCCTCTCCACCACTTCACTTTATTCCTTTCATAAAAAAAGGAAATTAAGGCAGCCAAATGGACTTAAATACTTACTCAACTGATGAACTACTAGACATAGCACTCAAACCCAAACTGTCTACAGGGAAGAGTATGAATTCAATGCACTGCATCCATTGCTATAAATAAAGTTCCAACTGGAAACTCTAGTTCCCATCCTGCTCTAGGGGTATATTTGGGTCAAATGGTTTTCTTTTTCAGTGAAGTGGCAGAACTGGACCAGGCTATCAATGAGCTCTCTGAAATCATTGGTGATACATACAGTCCAGATAGAAAATTTAAAAATAAGTAAACCTCATCGAATCTTTGGTGCCATTTCTTTTGGTCAACATGGTTGGGTTAGCTAATCTTTGGTCAACATGCTTTGAAAATTGGTTGCATTCACAACATCATCTTAAAGAAATACATAATTCTGCCCAATATGGCTCTATTTTGATTTCCATTAGAATTATCTATTGTTTTAGGATCAGCTATCCCACCAGAATAAAATTTTCATTGCTTTATTTAGTATATTTCTTTTGGGAAGGCAGAGTAAGCTAATTTGTATCAAGGTGTTAATGAATGATAGATTCTAGAAATTTATTAGTATTGTTCTATAATGTCAAGATGAGTAATACCAAGACAATAGTGAAAAATGCTCAATTGTTTGACAAATGTAGGTACTGCTTCAAAATTCTCATTCCTTTCCCAGTTTAAATGTAATTTCCTTGAACTCTTCTGTACTTATTTTTTAAGTTGTTATACTTAATTGAGAGCTAGACTCAAACCAGAGTTCAAAAGGTACTTGTTGGTTGACTAAAAAATTACCATTTTGTTTGACTTAAGTTTTAATTTAATCTTGAAAATGCCACACACACACAAAAGAAACAATAATCCAACACAATAATGTGGAGGACTAAATATATATGAAATCCACATAATCTAACACAATAAAGTGGAGGGTTCGATCAATATACAAAAACATCTTTGACTGAAGCAATTGTACAGCAGGTAGGACATTTTCCTTGCATGCAGCCAACCTAGGTTTGATTGCTGGCATCCGATATGGTCTCCAAAGCACCATCAGGAGTATTTACACCAGAAGTAATTATACCAGGAGTAATTCCTGAGTACAGTGCCAGAAATAGCCCCTGAGCATTTCCAGTTGTGACAAAAAAAATTAAAAGTAAATAAAAAATCATTTTTAAAAATAAATTTTACTTGACAATATGCATTAACGTGATATACTGATAATCATTGCACTGGTTATTTAGTATTTTATTCATGATTTCTGCAACAATATTTACAAAGTAAAGGTTAATCTTTAAGTTTTGTTATTTGTTTTTTTTTAAGTTTTGTTATTTGTATTGATCAAACTTTAGCACAAAATTTATGCTCTATATGAACAAGTTGAGAAGAATCTTTCCTTTCTATCCTCCGGAAAACTAAAAATTGGCATCAATTCTTCCTTAGATATTTAGGAAAAAATTACTTTTGACCTTACCCAAGACAGAGATCCTTTGTATAGAAAATTATAACTATATATAATTTTTAAAATAAAGCATAAAATTCAATTTTTTTCTTTTAGCTTTGTTACATATTTCTTGGAATTTTTTGTTTCTTCAAAATATTAAGGTGTGTTGGGTAAATTATTTATAATTTCCTCTTACTGTAAGTTTAATGTCTATAGGAATTCTATGATTTGTCCATCTTTTATTTCTAGTCTTGGTAATATATTTTCTCTGTGTCATTCTTTTTTTTATTCTACTCAAAAAGAAACCACAAATTTTTGGTTTACAGAGTCTACTGCATATTTATTCTATAGTTCATGGATTTCTGATTATATCTTCATTCTTTCCTTCTATCATTTTTCCTTTTAATTTGTCTGCCTTTTTTTAAGATTTCTAATATGTAAAGAAAGAGCTGAACTAGCCATTTTTACCTAGTCATGCTTCTGATTTAAAATCTATTTTGTCCAAGACTAGTAGGTAAACCAGTTTACTTTGGTCTGTTTCTGGTATAGTATCCTCTGATTATTTTGCTTCTAGCCTTTCTGTGAGTTTATGTTCAAAATAAAAAGCCTCTTACATTTCTTGGATGGAGAGCTAGTATACAGTGATAGGGTGCTTGCTTTGTAAGTGACCGACCTGGGTTCAATCTCCAACACTCCATATGGTCCCTTGTGCACTGCCAGGACAAATCCCTGAGTGGAGAATCAGAAGTAATCTCTTGAAGTCGTGAAATTTGCTTATAAGTGGATAGACATGGAGAGTATCATACTAAGTAAAATGAGTCAGGAAGAGAGGGATAGACATAGAAGGACTGTATTCATTGGTGGAGTATAAAATAACATAAAAGGACACTGACACTCAAGGACAGTAGACAACGGCCAGGAAGATTGCTCCATAGTCGGGAGCCTGCCTCATGAGCGGGGGTTATTTCAGGGGATGGGGGTGGGGGGCGAAGAGGAGAAGGGAGCTGGAATGGGGAAGGGCTCACTAAGAAAATGATGGTTGGAGAAATTGGTCGGGATTGGAGATGTGTGTTTAAAGTAGATAAAGGAGCAAGAATAATAACCTTTCAGTATCTGAATTGCAAACCATAATGCCCAAAAGGAGAGAGAGAGTATGGGGAGTATTGACTGCCATGGAGGCAGGGGGAGGGTGGGATCATGGGGGTATACTGGGAATATTGGTAGTGGGGAATGTGCACTGGTGGAGGGATGAGTGTTTGATCATTGTGTGATTGCAACTCAAACATGAAAGCTTATAACTGTATCTCACAGTGATTCAGTAAAATTTAAAAAATTTAAAAACTTAAAAAAAAGATGCAGAAAAAAAAGGAGTACTCTCTAAGGACCTGTCAGGTGATGATCCAAACCAAATCACTGTCACTGTGACTGTCATCCTGTTGCTCATCAATTTCCTCAAGCGGGCACCAGTAACATCTCCACTGTGAGACTTGTTACTGATTTTTGGCATATCGAATACACTATGGGTAGCTTGCCAGGCTCTGCCATGTGGGCAAGATACTCTTGATAGCCTGTAGGGCTCTTCAAGAAGGGTGGAGGAATCGAACCTAGGTCGGTCGGCTGCATGCAAGGCAGATGCCTTAACCTCTGTGCTATCACTCCAGCCCCCCAAAAAAAATCTCTGGTCACTGTCACTATTACTGTCATCCTGTTGCTCATCGATTTGTTTGAGAGGGCACCAGTAATGTCTTCTCATTGTGAGACTTATTGTTACTGTTTTTGGCATATCCAATACGCACAGGTAGCTTGCCAGGCTCTGCCACACGGGCTCGATACTCTCGGTAGCTTGCCAGGCTCTCTGATAGGGGTGGACGAATCGAACTCGGGTCGGCCGTGTGAAAGGCGAACGCCCGACCGCTGTGCTATCACTTCGACCAAAAAAAAATAAACAAACAAAATCTTACATTTGTAACTATAAACAATAAACCCAAAGAAAAGAGAAATTAAGAAAACAATACTAAGTTCCATTACATTACAAAAGAATTGAGTGCCTAACTAGGACCAAATTAACAAAAGAGGTGAGAGGCTTAAATATTGAAAACTAGATATTGCCATCAAAAGAAATGAAAGACACAAGAAACTGGAAAAAATATTGCATGTTTGTGGATTGGAATAATGAATGTCATTGAAATAACCATCCTACTTAAAGCATTATATAGATTCAATATAATCTGTACCAAAATTTCAATGACACTGTTAAAAGACATAGAACAAACATTACTACAATTTGTAAGAAACCACAAAATCCTTCAAATAGCCAAAGCATACTAAGAAAAAAAGTCATTATTTTTCCAATTTTATAGTGGAAAGCTACAGTAATCAAAACAATGTGGTACTGACTGTCAGAAGAGCATATACTCAGGCCAGTGGAATGGAATTGAAAGTGAAGAAATAGATTCTCAGATATATATTCTAGTTTGATTTATTATAAAGGAACTAATAATATAAAATTGACTTCAACAAATTGTGTTAAGCAAACTGGTAGCCACATAAAAAAGAATAAAAATGAACAACTATCTCATACTATACACAATAGTTTAATAAAATGTATTAAAGACCTAGAACTTAGACCCTAATAAAATACATAAAGCATTCAAAGTATTCCATAATATGGGTTCCAGAAGTGTCTTCAATATTCCAGTCTATTGGCAAGAAAAACAAAAGCAAGCATAAACAAATAGATTACATAAACTTAGAGACTTCTGTACTATGAAAGAAACATATATATTATATATATATATATATATATATATATATTGATCCAGGGCCAAAGAGATAGTTCGGTGTCTAAGTGCCTGTAAAACATACTTTGTGGGGCTGGAGCGATAGCATGGCGGGTAGGGCGTTTGCCATGCACGCAGCCACCCTGGGTTTGATTCCCAGCATCTCATATGGTGCCCTGAGCACTGCCATGAGTAATTCCTGAGTGCAGAGCCAGGAGTAACCCCTAAGCATTGCCAGATGTGACCCCGCCCCCCAGGAAAAAAACATACTTTGCATGCAGGAGAACTGAACTCTATCCTAGGTACCATATGACAACACCCCCCCAAACCAAACACTGCCAGAAGCAATTCCCAAGCCCAGAGTCATAAGTGGTCCCTGAACACCTCCAGGGATGGACGAACAATGACAAAAAATACTAAGCAGAAGGAAATATTTGCATGTCATACACTTGAAAGAACATTCAATATACGTAAATACAAAATTTAACCACAAAAATACAAATAATCCCGTGCAAAAATAAATAAATAAAGGGTACATGAATAGACAATTCTCCAAAGAGGACAAATGGCCAGTTGGCACAGTATAAATGCTGATTATCACTAATTACCAAGAAAATTTAATCCCTTGTTACCAGTGAGAATGGACTCTCTCAGGAAGGCGAGAAGTAACATCTGCTGGTAGAGAGATGAAAAATAAGGGAACCCCTTGTTTGGAGGACCCACTCGGGGTGGGAGGTGCATGCTGAATGTAGACTATAGATTGAACACGATGGCCACTCAATGCCTCTATTGCAAACCACAACACCCAAAAGGAGAGAGAGAACAAAAAGGAATGCCCTGCCACAGAGGCGGGGTGGGGTAGGCAGGATGGGGTGGGGATGGTGGGAGGGATACCGGGATCATTGGTGGTGGAGAATGAGCACTGGTGGAGGGATGGGTACTCGATCGTTGTATGACTGAAATGCAAATATGAAAGTTTCTAAGTATGTAACTGTACCTCACGGTGATTCACTACTTAAAAAAATAATAAATAAAATATAATTTGTATAAAATAAATAAATAATAAGGAAACCCTTATTCACTGTTAGAAATAAAAACTGACTCCACCCCTGTGAAAAACTGTAGGGAGATGCTCAAAATAAATTCAAAATAGAACTATTATATGTCCAGCAATTTTATTTCTGGATATCTATCCCCAAAATAAACATTAAATTTAAGTTATATATGCACAACTATGTTTTTGCTCTATTTTATAGTTGCCAAGTTCTGAAACAACCAAAGTACTGACAACAAATTAAGTGGATAAAGATGTGATGTATACTCACAGTGGAATAGAACTCAACTATCAGTGATGAAAAATGCACCGTGAGAAAAGACGAAATCTTACTTTTGCTGCAATATGGATATAACTGGAGGGATCATGCTAAGTGAAATAAGTCAGAAGGAGAAATAAAAATACTGGTTGAATCCACTCTATTGTGCTTTATAAAGAAACAAATCAAAAGAAGAAATCATTTTCAAGGAAACAAGTGGAATTTGTTTTCACTCAAACCCTTGAATTCTGACTTCAGAACTGAGGTTACCAAAACAGGAGGGGTACAGGGGTGAGCTGATTTCAGAGACCTCTGGTGTAAGCACTACTGACATTCTGATGATAAACATGTTGTGGGAGGTAACAATGTACCTACCCCTAAAACATATAAACATTTTCACTCTTGTAAACCAATGCTACCTCAATAAAAGAGAAATTGTTTAAAATGAAATAAATTAATCTATGTGGATGTAAAGAGAGGATTTGAGTTTAACTCTTTTAAAACACATCTTCACCACCTAACAAGTCGGGGATTTATCAAAATGTTCCTACATGCTCTAACCTGACATCTTATTGAAGAAAACTAAGAACGCACACTCAGTAATTTGTTTCTCAAAATACCAAAGGGCTTATAGAAGTAAGAATTTCTGTCCCACCCTGGACCTTCTGAAATAGAATCTACATTTTGACAAGACCCTCAGATGATTGTTTGCATGTTACAATTTAAGAAGCATGGAAGGAATTATTATATTATATTGGCAAAGGGCTGGAAAGCCTATACCTTGATGCTTTAGGCTACCTAAAGAATTTCCTGTCTAAATCCTAAAGATTACTTTGCATTTTTTTAGTCAGTTTGGGCCTAGAGGCTAGAATTAAGCGCGCGCGCGCGCGCACACACACACACACACACACACACACAGCATTATTATTCAAACTGAACAATTTTTTAGTCTTCTGAAGGACAGAGAGGTTGGAGGGCAAGAAGAAGTTAACCACTATCCTCATGATATCAGAATAACAGTAGATTCATATGTGAGAAAAGTGGAAAAGAAATTTCTGGGTTTACCTGGGAGATTCAGAGAAGGTTTGACAAGGGAACTATCATGGCCCAACAGTCTTTAAGTTTTCAGTTTCAGGACCAAAAAGTATTTGAAAGCATGTCAAGCCAGAAACATCTGTTGTCTGCCATCAGATGTAGTAATCCAAACACTTTTGTCCACTTCACCTTGGCATCAAAGGAAAACACGACATAAGCAGGCACAAGATGAACAATTCTTTACTCACCCAGAAAAGGCAGAGAGAAAGATCAGCTGCAATAATGGACAACTAGCCTACAAGCACCCTTCTTACTGCAACACAAAGACCTGGTCTCTCCCCTATCAAAGACAGAAACAGGAACCGGGTTCAATAGGTGTCACAGGACAGACACTCTCAAGTAGAGCCACAGAGACAGCTGCAGGCAGATAGGCAGGGGAAAAAAAAAAAAAAACTAAGAAAAGATGCCTACAGGACTGGAGAGATAGTACAGGAGATAGGGCACTTGCCTTACATGCAGTCAACGTGGGTTGAATCCCCAGAACTCCGTATAGATCTCAGAGCCCTGCTAAAAGTGATCCCTGAGCACAGAGCCAGAATTTAACCCTGAGCACAGCTGGGTGTGGCCCCCAAACCAAAATATGGCATTGTCACACTGTCGTCCCATTGTTCATCAATTTGCTTGAACAGGCACCAGTAATGTCTCCATTGTGAGACTTGTTACTGTTTTTGGCATATCGAATTTATCACGGGTAGCTTGCTAGGCTCTGCCAGGCAGGCAGGATACTCTCAGTAACATGCTGGGCTCTCTGAGAGGGAAAGAGGAATCGAACCTGGATCGGCTGCATGCAAGGCAAACACCCTACCCGCTGTGCTGTCTCTTCAATCCAACCCAAATATAAAATAAGATAAATCATTTTCATAAAAAGGAAGGTTACCTAGCCCACAAGTAGCGCCAAAGCATGAAGAGCACATCTAAAGACAAATCCTGAGCTCTTTGGAGAGAAAAAAAATTGAGGCACCAACCAGAAATCCATGACCTTACCCAGAGAAGGAAGAATCCCACAGAAATGGAGAAACTACAGAAGAATCTACAAGATTATAAAAAGATCACTAAGACATTATGAAGAAATCATCAACAGTTCATTTGTGCCAACATCCAGATTAACTTCTAAGTATGCAGAGAACTCCTAGAAAAACCTTTCTGGGGAAATAGTATAAAACCTCCTCAAAAAGCCATTCAAGGCTTACTTTTCAAGCCCATGTTCTCCCTTGAACATGCATCTGACTTGCTTGTTTACTTTGTCTACTTGGCTTCCTTTGTTCTACTCCGGAGAAGCTAAATTCTCTCCTGAACACATACTCCTTTCTTCCTCTTTCCTCATGTCTTTCCAGGTAAATTTCGTTTAGTGAAAACCATCTTGCTATAGAAAACTTCCTATTTTACCTCCTCCTGAGATTTCTTTTCTGTTCGGAAAGACAGTGGACGAGACATACCTGTGCTGAGTTTAGGACTTGTTGGAATATTTCCCCTTTTCCAGCTGCCTTCTGGAGTTTTGTCACAGAAACCTTTTGTCACAGAAACCTAGCTGATCTTTGACCCCCGCAGATCTAAGGTGCTAGCCAGGTTTGATTTGACATTGTAGATTCCAGGCTGCAGCCCAGCCTGGTCTTTGGGATGTAAATCCGAGTGCTTTCAGCCCAAAGAAGGCTTCCGTTTTGTTTTTGTATCTTCTTTCCGGGGGCCTAGATTAGCCAGCCTGCAGATACAAGAGAATTATGTTGCCTCAATGTTCTTCCTGTAAGATCTTTTGGTGCTTTTGGTGACGTCAATGTATTGCGCCCTTTAGAAGGGCCATGATCAATAAAAGGGGTTGGGAGAGAAGGTGAGGGGGTGGAAAAGTGGATAGAGGCAGAAAGTGTATAGAGGGCGGAAAGGTGTAGAGAGGTCGGGAGAGTGTATAGAGAGAAGATTGGAATAAACTGCAAGTGAGACCAACCATCATGGCTCCGTTCCTTCCTTCGCCTGCCACATCTTCGCCATCAACCTCCCCGGGGTGGGGGAAGTGGCCGGAGGCTACCGAACTCGGGTGGCGGGAGAGACGGCTGCTACCCTAGGCCCTGTGCCTGGCTTGGTGCGGTGAGGCGTCCCTTCCCTCGCCCGCGCCTTTTCTTTTTATTTTTAACAACTGGCGTCCCTGGGTGGGCACGAACCTCCAACCAGTGTGCAACTAAAGGTAAGAATAGCGTTCGGTAGAACCCCACTCTAGAAAAGTTTGGTGGGAGAACAGAATTTTGTGGTACAGTGAATTAAATTACTAGACTTACTGCCCCAGTAAGATGGGACAAAAACAGTGCCGCGAGAAGTCCGCTCAAAATTTTTCGCGCCAAACTGAACGTGGCAAGTTTTTTATTGAATTAATTAAGCATTTTGCAAAGAGAACCGGGCATCGTGTTTCTCGGGACCAACTCCGGTCCTGCCTAAAAATTGTCTATAAGTTTCATCCCTGGTTTTCAGATAAGGGTACTTTAGAGCCTAAGGTTTGGGAAAAAATTAAGGATAATGTCTTTAAGGAATTTAAAGGAGGGGCTAAAATCCCCAAACAATTCTGGGTAACTTGGGAAATCATTAATTCCATTCTCAAAGCTTTGGAAGATACCTCCGAGGAGGAGGAGGTTAGATATGCTATGGGAGGCTTTCCTCAGGAGTTAAACAGAGAGGATTTTAAATTTGAGGATGAAGTAAAGAAAGTTTCTACTACGGAGAGAGCCTTACCCTCAGCTCCTCCCATACCCAAGCCTAGAAAGAAGCCTGATGCTCAATGCTTGGCTGCTCCCGTACCCAAACCCCGAAAGCAGCTCAAGGCGTTTCCAGTGCAGACACGTTCTCAGAGCAAAAATCGCTCTGCCACTGATGAATTAACGTTCTCTACTGATGTTAGGCCAGAGAGACCACCACCTCCCTTGTATGACCCCACTTCTAGTGAATCAGAGGAAAGTGATGGGTATGATGAGCCAGCTACCACTTCCTCAGATCCTGAGTCTGAGAGCGGCATGGTAGAGGAGGCTTCTCACAGGAGCCGCCGCCCTTCAACCAAGCGGCCTCCAGGTCGCTCGGGACATGCTCCCGATAGAAGCTTACAGCTGAGACCTCTCGACCGTAAATGGTCAATTCCACCCAGACCCCATGAGCTCCATCTCTTTTTTCCCATCCAGCTGGAGGAAAATCAGTCTCCATCTTATGAAGGGTTAGGAATGGATTCACTCAGTAATTTTAAAAAGGCCTGTGCCTTGTACGGACCTACATCTCCGTACTGTAAGGAGTATCTTACAGGCTGGAGCAAAAAGGCTCATTGGGTACCTCAAGATTTTCACGTGGTTGCTAAGACGTGCTTAAGCCCTTCTCAGTATATGCAGTGGAGGATGTGGTTCAGTGATGAGGCCAAGGCAAAACTACAGAGCCTAGGCCACGCTGGACGAAAATTTTCAGGGATTAAATTGACTTATGAGATGTTAATAGGCGAAGGGAAATGGCACGACCCTAAAAAGCAAGTCATCTTGCCTTGTGCTGTGTTTGCCCACGTTCGTGATGTCGCCTTGTGGGCCTGGGAGAGGATTGATGCAGATGCTGAATTCAAGGGAAGCTATACAAAGATTATTCAGGGAGTCTCAGAACCTTATGCAGACTTCATAGGGAGACTGATGGAAGCCATAGAAAAGCAGGTGAAGGGAAAGGAAACTCAGGAGCTTTTGTCCAAACAATTGGCCTTTGAAAATGCTAATGAGGATTGCCAGGCCATTTTGCGCCCCATTAAAGAGAAGGAGGATATTATGGGATACTTGAAGGCATGTCGGAATGTTGGTTCTATCAAACATCAGGCGCGCATTAATGCTGTTGAAGCCTATGCCATACAGAGGCAAGATAAGGGCAAATGTTTTAATTGTGGGAGATCAGGCCACTTCCGTAAGGACTGCAGGGCACCTCCAAACCGTGCCACTGTGAGAGCGCCACCTGGACCTTGTCCACGATGCCATACAGGAAATCATTGGGCCAGAGATTGTCCCTCCAATCTTGGCGTGGCTGCTGACCCCAATTCGGGAAACTTGCAGTGGGGCCAGCCCCAGGCCCCACAAAATTAGGGGATGTTCCCAGCTGCAGCCTTTCTCCCCAGTATGGAGCTTCAGAGCTCCAGTCCGTAGATTCACTGCAACCAGCCACGGCAGGGAGCAATGCCTTGGATATTCCCTGCCCTGATACAGTTACCATCTGCCCCACCCAGAGTCCTGACACATTAAATTCTGAAGTAAAGGGACAAGATTTGAGCCCCCAGGTAGAAAGGGAGCTTGCTCAAGTGAACGTTGCAAGCAGCACATCAGGTTTTCATGGTTGTCTGGAGGATTTCCTGACAGTGAAGGTAAAGGCGTCACCAATCTCTGACTCCACTCATGGAGTGCATCTAGAATCTCAGCGACAAGCGGCTGAGTTCAGGGAACAGGAAGCTATCCCGCGTATGGGATATGCGGAGCTGAGTTCTGTACCTAATGGGCATCAGGTTTTGAGCCAGGATAAAAGTAAGGAAATTTGGAATCAAAGAGTCGTGTCTGTTGGTGAATTTGCACTGGCTAACCGAGCAGAACTCTGTGTAAAAGGGCTCAGCTACCCTGAGAGGCCTCAGTCAGGCCAGAGGTGGAGAAAGCCTTGTCTAGTTTCTAGTCTCAATTCCCAAGATCATCTGCCAGGAACTCAGTCTGGACAACCAAATCTCAGGTTTTTTATCAGAACCTGTGGTCATGTGCCAGCTCCAAGGAAGGTTATTCAAAGATTCAGGCTGGTACAGTTTTATTTTAGGGGAAGTGAACTTCTAGTTCATGAGATGCCACCTCTGGGAAAACGGCTTCAGGGCCAGTGGGTACGTGGTTATTCTCCCACTCGGCAATTGCTTATTGACCCAGGAGACACAGAGACGCCTCATTCCTGGGTGCTCACCCACTCAGTCACTAGAGATGCTGAGTCTGGTGAGGGACAGAAGGCATTGTCACTAGGATAATTCTGCTTGCGTGTGTGCATGGTTATGAAGCAGGTTATTTCGGATATCAGGAAAGAGCTTCCAATGAAGGCTGTAACTTGCCACATTGGTTTCTTCATTGCCCATGTGCCAGGGCTGGCTAATATAATCTCAAACTCAGTTTATGTTGTTGGTTTCTTCCCTGGTATTATGACTGTCTTTAAATGCATCAAACACTATAGTTCAAAAATTGCTTCAGCAGCTACAAGCTGTTTTACAAAAGTGCTCTGAATTTTTTTTCCTTTTCCTTTGTTACTCATATCAGATCTCGTGCTGGTCTTACTGGATCATGACTTGAGCACAGTTTAAAAAAAAAAAAAAAAAAAAAAAAGGAGGTATGCCCCGTTTGACTCCTTGTCCTTGACATTGTTTTCTTTAAAATTTTTGAATTTACCTCAAGGAGAGCCATTTACAACAGCTGAAAGGCATTCCCAGGAAGGTGCACAGGCTCAAGAAACTACTAATTCTCCTATTTAGATTAAAATTGACAAAAATTGGATAGCAGGGAGACTCCTCATTCGAGGAAAAGGCTATGTTTTTCTTTCAACAGATATCTCCACCAAGAAACTTTGAGTCCCGTTTTGCATTTCGTCAGGAGCCGAATTCATCTGCCCGCTTTAACTTCCAGAACTTTGCAGTTTTACAACCCTCCAAATTCCAGCCACAAGCCACCGCCAAACTGATTTCAGCTGGCAGCCACAAGAAAACCAGAGGAGGAGTTTGCATCAGAGGGCCTGCAGCAAAGGCCTCTAACTCCTCTAACATATCATGACGTCACATTAAGAGCATTCCTTGTATCTTTCTTTTACAGGTTGCAGAATGGAAAACGCCAGGACCCCATATTTTGGATTAATAATTCTTTACTTTTACCCTTTCCTTGGAATTCACAGGTGCCTCAGTTTTTTCCAAAGGAGGAAGGAATGACTTTTAACAGGAACACCTTCTCATTTCTCTCTAGGATATCCATTTGTATTGGAGCTTTTCATCTGTCTCTTTATCCACAGGCGTGGAGAAGTACCAAACCCCAATGGTCGAAGCCTCTAATAACTTTAAAAAGTATTTTTTCCAAACATAAGCTAGGTTGCACAGATATGACTGCCAGTGGACCTGACCAGAGAATGGCTGCATCCCTCTGCTGAAGGACTCCTGACAGAAGTTGTGATGCTCCTGTTCCAGTGCTCCCTGCCTGATCCAGTACTTCATGAGATTCATCAGACTCCTATAGCTGCTCCTCTAGGACTCATTGCTGTGACCACTACTGCTGCTGTTTCGGAAACAACTCTTCAATTCTGATCCAGACACTTCATTTCTTCAGAATGGGACTGACTGACTCTCATCATTGGTGACTTTCCTCACCCTTGGACAGTGCAGGACAATTGGACGCTTTATTACAAGCACTGCTCTGGCCAAGGGTCGGACTGAAATTTTACTACAATTTATAAGACTGTATTGTGTTTGGAATTGTTCCTCTTTCTATTTCAAATTTTTTTAATTTTGTAAACAGAAAAGGGGGAGTTGTTGTATATCATTGGTTCGTCCTTTCTCCCCTTGCCACTAGGAGCTTAGGTATGGCCACGCCCATCAAAGTTATGTTCATACAGACAAAAGAGTAGAAATAAGCCTGGTATGGCAATTTAAAGATAATCAGTGTATGGATGCAATAGATTTTTTTCTTACTGCATCACTTTAATTTGGATTTTTAACCTGATGCATTTTAACAGAAATTTAACTCTTTGTTTTAGCTTGTGCGCCCTTTTGATTTCCTGTAGATTAGAATTATGCTTTATTTTGTATAACACTCATGTTGTAAAATTTGACTGAATTTTTATGGGATAATGTTAAGAATCATTTGTTAGCATATAATATATATATGAGCAGTTAGAATAATGGATTTGTAAATTCATAGTACCTGTAATAACTATCCTTCTGGTATTGGGTTTTCAGTTATATGGCAAAGTATTTTTGATGAGTTAAATCTATGATTTTATATGTATGAGTGAGATATTGTCTTTCTCCTCTCTTCCTGTCTTTTGAATAGTTTAGTTTATAGCCATTTCTTTTTGTATGGACAGAGGAAGACATTTAATATTATGCCTTTGCAATTGGGATTTAATTGGCTTTGAATATTATTAATTCCCGGGCATCTGCTTTCTTGACTGTAGCCTTGGTTGCCCTCAGTTCCTAGCCCTCTAAAAGGCAGGGTCCCAACGTGGGACGAAGAAGGACCCAGGGCAAGCGGTAAGTTGTGTGCTACCCTGGCATCGAGATGGGCCTGGCCAAAGCGCCTAATGCTTAACTATATGTTAAGAGCTTGGTCATGGGATGTCATTTCATGATCCAAAAGCTACGACGAGACAGGGCCCTGCTAGGGCTAGGAAAGACTAATCTGGCCTGAGTTCTGTAGTCTGAGATCGAGGTGACCCACGGAGAGCAATTCTAAAAGTTTAATGCATCTCTTGCTATGCCCATACAAAATGATTAATATTATGAATGCTTATATGTTTACTGGACAAGGAGAGGAGAAATACAACCATGGGATTTCATCCTTGGATGGGTCCTGCTGAAAGCGTATCTGTCCTAGAGAATAGGTGTTCTGCTAGTGTTATTGAACTTTTTGTGCCTAGCATTTTATTTTATGGTTAAAATCTGTTCTAAACAAAAAGGGGGGAGATGTTGGAATATTTCCCCTTTTCCAGCTGCCTTCTGGAGTTTTGTCACAGAAACCTTTTGTCACAGAAACCTAGCTGATCTTTGACCCCCGCAGATCTAAGGTGCTAGCCAGGTTTGATTTGACATTGTAGATTCCAGGCTGCAGCCCAGCCTGGTCTTTGGGATGTAAATCCGAGTGCTTTCAGCCCAAAGAAGGCTTCCGTTTTGTTTTTGTATCTTCTTTCCGGGGGCCTAGATTAGCCAGCCTGCAGATACAAGAGAATTATGTTGCCTCAATGTTCTTCCTGTAAGATCTTTTGGTGCTTTTGGTGACGTCAATGTATTGCGCCCTTTAGAAGGGCCATGATCAATAAAAGGGGTTGGGAGAGAAGGTGAGGGGGTGGAAAAGTGGATAGAGGCAGAAAGTGTATAGAGGGCGGAAAGGTGTAGAGAGGTCGGGAGAGTGTATAGAGAGAAGATTGGAATAAACTGCAAGTGAGACCAACCATCATGGCTCCGTTCCTTCCTTCGCCTGCCACATCTTCGCCATCAACCTCCCCGGGGTGGGGGAAGTGGCCGGAGGCTACCGAACTCGGGTGGCGGGAGAGACGGCTGCTACCCTAGGCCCTGTGCCTGGCTTGGTGCGGTGAGGCGTCCCTTCCCTCGCCCGCGCCTTTTCTTTTTATTTTTAACAAGGACTGACTTTCCTTCCCTGCAAGGAGCAATCCCTGAGTCCATGGCTCCCTGAGAAATCGGGTTGCAGGGATGATCTCCCACACCAGGCAGAACAAGTAGAATTCAGGCAGTGTGTCAGCTGTTTCGTGGGACTGGCAGGACATGAATGATCTTTGCCGTGGAGGTGCTCACAGCCAACTTTACGAGTCCCGACCTAAGCCAGGAGTTTCCTCAAGAGTGGGTGACTCTTCACTCAGCACTTTAATGAGCCACTGGCATTAGGACCCTATCAAGTCTGAAACAGAGAAAGAGATTCTCCTATCAACAATAGCCCGGTAGAGTTTAGACGCATTCTCTCTTTGGCAAGGAAATGTCACAGGTCCAAGGTCCTTGTTTATATAACAAAGAGGGGGGGTCAAAAGACTCCCTTGATGAAAATATGAAAAGGAAACTATCTTTCCCAACGAGGAGTCTTAGACTAAAAGAGGAATATATTATTCCATGTAACTCAGCAGGGCAGAGGAATTTGGCTGCACACAGGGCTATCTCCAGGTGCTGAAATCATGTCCTCCGAGACCCAGTTTTTGCCATTTCTTGGACTTCCCTCTGCTTAAACTCTCTTCTAACTTCTCTTCCCTAAGAGGATTCAAATTTGCATGAACATTTCAGGAGTCCCAGATGAGTTTCTCTCACCAATTTTTGCTAAGAATCTGCCAATGGCCTGGCTTTGGTCACGTGACCAACTTTGAGCCAAGTGCTGCAGTGACAACTATTGACTTGAGTCCCTCCTATAGTGCTCATCCCAGCTTGCTTAACAACTGGTGTGAGTCTCCGAGTTCTCTACACGATGACCAGAGAGTGATAACCAGTGTGTCATAGAGTAAGAAAGGAGTTCGTTCTCCTCAATTAGCAACTATGAGGATCACCATCATTATGGACCCATGTTCCTAAAACAATTGACTTAATCTTTGAGCGTAGGAAACTGCTATGTCTGTTTTTCCCATCTTCCTTTGTTATGTTTTTGTATGGCCCAATACCGTAAGTATTCTTTTCTGCTCAACATAAATCCTGGAGAGCAAAGGGCTATTATCACATCAGCTGGCCCAGTGTGGAGGACAAGGACCACCCCAAACAAAGTAATCTAGATTGAGAGAATGATTTTATTAAAATAGGAAGCAAAAAATTAAAAAACCTGAAGGCTACCAAAATTCAAAAATCTCATTTTTGAGTGAATTTCAGGAGTGTTTTAGATTCTGAATTGGATTCTGCTCATCTCCTTGGAAAAGGTGTACAGGAAACTGTTTTCTTTTTTGATCTCAAGATTTTGGTTTCTATCTCTCCTTCCAATTTCTGCACCTTGTCTTCATTTTTCCAGGGGAGCCAATGGCGATCATACGATGTATACATGAGCTTTTCACAGTCAAAACATCCCAAAAGGTCCTCCGTGTAATCTACTGGATGAGACTGGTATAAAGGGGGCGACAAACATGATGTGCTTTGGGGCCTGGTGCAATAGCACAGTGGGTAGGGCATTTGCCTTGCACGCAGCCAACCCAGGTTTGAATCCCAGCATCCCATATGGTTCCTTGAGCACTGCCAGGGGGTAATTCCTGAGTGCAGAGCCAGGAGTAACCCCTGTGCTTTGCCAGGTGTGACCCAAAAAGTGGAAAAAAAATTTAAATGATGTGCTTTGCTCAGCCGGAGTCTCAGAAAGGAAGACACAGTCCCTGTAAAAATAAACCAACTCAGAATTTATCGTGGCTGTGGACACGCCTCCATGTGCATGACTGGCATTCGGGGGATGACTTGGTTTCCCCCATGTGCTGAACATTTTGCCTTTCATGCCCTTACCAGTCTTTCTTGTATTTATTTGATTGTTTGTCAGCTTAAAAGAATCTGGAAGCCAAGGAGAGAATCTGCCACTAACCTCAGAACACTGGTCATAAGTCTCTATCTACTCATATAAGGAGTGCAGGGTTCAAGTACAGCCTCTGGCACTGAGAACTGTCTTCTGGAAAACTGTCTTCTGGGTCTTCCATTGTCAGCATTCACTGCTCCTCTTCTCCTGTGAATTTCAGCCTCCCTCCCGCCCCCCCCCCACCCTCCCCTTGCAGTCAGAAACAGCAGCCTATGGGAGATAATGAGTTTGAATTTACCCTGTCATTTTCAAGCAATGCATGGAGCCTCAGCTAATATTTCCAGGGACAGATCAAGGAAAGAAACACTTACTTATGCTAACAAAGTTATCCACAGTGTACATAGAAATACTTTGTTAAGAAAAGGGAAAAGCTAAACGACAAATACAGGCACACTGCAGGTGATAGCCATCTATTCTGTGCAAATTCCTAGGAGGAAGGCAGGTTGCTGGGGGCTGAGAGTCAATGGGGAGGTGTAACCCCCCCCTTTCCCTCCATCTGCAGCCTCGCCCACTGCTTGAATCATTACAGCCTCTCTCTCCCCTATGGCTCCCGCTCTTCACTTTGAAGCAAAGTGCATCTCTCTCGGATTAGACTCACTTTGCTATTTGATGGAAGGGGGGATGGGGGAAACAAAGGCAGCACACCAAATGCATAACAATGATGACCTTCAAGCTGCTGAGCTTAGAGGTCTGGCCTTTGCTCTGCGCTTGTAGCAATCTCTCAATAACTGATTAAAGGATTAACCACCCAATTTGTTGGAAAGAACACAAGATTTATGTACTTATAAGGTTTCAGAAGACACACACCTGAATTAGCATAACAATAACCTGCACCCGAGGAGTCAGACAGAAAAGTAATTCACATTTATCGTTGGAATTTTAAAATGAACTATAAAATAGAAAATAAAATCCACCTTGCCACCCGCTCCAACGGCACGAAGGAACATGGCGTTTTATCTGTAATTCTCCAGCAAACGGTTCTAATTAGCATTGAAATTCATGCATCAATCGGAGGCAGGTTAATGACAGACAAATCTCCACATGTTCTATCTGAAGGGATCTGAAAGGGATTCCATCTGATTGAGACTGGCGAGGAAAGAGATGGATTTCCAGGCAGGACTGAAGGATGATGACTCTGGGAGAGAGATGAGTGCACACGACTGACCCAGGTTCTATCTCCAGCGCCCGCTATGTTCCCTAATCCCATCAGGAGTGCTCCCTGAGTGCAGAGCCAGGAGTGAGCCCTGAGCATGGCCGGATGTGGCCCAAAAACAAAAAGAAAAAAGGAAGAAAGAAAAAAAAAAAGAAGGGTGATGACCCAGGATTCCAAAGAAGGTAAGCTGGGCGACTGCAAAGGTGTCATTGAAAGGAGCGAGCTCACCTTGGGGACTTCACAGCCTGGCATCTGAGAAGCATAATCCTAGGCTTTTGTATTTCAGTCTAGCCCCACCCTTGACTGTGCAGCAACGTTTACTCAGAAGGACATGAAACCATCCCCCATTTGTGTGTCAGTGCAAATGACACCTGCCCTCCTCTCTCTCTCTCTCTCTCTCTCTCTCTCTCTCTCTCTCTCTCTCTCTCTCTCTCTCTCTCTCTCTCTCTCTCCAGGAAAGGCAGATGACTGGTGCAGGAATAGGAATTGGTTCGTGGGCCCCACTGGGAGGTTTCCCAGTTTCCCGGGCAAGTCAATGCCGGCAGATGTGACCCTGGGAACAGATCCTGGGCATCTGGCCAGCCTGCCTGAGGAGGCCCCCAGAGAGACATGAAAGGGCCGGTGAGGGAGATGCTACGACTTACACTTTTGGCTGGCTGCAAAGTCCACCTAAGAGGATGGACCTTTTCACTGCTGGTTCTAATTCCCAGGCAGGGTTCGGTCGAGGAACTGACACAGAAAGGGTGTAACTGCAGTCTCAGTGTCAGCAAGTTAGAGTGTGCCCTCGAAACAAGGCCCAGAGGCAAACAAAGGAACAGTCCTAAGGTGAGTCCAATTTGATCAAGTCTGTGGGTTTCCCACCGGGCTAGGGAGACTCCCCCTCTTTCCCACATGGCTTCCATCTTCTCAGCCAAGAAAATGAATCTTTCATCTGAATCTTAAACTCTGAATTTTTTTCCTCCTATTATCTTTTTTTAAATTTAATTAATTTATTTGTTTTACAAAGCTGTCCATGATTGGACTTTCATCAGACAGTATTCCAACACCCTTCGCTCCACCAGTGTACATTTCCCAGCCCCAGTGTCCCCAGGTTCTGTCCTATCTATTAGAATGTCTCCTTCACAGGACATCACCGTCTTCCTTGGCCATTCCTAGCCTGACCTGAATGCCCACCTCTCTTTCAGCATCCATATCCACTTTCTTCATTTTATCCTCTCCAATATCCAACCCCCATCTTCTCCCTGAAACCATCTCCTTGGGTCTGCCACGAAAAGAGCCTCAGCTAATATTTCCCACTAACCTCAAAGTGGGTTATATTTGCTTCCCAAAGTGTGCTGTGAGTTCAGCTCTGCTCAGAAGCCCTTCCAGGACTTCTCATAGTAACTTCATGTGCTCTCTGGATGGCCGCCCATCAACCTAACACTGAGTGACATTGTTTGACTGTGTCCACATCCGTGACTTTCTTGTACTTCATCTTAGGGTATCCCATCCACACACCCCATCCAAGTGGAACCCCAGGTCTTTTCAGTGCCTGAAACCTCGGTCTCTGACACTGAGTCCCATCCAGATTAACACACTGCCATCCAGAAATACCCTGTCTGTCTGGGTCTACATAAATTGATCAGGAATACACAAAAACAAGCGAATCTAATTCACTATAAGCTCAACATACAATCAAAGTCACTAATCCACATGTAAATAGTCATTCCAAGTGGTTGAGCTTTTGTTATTCTTCTTTACCTGGTTTCTAATGGAGATATATAAGCCATGTTGTTAATATGCCAATTCTTGAAATATATTTATTTTCCTTGTTTTTTTAACCTCCACTTAAACCTGTTTGCTTTTTTTTTCTGTTAGTGATATAAAGACTTATAAACAGGATTCTTTCTCTCTGAAATCAGAAACTTATGGTTCTGCTCAAAAGAAAACTTTTTTCTTTATTTACAAATGTCAATTTGGACATGAAAAATATTCTCATACTATAAAATTACATAAATTTTGGAGGGGGACATGCCAGTAACTGTTCAGGGGACCTGGGAGCCACCCACAGTGATACACAGCTAACCAGACAGGCTTTGAAGACTCGAGTCCATCCATGATGCCCAGGCCTGCCTTGCCAGGGACTTGCCAGGCCACTGAAGTTTCAAAAGCAACTATGTGGTGCCAGGAATCAAGCTAGTCCCCTCTAACCCCTATGACATCTCCTCTTCTATAACTATCTGTCATTGTTACATCAACCATACCATCTGTTATTTTTCTAGGCAAGATTACCATGCATATTTTTGGAGAACTTAGGAAAATCAAGGACACAGAGTCACCGTAGGTAGAGCGAACCCTACTTAATGGTTGACATTCTTTAGCACCAGAAGTGCTGACCATCTAGGAAATAATCCCACTGAGTCAGATTCTGAGATTATTGAAAGATGCACTCATAGACTTGTTTATTCTTTGTCATAGGACCCAACCCTTTTTTCAAAAGTGTATGAGTCTTTCGGATTGAATTTAGGATTGAACCCCAAACTCCCAAGGAGAGCTGAGACTGAGAATTGACTGAAGCCACTGAGTGATTCAAGGCTAGAACTTCAGTGAAAAAAATAACTAAGGTCTAGTGGGGAGGGAGGGCAAGATTATGTTGACGATGATTTTGGCTGGGTATAATTCAAGCCAAGGTGGTGTCCAGAAGTATTCATTCTCTTGGGTGCCAGAATGTCACTGGGAGCTCTGCAGTATAAAAACAACCAAACCAGTCCTTTTTTTTTTTTTTTTTTTGCTCTGATCAAAGTGACTTTCACATAGGACTGCTTTTTAAAAAAATCACAAACATGAAAACAATTCCCAAACCCACCCACCTCTTCTTCTTGCTTCCTAGTCTTCTTGGTAATAAATTACTAAATAGGTCACTAGTTCATAAGATCAATCTTGATCAGTAACTTCATAGGAAAAAATTGAGCTTTTAGTACAATTCTCAGGCACAAATGAATCTTGGACACGTTCTTTTTTAAGAGAGTAGAGGGGTTACAAGGAAACATATTTATGGTGTATAATATGAAACTATTTTTCTGACTGTTTTCCATGAGAGCAAAGAAGGAGATGAATTGGCATGAAGCATTTTCCAAGGTCAGCTCAATGACTTCTCACTGCTAGGCAAACCATATTCCTGGCATCATAGAATTTTGAAGCTGGGCAGAGCATGGGGGATCATCTCACCAACTTCCACATGTTCCAAATGGGGAGCCAAAATCAAAGGTATTCGGCAATTTTCCAAAGAGACATTGGTAATGTCAGAGTTAACACGAAATCAAGTCTTTAAACTCAACATGTATATTCAGCTATATTCTGTTCCCTTCTTCCATCTAGATGAGAAACCACCTTGGTTTGTCCTTCCTAGGGAAAATACAGCGGCCACTGACTTAAAGAATACAGGCTGGGAAGCAGCTCTGTAGGTCTGACTAAAACTCCACCAAGCTCAATAACTCTCAAAAAAGCTGAATGGTTAACTGTTTCTATCAATGAAGACTTTAAGTACCTAAAGTTCTTCCCTTCTATCAAGAATATAAGCATTTTTAGAGCCAAACCAATTGCACATTCCAGGTGCTGGATGAATAGCCCTTAGATGACCCATCTTCATAGGAGCTAAGTCTCTCTCTTTTTTTAATTTTATTGAATCACTGTGAGATAGTTGCAAGCTTTAACGTTTGGGTTACAATCACAAAATGATCAAACAACCCTCCTTTCACCAGTGCACATTCCTCCCACCAATATCTCATGTATACTTTCCCTTTCCCACCCTCCCCCAGCCTCTATGGCAGACAATATTCCTCTTACTCTCTCTCTCTACTTTTGGGCATTATGGCTAGCAACACAGACACTGAGAGGTCATCATGTTTGGTCCATTATCTACTTTCAGCACTATTTCCCATCCCAATTTATTCCTCCAGTCATTATTTTCTTAGTGATCCCTTTTATATTCCTTCTGCCTTCTCCCCTCCACTCATGAATCAGTCTTCCAGCTATGGGGCAGTCCTCCTGGCCCTTGTATCTACTGTCCCTGGGTGTCAGCCTCATGTGATGTAATTCTATACTCCACAAATGAGTGCAGTCCTTCTATGTCTGTCCCTCTCTTTCTGACTCATTTCACTTAGCATGATACTAGTAGGAGCTAAGTCTTTACCCTCTTGCTTAGCTCTCTCTGGTCTCCTGAAATCTGCTATATACCTCCAATGGCTCCTCCTCAAATGCCTGCAGGGTTTTCAAAAACACTCCCAGGGAGGCAACATTAAGAATCCCAAAAGGAAAGACAGAGAGACAGTACAACGAGTAAGGCACTTGCCTTGCGTGCAGCCAAGTTGGGTTCGATCCCTGGCATGCCATATGCTCCCCTTTCAAGAATGATTCCTGAGCACAGAGCCAGGAGTAAGCCCTGAGGATATCCAGGTATGGCCTATAAATGTTAATATTGCAGTTTAAAATAATCCATGGACTCCCTTTTGCACCCAGAAAACCCACATAAACTTCTAGAGCACCAGAAGCATATTCCCAAGCATCCTCCAGACAAAGGCCCTACCTGGAAATTTCATACATATTTAATAAGGCATTCAAAGTCAACTGTTTATAAACACAGGCCGACTCAAACAAAACTCATCTTCAAAATCACCTGATGGCTTGTGACCCGGGTGCAGCCTTTCTAAAATAACTGTTCAACCTGGAGGTGACTCGTCTAATTAGAAAAGTGCAACCTCGTGGCTAATGTGAAAGACTGGAACTCGGAAGAACCACAGCTAGGAGGCTCTTTGGTGTTTTGAATATTCCAGCTTCCCTCTGCTCCCTGGGGTTTTCCTGCCCCTCACATACAATTTTTGACCCAGGATGAAAAACAGCTGCCACTTAACCTCGCATTAAATAGTGGTGGCAAATGTTGAAATTCAGGGCTTTCCCTTTCATGTTGACATTTGAGCAAAAGGACAGCTGCTCGCTATTACATTCAAACACTCTTTGTCTGTGTGGCAAAAGCAGTGAAGCCATTCCCTTCTTGCCTCATGTGCCCTTTTTGCAAGAGTCTGATATGTGCAAGGGAGCTAATATTGCAAATATTCCGTGAGCCATGTTCATGCAACTCAATCACTCTCCCTGGTTACATTTTTTTCAAGGTCTCCTATTCCCTTTTCCAGTCCAATTTCACATCTAGCCGCTTTCCCTTGCTCTGGTTTATTAATTAAAAAAAGACTGGTTGAGGAAAAGTTGGGGACGTATGATGGAAAAAAGTAACTGTGTGATACTAATGAACGTGACTGAGCACACTCAGGAAGGCTCACTGAGCGGTGTTCATGTCACTGGACTTCTAGATCTTTCCTTGAGATATGTGTGTGCATGTATGTGTATATGTGTTTTGTTTTGGACAGTCTTTGTCACAAAGGCCTGACACATAAAATGTATTGGGCAAAACTTATTAAATTGAATGGAATGTGGTGAAATTTGCATTAATTTCTTTTGGGCTCAGGTGACCAGATACATCATTGACAGTTTATATTAGTATTTCTCTGTGCTGTTTTTCTAACTGTCCCAATAAATTATTTCCTGGTTGTTTACCTGCTGCAAATCCAGATTGAAATATGGAGGGAGCAGGGGGGGGGAAATATGAATAAACAGAGAAAACAGAATAAAACTTAGGGAAAGAAATATAACAGAATAAGAAAGAGAGAAATGGAACTCAAGTTACATGTTTTTCATAGACCATTCAACTAATTTTTGGAGGCTTAATTTTTTTACTTCTAAATGTGCAATCATAACTCACATTCCTATGAAGGACCAAAAATTCTATATGTTTTTTGGGAGATTTTTTTTGGGGGGTGCTGGAGTGGCATGCTCCTAAGCCATACTTTATGCTTCTAGAGCCTATTCTTGGAAATTCTCTACCAACACATCCATGCAGTTGAACGCTAGGGCCCAAGGATGCAGTATATTCAGGGCTTTGTAGTGCCAGGAACCAGTAGGGTTGTCCCAATGGTGCTCCAGGGGCACCAAAGTTACACTACACTATATTCAAGGACCCATGTGGTGCTAAATATCAAGCTGGGTTTCTATGCATTGCAGGTAGGCACCCTAAACTATCCTTGCATTATCTGTCTGACTCTACCAGTGCTGTAAGTATCAAAATCTGCTAACCAACATGTGAGGAATAATTATTACAGTGGCAGAATGATTAAGGATGTGATCAAACTGCCTAGATGAATATCATTGTTTTACTTCTATTTTGGACAATATAAATCATGAATCTGAGCAAACTCATCTGTAAAATGAAAACAATCATGGCAACCACTTCTACTAAATGTACAAAAGTAAGTCTAAAATTCTCAACTCTTTTATCATTGTTTTCATTGTATTAGCCTAATAACTATCTCAACAGCAACATAATTACAACACAATAGCAGCAACATACATTTGCAAAATGCCTTGCACAGAATGTGTGTACACACCTATGTATATGTATATATACACAAGGTTCTCCCCACCTTAGAAATGTCATGTCTAGTTCAGTTCCCTCATACTGACTCATGTCTTCATGTGAGACGTGCAACTTCCCTTCTGACCTCACATCCCTCAAACTCATGTTTCTATCATTTCAATTGAAGAAGTGGGTGAAAACTGGGGAGAAAAAACAATGGAAGCTCTCTGAATCTTCAGATGGTAACCAGCAGCAATTCTAGAACTGTTCAATACCAACGACACCAACTGCCCATACTATCAAAGTGTCCAAACACATAATTCAGTTCTGACCCTATGTATCTAATGCTAGGAATAATCTCCACATGTTGAAGGTACCCGGTCTCACAGACTTTCTCCACTTCAGATGCCATTTGCAAATCCTGACACATCCATTATCCTAATCAACTGCTACAATTTCAGAGTTCTTATAACCCCTTCAGATGATTCAGTCATTTACTAGAACAGATCACAAACCTAGAGAAATATTTACTTAGATCTTCTGGCATTATAAATGGTCTAATTTTAAAAATAGTCAAATAGAAAAAATGGCTAGAACAAGGTCTGGAGGTCAGGTTTGTGTTATCTTCAGACAATCCACTATTCCAACATCTAGATCAAAATCATGACCAAGCATAGAAGCAGCAAATGATGAGACAGTCCTGAGCAGCGTGAGCGTAAATGTGCTCTCCCAAAATACTCTCCCCATGAGAAGCTCCCCCCCCAAAGATACTCTAGAACTGAAAAATTCTATATTGCTATATTGGCCCAGAGATATTAACATATTAAGGAATCTGAAAAGTAATTTGGATAATGTACCGGGAGATTCCTGGAACTCTGTTGACTCAAGAATTCTTATTTCTGCATTAACACCTGGAAAATGTTAAATTGGAGGACTTCTCTGCCCCACTGACTAATAAATGATCTTTTTATAAAAGTCTTCCTCCAACTTGTTCATCATAAAGGAGTTAACCTGTTGATATTTTAGAACTAGGACAATAGAAACGGAGTCACCATGGTAGGCAGATAAAGGAACTATCTCAGGATGACACAGTCTTGCAGAATTATAACCTATGTGGTCTAACTGAAGTTGACTTGATCAGGTCAATTAAATATGAGTGGGTATATAATGTGACAAGAGATGTTTGTAGAGCAAGTGTGTAAACTACCATCCCTTTTCTGCATAATATGGTGATTTTTGAAGTCCAGGTTGAGATGCAGCATCCTTCATTCTGTTCTATTGGTTCTCAAAGGAGTAGGATAAAGAGTTTCCCCTTTATGTTCTATGACAAAAAGAGATTTAAAAAAATCCCTGTTGTTGTAATCCAATGATATACAAGCATTGTTATCACAGCAAATCTATTCTAATGCACATCCCCTTGTTATCTGGCTCTGGCTCAGTTTTTTGTCCTCATTCTATTCCTTTGTTCTGTTTGGGGGCCACATCTAAAGATTAAGGAATCACTCCTGGCTCTATGCTCAGAAATCACTTCTGACAGTGATCAGGGGATCATATGTATGCAAGGGTTTGAATCGAGGTTGGCCATATGTAAGGCAAGCACCTAACCCACTATATTATCTCTTTAACCCAATTTAACCCAACATTCTCACTCTTACTCCACAATCCATGAACTGAGTTCACCCCTAAATAAAAACATTTTTTAGAAGAATGTGCATAAGGGAATCTTTTAATACCCAGAAATCCCCCCACTTTCCATTCAAAGCTTTTCCCACTGTGTAGAGAGAATTAGCCTCAATGGTTTGGAGAGATTCATGCCTAATTTTATTGAAAAGGGAAATCAGTGCATTCCCTTTGTAGATGGTGCGGCTGAATAATTCATTGAAAGCTTCATTATCTATAATTGTGATAACACACACTTTGAAATAAAGTATTGCACATATCAAATATCCCTGATACATTTCTGAGCAAATATGTGCACATATGTAATCAGCTGTGGTAATCAACTGCACATCAACAAAGAAACGGAGTGTTTTAGGGGCGTAAAGATGCTGTTACAGTGAACAATCATTTGGCAGTGTGGCTTATTTTAATAGACACATCACTTTAAAATAAGTCTGCGCCATCTGCTGCAGCCTCTAATTACAAATGCAACAAGAACATAATTCACAATTGCATCATTAAAAAGTAAGACATAAGGGATTTAATGCATGCCTATGTCCTTTTTTAATGCAGCAGACGTCTGTTCATCTTATCTTGTGTTTGAGGCTCAGAATTGGTGGTAAAACTTTCTTTCCTACATGATTAAAATATTCCAGAGTGGAAATTGCTTTAGCAGACAACAGTAAGACCAACTAAGCATGCTCGATTGTCAAAAATACTCAGGTTATAATCCTATCAATGATGGATGGACTCGTCAATATTGGTTTTATATATGTATATAAAAAACTATCTTCAAATGATCCACAAATGCAGAAATCTATTCAGCTTAAGTGCAGAGAAAAAAATTAATCCATCAAATAAATTTAAGCTCGGAAAGTCACCTCTGATTGAGCTGACTAAAATTAAATGACTACAATAAGCCGCTTTATAAATGCCATATTTAGAATATTAGCATGACGGTCCAGGCCTCTAGTATAATTAACATAGAATACATATATTATAAAATATCTTGATTAAGGTCAATTCTCTTACTGTTTTTCTTTCAGATCAAACATTAGTTATGCAAAGGGTACTGAAGAAAAGCACCCTGACATAAACAGTCGTTGGAGAGAGGAGTTTGGACTCGCAATGCTGAGAAAGGGCATCACCATGAGATGGATGAGGTGATAGTTTTAACTTGGGGCTAAAATAGTGATATCAAATAAAGTGTCTTATCTACTGAATGACGATGCCATTAAAAACACAAGAATTGTCATCAGCACCAACATTTTTTCATTTAAAAAAATTAAAATTGTAAATTACTAATCCGTATAGTAAACCAAATAAAACCAAATAGAAAGGGAAACACAAGTAAGAATACTCAGTAGTTCAAGGGTTCATTTAGTAGCTTCTCATCTTGAATGAATATCACTAACAGTTTCATCCAGGGCTGGTTGATTTCCTTGCTGTCTATCTGTAAGGATCCACAACATGTGCAAAACATCATGAATTTACCAAGTATGTTGCTTCATAGAATACTGACAGGTGACATATATTCTGTTCTCTCCCAGGACATTGAAAATAGAGACTGACTACAACTTTATATTTTAAAAGTGGTTATATCACCAGTACCTAGCACAAGACTGAGAGACAGCAAGATTTGCTTAGAGTTTCTGGTGCTTTGGGATGAAAATTTTATTAACATTACTTAAAATTGCTGATGGCTTGTTATTGCTTTTCTGAGAAGTTAGTTTATGGTGTCTTCACTATGATAGTTAATTCCCTAGTATTTCCCAGGATTTCTATGTCAATGATTTGGAAACTACCTAGAATTCCCTGTCAGACTTCCTTTGATCAACAGCCTCTTTCCATATTTAAATAGCCTTGGTGCTTTTCTTCTCATATTTTGTGGCCCATCCTAATAACTCTTGCTCACATACCAAAGCCAGAGAAGTCTGAGCAGCTTTCCCATTCGCCAAGGGATGCAACCTCAACATATTATCAACTGTATCACTGTATCACTGTCATCCTGTTGCTCATCGATTTGCTCGAGCAGGCACCAGTAACGTCTCCATTGTGAGACTTGTTACTGTTTCAGGCATATCAAATACACCATGGATAGCTTGCCAGGCTCTGCCATGCAGGCGAGATACTCTAGATTGGTTGCCAGGCTCTCCAAGAGGGACAGAGGAATTGAACCCAGGTTGGCTGAGTTCAAGGCAAATGACCTTTTGTATCTACTTATGTTAAAGACTTTTCCTATTGTAATCAGAGATAATTTTATCCTCTAGGGTGTCCAGGGAAACTTCCTTTCTGCTTTCCTACTCCATTCTGTTTCTATGTCCTGGTATCCTGTTCCACCTTTATTGCAGTCTATCATTCAGAAACCAGCCATATAATTTTCTGCATCTTCCTTTCATCACATATAAGGCTTTCATCAAAGATTCTTTGTCTACATGGTCTGTATATTTTCACTCATAAAGTCAACAGTTAAGCTTTTTCTATTTACTTTCACATCTTTAGATTCTTTCACCTTTGGAATGAAAACTTCTCTCATTCTAAATTGAAGCCAACGTTGCGTAATGGTAATCACACTGACCATTTTATTCACAGCATTCCATGAATATAAAACCAATTCTTCAAAGATACTAAAGTTATAAAACATAAGTCATGGGACCATAACATTGTTAAAGCATTGAAACAAAATCAAAGGTTTTAATGCTGAGATGTATAGTGGCTTCTCAACAAGATCTCCCTATTCATTTTTTAGGTAGCATAATTTTTCTTGATTTTGGGGGTGGGGGGAATGAAAAATGTAATGAAATCATAGAAATAGGAACTTAAAGAAGTATCCCAGAAAAAATCAGTTCACTGTGGCCTCTTCATTCAGAAAGCAAATCAAAATGAGTTCTCTACTTCAGTTGTACTCCTTACCAAGGGTAAACACACACACACACACACACAGACACACACACATACACATGAATGTATATACACACATGCACGTATGCACCATTCTACTTTCCCATCCCATAACCACCTGCCTTCCTGGTAATTCATTGCAGGGTCTCCTAGCTACCTTTGACAGAAACTTCTTTCTAAGCTGTTTGCTCTACATCAGAACCTTTCTCTTTCTTTCTTTTTCTTTTATCAGTGGAAAAGAACAGCTGTCCATTCCTCAATACAAATAAATTGTCTTTTCTGTACTTCAAGATTTATTGATTGAGTTCTCTCAGCCATAGCTTCCCTTGATTAAATAATGTAAATGCTTTTATCTTGTCATTATTTTTATTTTACTGGTGTTATTCAGTCAGCATCAATCCTTTCCCTGAGAAATGTTATAAAAATATTTTTCAAATCTGGTTTTTCTAGACCTATCTAATTGTAACTGTTATGACTTCTGCCATTTTAGGTTGTCTTTATTTCCACAAAGCTCGGTTTTCCCAGATCAAATTTTGTTCGTCTAAATTTTGTCAAGAAGATTTCATTTTGCTGTCAACTTTTTAACCAATAACAAATTCTACCATGAGCTGTTTTAGCCATTGTCAGTTTTATTTTGCTGCCATTGAGTTTACGAGTAATGGCCATTATGAATTTGATAAAAAAAGAAAGATAGTTTGTATTTATTTCCTAGCTGCTCTTGGGAGAATCGTCAGCAGTTTTTGTGAGACAGAAATAATGGCAAAAGGCATATTATAAAAAAAAGAGAGAGACAGAATCCAAGGAGGCAAGAGGCACAAAGAGGGAAAAAATAAACAAAAACAAAAAAATTCACATGGGTTGAAACCCAGAGAAACTTCAGCAGTTTCATTGTGGTAATAACTCAGCTCTCCAATGCACACTTGTTGTCAAAACATTCTCAGCTCAAAATGGTGGAATTTATACGCATAGTTTTGTTATAGTTTTACAGCTACTGCCCAGTATCATGAAATTATGTTTTCAATTAGAGGGACCCAACTTGATTATTGCAGTCTCCTAAAGGTTTGACCACTGCTCTGTGAAAGGAAGAAGTTGGCTATGGTTTGCTCAGTCAACCATTCACAAATGAATCAGAGATGCTCATCTCAGAGTGTGCCAGAGGTGGTTTACTGAATGTACTAGGTACATGTGGCAACCTTGTGCGAACTCTCTTGCTGACATGGGCAAAATGCTATCTAAGGTCCATAAGTAGCACTGCAGCACTGTCTTCCCAGTGTTCATTGATTTGCTCGAGCGGGCACCAGTAACCGTCTCCATTGTGAGACTTGTTGTTACTGTTTTTGGCATATCGAATACGCCACAGCTAGCTTACCAGGCTCTGCTGTGCGGGCGAGATACTCTTGGTAGCTTACCGGGCTCTCCGAGAGGGTTGGAGGAATTGAACCCAGGTTGGCTGTGTGCAAGGCAAACGCCCTACCCACTATGCTATCATTCCAGTCCACGCTATCACTGTGCTATCGCTGTGCTATTGCTCCAGTTCCATGAGTGAATAGGATAAGTTGAACAATCTTGAACAAAGCTGAATAGGACTCAATAGTGAAGGAGTGGAATCTACCAAAGGCAAAACTTGTAAAATGATAGACTTGGAGTTGAAACCTACAGGGAAAGACAAAAGAAAAGTTGAACGTGGAACTGAGCGTGGTAGGCAGATGGAGTGAAGAGCAAACACTGCCCAGGCGGAGAGGAGGAAAGAATGTTTGCAGATTAGTGAGCAAGTGAAATATTCCAGAGTAGGACCTCATCCTCTGGCCAGTGTACATTAACAAACAAAATGAAATCTTTTTACGATAAATACGGGAATGCTCAGGTCAGAAACATGATTAATTCCACAGCTTAGTTTCCCACCAAAGTGGTTTTCAATTCATCTTAAATACTCAAAACCAAATATGCATGTGTGACTATGCCCGTCATATTTCATATTAACGAGTCTAAGATTGCATTTTTTAATCTGCTTGAGGGATAATTGGAGGTCTGCTTTTGCCCGAAGTTCCTGAAACATAATTTTCCCCATTGGTTTAACCCCGTATGCGAAGCCCCAAGGAATATTTCAGCAACAAAGTCCTTCCCCCATCAAACACAGGAAGAGAACTAACTTCATTTCCTCCTGTTCCTTCCTGCCACAAATCTACCTTCATATCAGAAGATAAACTGATCCTCAAACACAGGTGTAATTCAATATTCTATTTCAAATGCCATCTGATTTGAAACCTAAGTAATTAACAGCTCACTGGGGACCCCATTGAAAAAAAAAACACAACTTTGATCCTATTCACAAATCCCTTGCCAAATGAATGGGCAGCTCAATCCCCTCTGCTTTTGCATTAATTGAAATGAATAACTATATCCGAAGAGAGCTGTGTGCTGAAGAGCAGGTTCTAAGGAGGGTGGGCTTTTCAGTTCTTAGAGGAGCTAATTTGAGTATTGGGATAGGATCAATATTGAGGTGCATAGTTATTCTTCATCCTGAACTCAGACTGCATGCAGGTGTTCTGGTATATTGGAGAAACAGAGTTTTCTGAGCTTGTGATGCATCTTAACTTTCAAGGACAGACAAGTCTCTGGTTCTCTTGTTACACCCCAGAGAAGGGCCATATTTTCTTTCAAACATTTTAATCTACAGAGGATGGTCTCCTGGTGGAGTGAGTTACTATGCACAGCATAACTGTTTTTTTAACAATTTCAGGAATGTTTCCCTAGTTTGTTTGAGGATTTGGTTACCTATAAATAGCATTTTATAAATAGCATTTTTTAGTATATACCAAATAGTATATTAGCTTTCTTTTTATAGAAGTCTCTTGAATGAGACCAGAGGGTCCCTAATGAATCATTTTGAGATAAATAAATTTGGAGATATGATTGATGTTCATCGGTACCTGTAATACAATAACAGGGTCCACTCGTTGAACTCTTTTATGCCAGGCACTGTGGTATTGATCCAGACTGCTTCAAGGTGCCTCCTTGTTACAGCACCAAGAGAGAGACCTGATTTTCCGTCCCAGCTCTGTCCTCTTCTCCTTGGTGACTTTATGCCAAAATTGAGCCCCACTTCTGCAACAAAATCATGATAATAAGACCTACTTTAGAAAGCCACTGTGAGAATTAAATAAAATTTTAAACCTATGTATATTCTTAAATAATAAAAATGTACACACACATAATGATTTCCAGTTATTACTTAATAAATACCTACAAATTACCAAGTAGCAAGCTAGATTTTCTCACATCTCCACACAGTCTGAAAAGCAATACTGTTCCCAGGTTTTAAAGAAGAAATTGGGTGAACAGAAAGGATAAAGGTCATGTCTGAGATTTATCCAGAATAGAAACCCCCATTAATGTCAGCCAAATGTTCTGAGATGTTTCCAGCAAAAGATAGTGTCAGTGAAAACACCTAAAATCTTGCGTTTGTTTCTACACTAATGAAAATAATCTTTAAAAATGACATATATGTCACTATAATTTATGCATTCAAAACAAACTATACATTTTAATAAACTGTCTATCACATGTGAATAAACTGCAATTGGTCAATTGAGAGGGAAAGCTCATTGACTAAACCAGAATCTTGCTATATTACGTAGAAAATATAAAGGCAGATTAAGTGCAATGGAATGAGCCAAGGTAGAAACAAGGAGCTATTAGGGTTGCAAACATTCTGGAAAGCATCAAAAGGACAACTCCCAAATGAGAAATGGTTCCTTCCCATCTGGTGTTGATATTAATTTCCAAATGACCTTTGTCCTTTCTAGGCTAGCTAAAAACACATCTGATTTGGCTTGTGTTGTCAGCTGGGCAGGTGACCACTGGGCAGGTAACAACTCCGCTACCAGGATCCCTGCAAAGTTAAACAACTTGCTTTACTTTCTCTTTCAGAATTCTCAAGTTCTAAGTTCCTCAAGAAAGAAAATGAAAGGTGGAAATAAATGGTATCGTTCCATATGATTCATTTATAGATATCTAGGCTCTCTCCGCAATCCCACATTGTGGACCATCTGTACTCATCAGGAAAGACAGGCATGTGTGTGTGTGTGGGAGGGGGACATGCCAACCCCAAAGTCTCAGTAGCTGAATGTAGCAAAAGTTATTTCCTGCTGATTGATGCAAAGTTCTTTTTGTGCTGGATCCACTCTCTAGGTAAGCTGCCTTGTTTTCTTCTTGGAACTCTGCCATCTCAACATGAGGTCTCAAGGTCACAGTCGACCTTTTCTTATAATGGCACAAGTCATTGTCCTTCATCTCACTGATAGGATGCTGTCCTTTACCCCTACTTACCTGTAGGGAGCAGATACATATCTATAACTCAAAAAGCAAGTTGATGAGATACCTTACAGTCTCTGCCACTCCATTATTTCATGTGCAAAGACAATGAGCTGGCCTCTAGGATTCAGGGACAAAATTCAGTTTCTCCTCACAAAGGAACGACATACTTGTATAGGATACAGGGACTATAGGGTTGACAATAAAACAACGCATGCTGTGATTTGGACTCTAATCCAGCAATAAATACAGGGCTTTGGGACTACCAATTAATAAGCAACTAGTTACAACTGAGGCTATATGAGATTTGATATAAAAAGTAGCATTTGAGTGGAAATGTAACTAATTTCTACTTGCCACTGAAGAAAAAATATTTTAGGACAATATCTGAGAAAGGAAAGGCCTTATAATGTTCTACAGGACTCCACATACTTTTTCCCAGAACAGTCTCCAATTGCAGAGAGGATGAGGAGACAATAGAAGAAAACCAGGAGGCTGCCTGCCTCAACTTACCTTTGCAGCAAATCTCTTATGTATAACACAAATGCATAGAACATAGCTCTTTTGATTTTTCCTCTTCCTGTTGATTTACCATTAGTTTACAGTATTATAGAACTCAGGGTTTGTTGTTTCCACCCCGAACAGAGCCCCCGTAGCCTAGGAACTCTGGAACCCAGCCACAGCCATGCTCAAGGCCCCTCTCCACACATGAAGGAACCAGCAGAGGAACCCAAGGTTGTGGGACCCGGGGCCAAGATCTCCAAGCCTACTCGGATGGGGACTGGGCCTCTTCCACTCAGATCCCCTATTTTCCAGGAGCTAGGTGGTCACACCCAGAAACTGCCCCTGTACCGTGTAATCCCACTAACAGCCAACATCCAGGGACTATAAGACCAAGCTCCCAGAAGCTTATAGCCTAGTTCTCCCTCTCAGAGAACCTGGCAAGCTACTGAGAGTTTCCTGTCTGCATGGGAGAGCCTGGCAAGCTCCCCATGGCGTATTCATTTGCCAAAAATAGTAACAATGATGAGTCTCATTCCCTGGCCCTGAAAGAGCCTCCAATATGGCACTGTTGGGAAGGATGAGTAAAGAGAGCCTTCTAAAATCTCAGGGCTAAGACAAATGGAGACAGTACTGAGACCGCACGAGAAAATTGAAGATCAACAGGATGAATGATGATGATTATAGAACTCAGTGGCGATAGCTTAACTTCTCTATAGGTGTAAAGGGTTTACTATTCCACCACCAAAATCCCAATGTCAACTACCATTGAAAGACTTCTATCCCCATTCCTCTCACCCACCCACATTTCTCTCTAAGAACCATAGTTTTTACTGAGTCTAGGAATTGCACTGCACTGTTGCACTGTCATCCTATTGTTCATTGATTTTCTCAAGCAGGCACCAGTAATGTCTCCATTATGAGACTTGTTACTGTTTTTGGCATATCAAATACGCCATGGGGAGCTTGCCAGGCTCTGCCATGCAAGCAGGATACTCTCGGTAGCTTGCCGGGCTCTCCAAGAGGGGCGGAGGAATCGAACCTGGGTCGGCCCTGTGCAAGACAAACACCCGACCCGCTGAGCTATCACTCCAGTCTAGGAATTAGCATTGTAAAATTTTGCCAGTTTGTTTTATTTATATTCCACATATGAATAAAACCACCCAGCAATTCTCTATCACTTCCATACTTATTTCATTAAGCATAATAACCTCAGGTTCCATCTACTTATTCCCAAATGGCATAATTTTGTCTCTTTTAATGGCATTAAGTAGAATTCTACTGAGTATATAACTGAGCTTGTTTATCCAGTCATCTGTTGGTGCATATTTAGGATGTTCCACGTGTTGGCTGCTGTGAAGAAAGACACATGGGTCTTTCTTTTCATACATACGATTGTACTGTATGTACAATAACATGTAATTAAATTCCATGATCTCCAAGTAAAATTAATATAAAGTTTACATCATTCTTCTATGAATTTTCAGTACAATCTCACTTCAGGCCTACAATGCTTACATGCAAGGCACTAAATTGGAAGTAAACTACAATGAAGAGTTTGGTCCAAACTTTGCCAAGATCTGTGTGGTTTATAGCTTCTTTATCTGTAAAATTAGCACAGTGGGTAGGGCATTCCCCTTGCACCTGGCCAATCCAGGTTCGATTCCTCTGCCCCTCTCGGAGATCCCGGCAAGCTACCAAGAGTGTCTCGCCTGCACGGCAGAGCCTGGTAAGCTACCTGTGGCATATTTGATATGCCAAAAACAGTAACAAGTCTCACAATGGAGACATTACTTGTGCCCACTCGAGCAAATCAATGAGCAATGGGATGATAGTGACAGTGACCTGTAAAATGAGTTTATCATCTCTATCACTGTCAGAGTAACTCTCTGTGTGATATGTCTTTCTGTAATGAGAGTGTAGCTTTGAAAATTTATAAAACCAATGATCAAAGCCCATCAACAGTTGAAGTGTCTGCTGTAATGCAGCCACTTAAAACTCTACAGTGCCATTTTTCAGTTGGAAAGCCTGAAAGCTTTGGCCTCAGACTCCCCTACAGCGAGGGATACTTGGAGCCTAGATGAGATCCTAAAAGGTTTCAAAGGCACACCTGCTCTTCTTGGCTGCTTTCCTCCTGGTAAGCGTGATCCAGGAAACATGAGCCTTTTTACAAAGGGGTTCCCGGGTCCATCCTCCTGTTTCCTGGACATCACAGAGAGGCAGTCACACAAAGGTAATTTCTTGATTCCAGCTTTCTGATTCTTAGATCCTATGTACTCACGGATACTCAAAGATAGTTCTATTCCTCATTTTGACCCAGTCCATCTCAGAGAACCCAGCCTAGTAGCACCCACTCAGGAAACACTGTAGATCTCTTTCTATTAAGTGTCCCTCTCACCCCTATCCCACCCACCCCCCCGCTACATTTCAAATACCAGCAGGGGTCTCCATTTAATTCATAAAGTAGACAATTTTCAAGTCTTCCTGGCCTTTCTTGACCCTAGGTTCCTCAGTATCTGGAAGCCAATTCAATTGAAACAGAATTGGCTCTTAAAATATGTCTGAGACATGCCAGCAGTCATATTGGATTTTAGAGATTCTCATTTTATCAGAGTCTCTTGCCCCCACGCCTGACTGTCTTCACCAGGGCCCCTTGGAGTGGGTGGGTTGAGTTTCCCTCCCCACCTCGAGTGGAGCCCCCATGGCTGAGGACCTCCAGAACCCAGCCACAGCAATGCTCAAGGCCCCTCTCCACACATTCAGAAACACCTCACACATGAAGGAACCGGCAGAGGAACTCAGGTGTGTGTGACCCGGGGCCAAGATCTCTAAGCCTGCTTGGATCGTGTCTGGGCCTCTTCCACTCAGATCCCCCATTTTCCAGTAACTAAGCAGTCACACCAAAAAACTGCCCCCAGCGCCATGTAATCCCACCAACAGCCAACATCCAGAGACTATAAGACCAAGCTCCTGGAAGCTTATAGCCTAGTTCTCCGTCTTGGATAAACTGCCAAGCTACTGAGAGTTTCTTTCCCACATGGGAGAGCCTGGCAAACTCCCCATGGTATATTCATATGCCCAAACCAGTAACAATGATGGGTCTCATTCCCCTGACCCTGAAAGAGCCTCCAATGTAGCACCGTTGGGAAGGACGAGTAAAGAGAGGCTGCTAAAATCTCAGGGCTAGGACAACTGGAGACGTTACTGAGACCACTAGAGAAAATCAACAATCAATGGGATGATGATGATGATGATAATGATGATCAAGAGCCATGACTAAGAAGATCGTCACTGGATTATAAGGAATTGAGGATAGTGTAACCCAAAAGTATAACTTCAGGCAAACTATATTTTCTTTTTTTTCCTTTTTGGGTCACACCCGGTGATGCAACAGGGGTTACTCCTGGGACTGCACTCAGGAAACTACTCCTGGAGGTGCTGGGGGTGGGGGACATATGGGATGCTAGGAATTGAACCTGGGTCAGTCTCATACAAGGCAAACACTCGACCTGCTGTGCTATCGCTCCAGCCCCAAACTATATTTTTTAAATAAAAGTATAGCCACCAGTCAGGAACAGATGAGATGCATGCTTCTCTTTTCATCTCAGAGTCACTCACAAAATTCTTGAGGATTGCAAGGAAGTTCCTTTCCCATGTTCTGTTCCCTTAAGCTAGTTTCTAACCACCTGGAATTAGAGAACTCCCAGAGAAACAAGAGGACTCGAGTTTTCTTTGGGTAACAGTAAGTTTTCTATTTTTCCTTAACAAGGAAGACTCTGGATATGTGGGATGAGGGGAGGAACAGGATTCCTAACAAAAGGGTCAATGAGGATCATTGTCTCTAGAAACTACCGTATCCTCAGGAGCATCTACATGAACTACATAGCAATGGAAAAACAAAGCACTCAGGCAGAATTCTCATAATGGTCCAAGACATGGTCCTCAAGCTGCTGGAATTTTCATGGCTTGAGACTATAGATTAGAACTCCAAACTGGTGCCAATAGACTGGTGTCCTCTGCCATGCTGAGAACAAGTATCCATTCTCCTACAAAGCCTTACAGGAGAGAGAAAAGAAGAATGCCCCAAGTAGGAGATAGCAGGATACCAAGTGGTTCATACAAGTGATAGTGAGTGATCCAGGGATGATGGCAATTGTGTGGGAATTCTCGACACCACGTGCAATATGTCAAGGAAATGTTGTGATTTGTTTCACAATGGAAAGTGTCTTTGACTTATCAGTCAAAGTGTCATTGACTTACTTTAAATGAGATAGGTAGGGTACACTCTTCCTTCCTCTATCAAGACTCTGCAAGGAAAAGCTCCCCCTGATACAAAGAACACTGACAGCAGAGGCAGAGGATGAACTTTTGTTTGTTATCTAGGTGGCAATTATATTAGTACTGTTGGTGTTTCTTGAGCATCTGCGGAAGATTTAGGCATGTGGATTGCCAGCTTGGAGCTGGGAAACTTTGGTGGGGGGAGCTTTGGTTTTCACAACCCTGTCCTACACCCTGAATGTGGAAATTTGAGTGTCCCGAGATTCAAGACCATTGCTGCTTCTGTTCTGACTTCTTTCTTTCTTAATCTCTAACCCTTGGCAGCTCATTTTTGGTTTTCATACCACTTCATTGAACATTCCCAGTTATATAATTTGCACAAACCATCCCACTTCTAAAGGCACAGAACTCACCGCCCTGCTCTACTTCCTCTGGGCTCTCTAGAGCTCCTCATGGCTATCACTCACTTGTAGACACTATCAGTGACCTCTCCACTGGGCTTTGATTCTTGGGGATCATGAAAACAGTGACTTTAATCATTTCCTCATATGCTTTAAGATCCTGCAGTTCAGTCTGTGCTCTCAGACTGTGTGGCCCAAATGAAGGCATTTGAGATGTATTCTGGATACCATAGCAGAGCAGATATGGCAAGCAGGAGGTGGACTTTGCAAAGCGGGCCTGAGAAGCACTCTGAAGCAGTCAGTGGTATTAGATGCGGAAATACTTGGCAAAGAGTCTGTAGACCTGTTCAAAATGTGGGCCAGGGCAGGCCACTGGTCATCTATGAACCTTACATCCTGAAAAGTCTAACTTGGACTCTTCAGTCAGGACAATGTGAGAACATTTGGACCAATAGCATTTCTGATGCCTGATATCTCATCATATCAAGAGTGTAGGAAGAATTGGGTTTCTTTGGGGCTGAAGCCATAGCACAGTGGATATGCATTTGCCTTGCACGCGGTCGACCCGGCTTTGATTTCCAGCATCCCATATGATCCCCTGAGCACTTCCAGGAGTAATTCCTGCATGTAGAGTCAGGAATAACCCCTGAGCATCACCGGGTGTGACCCAAAAAGCAAAAAAAAAAAGAAAACAAAAGGAAAGAAAGAAAGAAAGAAGAAAGAAAGAAAGAAAGAAAGAAAGAAAGAAAGAAAGAAAGAAAGAAGAAAGAAAGAAGAAAGAAAGAAAGAAAGAAAGAAAGAAAGAAAGAAAGGAAAGGAAGAAGGAAAGGAAGGAAGGAAGAAGGAAGAAAGAAGAAAGAAAGAAAGAAAGAAAGAAAGAAAGAAAGAAAGAAAGAAAGAAAGAAAGAAAGAAAGAAAGAAGAAAGAAAGAAAGAAAGAAAGAAAGGAAGAAAGGAAGGAAGGAAGGAAGGAAGAAAGAAAGAAAGAAAGAAAGAAAGAAAGAAAGAAAGAAAGAAAGAAAGAAAGAAAGAAAGGAAGGAAGGAAGGAAGGAAAGGAAGGAAGGAAGGAAGGAAGGAAGAAAGAAAGAAAGAAAGAAAGAAAGAAAGAAAGAAAGAAAGAAAGAAAGAAAGAAAGAAAGAAAGAAAGAAAGAAAGAAAGAAAGAAAGAAAGAATTGGGTTTCCTTGTATCCTGTAAATGGTATCTAAAGACTTACTTGTTAGCAAAAAAAAAAAAAAAAAAAAGTCAGATAATCAAACCAAATTATACCAGACAAAACAGAATACAAATGTCATGCCCCTTTAAGGTATCTCTCAATTCCTATTTTTACTTTAGCTCTATTTTGGGACACAGATGAGGAAATTGCTAAAGTAACAATCTTCAAGGGAAAGACAAAGACCAAGGAAAATTCCCTAATTAGGGGAGTCAGAGCAATAGTACAGCGGGGATGGTGTTTGTCTTATATGTTATGAACCCTGGTTCAATCCCCTGGCATCCCATGTGAAACCCTGAGCACATCAGAGTAATTCCTGAGTGCAGAGCCAGGAGTAAACCTGAGAATCGCCAGGATCCAAAGAGAAAGTTCTGCAATTAGGAACCTAATTCATATTACAAAAACTTCAAAACACCCCCTCTATTGTCTTCTGTGTGTGTGTGTGCGTGTGTAGAACTACATGTTATACAACACTCACTACTAATATCCCAAGATCTTTCTGTGGAAAACCTTTTGCCATAACTGTAATAGTTTATGTGTCAATATTGAGTTTTCTAAAATTATAGAATCTGAGTCAACAATTCTAAATGTGTCAAACTGTACATACAGACTGAGAAATTTCAAACAGAATGATCACTCCTTACCATGAATGCACCTACCAGCTCAATCTAGAGTTTTCATCTGTCCCACTAGTACAACATATAGATTTTTATTATTACAACTCTACAGTGATGATCAATGCATTTCCCCTTTTTTCAAAGGGCTATTTCTTAGAAGGACTTTTTTTAAACAAATAAACATCTTTCACCAAACAGAATTGATTTTTATTTTCTATTACACTCCAAGAAGGTGCAATTTCTAAAGTTGGCATCTTGATGAGAACATAGTCTTGAATTTCAGCCCTTCACTTCCTTCCACAGACTGCTTTGATATTTATTACCTTATTTTTATTTTGATTCACACAACAACTCTGTGAAGCAGGTACTGCCATCTCCTTTATTTCACAAATTTGAGAGTTGGACAATAGAAGGAACTAGTCCAGGGCTCCTGAGCTCAAGAGAGCAAAGCTGATATTATAAGTGAGTCTTCTCAGACTTAGCACTCCATTCACTCCCCACTATCCCCCTCCCAAATAAATGTTATAATGAAACTCTGCCTGGAACAACAAAGATTTTAAATGGGAAACCTCTGGCTTAATATCCACCAGGAAGGATTCTCTCCTCTGCGTTCCTTTACACTGGCTGTCAAACTATGGCTACAAAGCCAAGAAATAATCCTGTGCACACTGAGAAGGACCTTAAAAAAACCTGAAAGATGGTGATAGAGTTGCGGAGGTGAAGGGAAGAAAAGCTAGTCACCTCCTCACTTCTTGAAACCTCCCAGCCATGATTCATGCTTCCAAAAACATAATATAAGCCGGAGCTCAGACCCTAGACTTCTGCAGAGAAGCCATATAATCTTCCAAAGCATGCTCATAAATCTGTAGAAGTCAGAGATCAGCAGGAGAAACCAAAATTTTGAACACTAAATTATCAAATGATCATAGCTGGTCATCTCCCACATTCCTACAGCTAGAGGAGATATATTGTGCATTTTTTAAAGCCAGTGTCTTGAAAGTTAACATGACCTGGTGATAACTGCTATTTATGCATATAGCTCTTAAATTATGGAGCACGAAAATTAGACACATGAAAGGAAATAAAGAAGCAAGTGTGTTGGTATTTGTATAGAGAAAGGAAAAGATAAACAGGAATCAAAAGAAAGGTGTGTCCAAAGAGATGGAGGGATTTACAGAAGAATACCATTGCCAGTAGAAATAACAAGTTATTTATATCTAAGGTTGAAGCATAAATGCAACTTCCAGCCACGTTCTTTGTATCTGCTTCAGAGCTGCCTAGAATTTTTCCACAGTCATATTAAGTCCCAGAGTCATTCCATTTTCTCGGAAATCCAGGGCCTCATAAGAATCTGAGACTTTAAAAGCAGTGAGTGGAGCTTCAAGGAAGCTGTATATATTAGTTCTGAATGTGTCCAGTTCCAAGGAACAGAAAAATAACTCAGTCTGCTGAAGTGTAATGGGCACACATTACCAGGGAGTTCAGAGGAATAATGGAAAAAAAGAATAGTCTCTCTCTCTCTCTCTCTCTCTCTCTCTCTCTCTCTCTCTCTCTCTCTCACACACACACACACACACACACACACACACCCCACACACACATGTGCACACACACATTGCTTTGAATATATTGACCTTCCTTAGAGTAACTTCCTCAGTGAACATGGACCAAGGATGCTGGCGAAGAAAGTTAACTTCACCACAGCTAACAATCTGAAACGGGAGAGAGAATGTGCCTCTATATAAAATCTTATTTAAAAAATTCATTGACTTGGTTTAAGCCTCACAGGCATGCCCAGTGCCCAGGCTGGTCACTGGGACTAACGGAAAGGGGCACCACGATTCATCAGGCCATAATCATGTGGTCACATCTAGGAACTAGGGTCACTGAAGTTGTCCATCCAACCAGAGTCAAATACAATGATCCCCGGGAAAATACCTCTTCTTCTATCACTAGAGGGAATAAGGATATCAGAATAGGATAATATAAAAGAATTCAGAGAATAACAAGTATTTTATACAAGACAGAGTAAATATGTGGATCCTTCTGGTTTTTCTAATTCCTGCTTGCTGATAGAAAGTCAATGACTGAGAAATTAACACAAGAAGCTTACAACTGTATTGCACTCTATATTGTTCATTTGTTCACTTCCCATGAAAGAAAATCCAAGAGACTATTCAATTAGACTTCTGCTGAAAACTAAGAGTTGTCAATTTTTGATGTCAGATTATTCATTAGTATGCTACTCTTCAGAAATTTCACTTGTGGATTCACAAGAAAAATTAAACTCTGACTCTACCATGAAAGATGTTGTTTTGTTTCAAATACACAGGTGAGCCTTCATAATTAAGGGAGGTTTTATCATTCTTCAGTGTATTACAAACACACCAGGCTGGTGGCAAATCAGAGACTTAGGTAGAATATAAGAGTTGGGAGAGAAATGGCTTACTTTGATCACATTCTTCATAAATTTATCCCTTCAAAGAATTTTTAATGCAATCAAGTACTAGAAACAGCATCTTAAAATAATTCAAGTCTAAGAGTTAAAGTCAGCATCTCAGACAAAGAAAGAAAGTCTCCAATAGATGGCATCAACTTTGTATTGTGGGTCTCTGGGGAACTAACTGGCCCCGGGCTTCAAGCCCTGCCTTCATAAGAAGCTGTTCATTCCTCTGAACCAATTCTAAGTTGGTGCTGGAAAAGTGAAATGGAGCATTAAGATCATTATGTGGATACTGAAAGGAGAACACACACAGAAAAGAAAATCTAGGAAGAGTTCAATTCATCTGAATTAATTGAGATGAGCATTTATTTTTTGTTTAAATTGACCCTGTAATTGTTTCTACTTTTTTCCCCATGAGGTATGTGGCGATCTAACCTCCAGGGCTTGTCCATTTACAACAAGAAAGCGCTCAGCATGGCTGAGACGCCCTATGCTACTCACCCATGCAGGTCACACCATTGATTCTCTCGCAGAGACCAGCCATATGGATTGATTTAGCAGCATTTCGCTGGCTGCCTAGAGACATGGCTTGAGTCATCCTGGATAAATTACTTAACTCTCTACTACAAAAAGGAAAAAAAAAAACGCTTTCTTGCACAGCAGTAGCAATTAATGTTCAACATGTTTATGGAGTTTAATAATATACAGCCCAGCACCGATCTCGGTATGCAATGCCATTCTCTTGCGAAGGAGACTTAGGTGGTGTCATCAACATACAAGACACGGATGATTGATTCATCAATAACTGAGCCTGGCCTTATTACAGCAAACAAATTAGACACTGTGAAATATATTGCCATATAGACAGGACTTCCTTCTCTTCAAATATATGTCATAATTGATAGCAGTGACCTTTTGGCAACACTGAAAAACAGCTTGCAATTAATAGGCACCCATTTCTCTTCGGGGGCTGCACACAGAAGTGGTTGTGGAAGGTTTGACCATCTCTGTGTAGTGGAGCAAAATCTACCCAACATCTTCCCGGGAAAGTGTCAGCCAAGAAAGTAGGCCATTTCTTCATCCAGTTCATCCCAGAATAACACAGAAAGGAAAGCAGAGTCACTTCTTTGTGCCACAAACTGTTCAAGGAGCTGAGGATAGAACAAGGAAGAAAACCAAATCCCCCGCCACACACTCGCCGTCCTTGTAAGTGGAGAATGACAGTGGGCATGCACACAAGCACATAAAAAACTGTCAAGTTCTTAGAGGTACCATGCTGGAGATAAAATAGAGTCTTCTGGGATTGGCGTATTTTTAAATGACAAATAGGGATTTTCACAATAGGTGCTATTTTATGGACTCAGCATCCACACAATTAAATAATCCCTGGTGTAACTAACACTCTGTTACTTTTATGCTCTCCCTCCTTTCCTTCTGTGAATTTTTAAAGATGCCAGTTCTGAAGAGGGATGGGGATTGTTAGCAATTCAACCATTTAAAAGGACTTAACACTTTAAAAAGAATTATTAGGGAGTTCTATAACAACCAAGATTCACACTCACTAAAAAGCTGGCTTTTCTAATACAAAGGGAAAAAGCCAGAAATGATCCTGTATATTTTTTAAAAAACTAGCTATAATAGTAAAATAGTTCCAGGGAATATCAGAGTCATGAAAATGCTTACTAGATGTATGTTCATCGAACAATTCATGGAGCATAAGGCTTCTGGAACATCTCGTTTTCTGAAGATTGTGTTACCACTGTAGAATGATTTAGATGATAACTACGCAGAAGTCAGAGCTCATCTTTAATGTGATTGTTCAAAAATTTTCATGCCATGAAAAAGACTCCTTGAAGCTGAAATACATAACTCACTGAGGCAAGAGACCTCACGTGATTTCTTTGGAATCCGTTTTCAGTTTTTCACTGATTTTAGACATTACCTTGCCCTTTCATACACAAAGTAAGAATATCCTAACTAAGCTTTCTGATTGTCCTGCCCCTCCCACCAGTAAAGTGTCACATCTGGGTGGCTTATTATGCTTGTCTCTCTGTCACAGATGATTTATCTGCACTGAAAACTCTTCTCTCCGCCTCCCATAACAATACCACTTTCACTCCCACGAACCCCGGGTCCCTGAGGGGAAGGAGAGGTGTGAGGGCAATGCTGAATCCTCTGCATCTATGTCTGCTATCCATGGGGATGAACCCTTCAAGTCACCACCCCTTGAAAGATTGCCACAGTCTTAGAGCAGTCTCAACAATACAACGGCGAGACAGCCTTGCATCCTTTCCCAGGAAGCACACACTGGAAAAAAAAAAAAGGCACTCTTGGGTGATTCTGTTGTACAACCTCAGGGAGTGTTGTCATCTCACAAACCCAGTCAGTGCAGCCTATTCCTCACCTATGCTGGGCGACAGTTCTATTGGGACCGGCATCTTCAATGAGGTTCATCTCATTTAGTGATGGATGGACGGTGATGACGGGACATGTCTGCCTGATGGAAGGGGCAGAGTCTTACGCTTATGACACTGTGGGTAGTTTTGTTTTTTTCTACCTCTCACTTGTGTCTAGTGTGAGGTGGTCTCCCGAGCCTGTTCACCCCCCAGGCCCTCCAATCACCCTCTGCTGCTCTGCTGTGAACCAAGAAGAGGCTGCCTTCAGGGGGTGTTCTCACTACGCTGACATCCAACTTCTCGTCGAAGAGACCACATGGCAAGAGAATTAGAAGGTGGGGGGGCAGCAGGAACCTGTGGTGCCTGTTTCCATGTTTCCAGGCATGGCTGTAAGGAAGTCAGCTCTGACCAGGGAGTCCTTCCTCGGTTTTTGTTTCTTTCTTTCTTTTTTTTCATTTAGAATGTACGATTCACTTTATTTTGTGCCACTTTGATGGTACATACTTAAGCACAAATTAATTTTAACACATTTTCATTACCACAGAAGGTCAGTCTCTATCCCTTTGCTCTCACCATGCAGTCCCACATTTGTTATTGTTTTTTTAATTTTTTTTAATTGAATCACCATGTGGAAAGTTACAACGCTTTCAGGCTTAAGTCTCAGTTACATAATGATCAAACACCCATCCCTTCACCAGTGCATATATTCCAACACCAAGAACCATGGTAAACCTCCCCCCACCCCCCCACCTCCAGCCCCCCACCCCGCCTGTGTAGCTGATAATTTTCACTTTACTTTCTCTTTACTTTGATTACATACAAGCAAAAAAACTCTCTATTATTGTTTGGAGTTTCCCCCTCCCCAGAGTCGGACCTGCTGGAAAGGAAGCATTTGATAATTTGTTTTCCATTGCTGAGAATGAAGAGACATGAGGTCGTGTGGCCACAATACCATGAAGTGCTCAGAGTTTACTCCTGGCTCTGTACTACAGGATCACACCTAGCAGGGATTGGGGGAGCAAGACTGTGTGCTGGGGATCGAACCCAGATTGGACAGGTTGAAAGGCAAGAGTCCTACACATTGTGCTATCAATCTTCTTTCTTTTTTCTTTTATTTTTCTTGAGGTCCCAACTGTTTGGCTCTAGCAACACTAGAGGGAAGCAGCAATGTCTCGCCCCTGCTGATTTGCCCCCTTGTTTCCTGCTCAGCCTCAGCCTTCCCAGCATCTGTGCAACCAATTCCCGGGATTCACAGTCCCATGCTTTTGAGGTTTGGAGATTCTTAGGTATTTGGATCAAACACTAATTGACAGATTTCAGAACGTTTCTATTTCTATCGAGCACCGTCCTAGTGTATGAAAGGGGGTGCTACATGCCAGGAGGGCTACAGTGCATGGTATCAGTATCTTTTCCCTGGGAGAGCTGAGTCAAGTGATCTTATGATTTCGAGGGCATGTGACAAACACACATGATCTTATAACAGGGCCAAGCCCAGGACTCCGGGAAAACTGAGCCTGGCTCACGTACTGGGTCTGAGTCTTAGGGAAGGTTTCTAGAGGAGATGATGATGATTCAGTTGAACCCTGAAGAATGAGAGTTAGACCGCCTAAAGATTGCTCCAAGGACTTTTAGTTAAAGAGAGAAGCGTGAATGACTGACTGTACTGAAGAATAAACTCGTACACGCTGTGTTTCTGGAACTGGGACTAGCATGGCAGAAAGGGATAGAGAAGAACGGGAAGCAAGGAGAAATACTAACCTCAGTGCATAAGGGCAAACACAGGGAAAAAATTCAGTGCCATAAGTTAGGGGAAGAACTCTCTTCAGGGCACAATGAGGAGTAATGGATCATTTTTAATACACTGGAACCACACAGTCGCATTTTCCATTTATAATTTAGATAGATCGCTTGAACCACGCTGTAGCAAACTATAGATGTAAAAGAAGCAAGCTTAAGAAAATGTACAACAATATTACCAGAACCAAATCTTACTAATAATTTAATTCAGCCTACCAGCAATGAGCCCCTGAATGCTAGCCTCCCTGGGAGAGACTGAGCTATGAAATCATGGGAAACATCTCCTAACCATGTTTGACAGTCATTCATGGGACCTTCAAAGTTTACCAGGAGGGGGGCTTGAGTGATAGTACAGTGCGTAGGGATTTTGTCTTGCATATCTCTGAAGTAGGTTCTATCCCCTGTACCCCAGATGGTCCCCGGAGCTCACCAGAAGTGATCCCTGAGCACAAAACCAGGAGTAATCTCCAAGCACTTCCAGATGTGGCCGAAGAAAAACCACAAAAAGAAGAAAAAAGCTCTACCAGGAAATGTTAAACGCATCTCATAACACTCGCAGAAATCCCAAGTCAGATAATATGATCCTCATTTTCCAGATGTTGATGGTGTTAGAGTATGCCCAATATCATGTAATGAGTAATAATTAAACCCAGAAGTTTCCTGACAGCTGAATTTTATCATTTTCTACTTCCATCTGTATGATAAGATGCATAGGTGTCCCAAAAGTTTCATTATCAGCAGCTAGGAAAAAAATGTGTGACTCCCATGTACATAAGCACCAGATTGTCTCAGAATGAGTGCAGACTCCGTAGCAGGCATGGACACTAGTGTTTATCTGTGTGTAGGTAAATTTTTAAATACTGCTCTTAGGGATGATTCCGGTTCCTTAGGGAGTTGAGAGTAATCACAGGTAATTGACTCAATTTCTCTGGACCGGGACTGGCAGAAGATAGTAAGTTATAGACAGCAGAATTCAATCAAGATTTGAATTAACCTTTCCATCCTTCCCCCAAAGAACAGGTGTGTGAAGATAGGATATTCTCAAAAAAAAGAATAAAAAGGAAGTGGACCAACATTTGATGAAAAGTATATATGGAGTCAGAAAATAATTACTTTTTCTATTGAGTGACCCTTGAGTCCCTCTGGCAGAGGGCTATTGGTCAAGATGCTGAAAACTATCACTCCACAAGGGCAGGTGATGATATATTGTCCACCCACAGTAATTTCGCCTTCCAGAGGAACAGGCTTGCTTCCTGGTGTCCCAGATAATTAAGTCTCTTCTTGCTAACAAGGTCACCTTCTCACGACAAAATGCTAATGAGTGGACAGTGATGCCAACTCCCCATCACCCGTAGGGGTTAAATGGGAACAACACATTGGAACAGAAGAGATTAAAAAACCCAAAGCCTACCTCCCAAACTGTCACCACCCCCCCCCTTGAAATTCTTTCCCTTTTGACTCAATCCTTCCCCTCTCCTGGGAGAGCCCTACGCCCCTACCCGCCACCCCCCACGAACAGGCAAGTTGGTACAGTTTACATCTCTATAATTTAGAGTCAGTGATTTACAGATTTATTTCTAGTCCTAAAGACTCCCATCAGTCACAGGAATGCATTTGGGCAGCTATGGCACTGCCCACGTTTGAGAATCACTTTTTAACTTTTATGGGCATGCATTCAGCTTCACATCTTTGTTATAAATAAACTCCCTATCGTGGCAGAGGGGTGGAAGTACCAACAGTTCTGGAATTGTATCACTTGCTTCTAGACCGTATGTGCCTTGAGGATGTTTGTGTAAATAAGACTCTAACTAACTGAAAGCTCTGTAAAGTACAGGGACACTTTCTGTCTTATCAGCTTCATCATCGCTACCATCTAGTAGATCCACTGGCCCATAACAGACACCCGATAAATGATAATAGCTAGCATTTATCAAGCATGGGCTGTGTCTCAAGCACTGTTCTAAGAGATTTGCACGCACATAATCTCATTCCATCCTCAAAGCGCTCCCTGCAAGTGAGGTAGCATTGTCTCTCTGGTCTATAAAACCTAAACCAGATTTATATATAAAACCGAAAGCATAGACCAGTCATGTGATTTGCCATCTAACCTGGATATCATTAGCAAAGATCTTGGGATTTAATTGTTGGCCATATTGGACAAAGAGCCAGTGCTTATAACCACTAGGCAATGCTCACAGTCACCACTTAAGTGACTGAGCATCCAAACATAGAAAGGGAGATATTTTGAGTAACTTCTTCCTTCCAGTCTACCACCATGTAAGTCGAATATTACATGTTGTCCAGGCAACTGTCTTTAGATGAGATCTACTCCGATGCTTTATTAGTCATGTTGGTTGCCTTGTTGTCTCTTGTATGGGCTCACAGTGGCTTTCTTCCCCAGACTCCGTGCCCTAGACAGTGCCCAAAGTTATAGGAATTAAAGAAGGGTCTTGCCAGTTTTAGCAAAGCCAGCATCTTTTTTCAGTATGGTTGCATTTCACAAGTGTCTTGGGAATAATATTCAAGCCAGGGTCTGATAAAAAAAAATCTTCCGGATATAAAATTTCCACCTCTTCAAATATCTGCTCATATTTCTCATCAGAAAAAAAAAAGATCGAAAGGGGGGAAAAATAAAGGTTCTCAGCTTGGACTGAATTTTGCACTGAACATTCCACATCTCCGCAGCACTGTGGTCTTTAAACGCGTGTGTTTCTTTTACAATGGTTACCCAGGTGATTTCAGTCTCTCCAGAACATTCACCTTCAGATCCAGTTTTAAAAGAGATGATACCTCTGAAAAGCTGCTTGAGAGTTGAAAGCAGACCCTCGACACTAAGAGGAAATGCTTATGAGAAAGAAAGATGCTTTTGACCTATATAGGAACATTTGGGACTAAAGGGATTATTACCCATCAAGAGCCCTGCGTATAGGCAACTTTTTCAGAACTGAAGAGAAAATTCAGAAACATTATTCGTAATAAATCCTAGACTCATGACCCCACTTTTTTTTTTCCTGGAAAAATAAATGCCACATCACCCACCAGGCACATACCTGTAGTTTGATCTCACATTCCCTGTGCCATGAACTAATGTAAAGTAAGATAATCCTGGTGGATGTGTTTGTGGAAAACTCCATGGCAGAGATAATAGAGGATGAACAGGAGCACTGGGACATGTGCCAGCTCCACCTCTGAGGTTTCTCTGTCCCCCATTCCTCTGATCCTGTCTATCCACAGTAGTCTCCCACTGAAGTTAGCACTGTATCACTGCTGTCCTGTTGTTCATGGATTTGCTCAAGAGGGCACCAGTAATATCTCCATTGTGAGATTTATTGTTACTGTTCTTGGCATTATTGAATATGCCATGGGTAGCTTGCCAGTCTCTTCCATGCAGGAAGGATACTCTCGGTGGCTTGCCGGGCTCTCCGTGAGGGATGGAGGAATCAAACCCGGGTCGGCCAAGTGCAAGGCAAAGGCCCTACCCGCTGTGCTCTTTCGCTCCAGTCCACTTCAGTCCACCTAAACCCACTCATTTCTTTTCTATCTCCTAACCATCCTCGAATCCTAACCACTATCACCTCTTTTCTCGACTCTGAAGCCAGTTCTAACTTGTCAATTCTCTGGTTCTGTGCTTTTTCCTTTGAACAGCCTTATGGAGACCTAATTTGCATTTTACAAAATTCACCTATTTGGGCCAGAAAGATAGTCGAGTAGGTAAGGTGTTTACCTTGCACATGCCAACCTGGATTCAATCCCCAGGGACCACATATGATCCCTAGGACCCACCAGGATCCTTAAGCACAGAGCCGGGCATAAGCCCCGAGCATAGCTGGTATGGCCCTAAACCTAACATAAGATCAAATAAATGTATAATAAAATCCACCCATATAAAAGGCACAATTCAGTGGTATCTAGTACTTTCAGAGTTCTATACTCATCATCAACCATCTCATTTTAGAATATTTTCAGCACCTCATAAGGAAATACTCTACCCATTGGAAGCTACTCTTCATTTTACTCCCACACTCCCAATACAAGAAAACCACTAATCTACTTAGCTCTCTTGGTCTCCCCATGAAATATGACCGTTGCCTTTTTGGAGTGGATTTTTAACACAATACAACTTTTTTGAGATTGATCCAAGTTGGGGCATGCGTCACATTCTTTTTTATTGTTCAGTGGTATTCCTGTGTGTGATTCTGCCACGTTTTGTGTTTTGCATCCACAAACTGCTGGCCGCTGAGAACACTTTTACATTTTGGTGCTTATGAACAATGCTACCACGAACATCTGTGCGCAAATTTTTGTATAGACATATGCTTTCATTTTTCTTGGATAGATATCAAGAAGAGAAATTGCCAGGTCATATGACAACTCTCTTTAACTTCTTGAGAAACTGCCAAACTGTTTTTCCAAAGGGGTTTCACCATTTTACTTTCCCAGTGAACAAATGTCTGCGGGTTTGGCTTCCGTTTCTCTGCATTCTCACTGCCACTTGTTATTCTCTGTGTCGTCTTCGTTATAGCTATCCTGGTGTGAAGTGGGATCTCGTTGTGATTTGCATTTTGTCTGGCGAGAAAAGTTAAGTTTCCTTCATGTGTGGGTTGGTCAGTTGTATACTATCTTTGGAGAAAAATCTCTCCTGATCCTTTGCCCATTTTTTAATTGGATTGTTTGTCATTTTGATATTGAGTTGTAAGAGTTCTTGCTATATTTAGATGTTCATCCCTCCTAAAGCATGTGCTTTGTAAACATTTTCTTCCACTCTGGGGGGTTGCCTTTTCACATTCTTGACAAGTTTTTAATTTTGATGAATCTAATCTATCTTTTTTTACCCCCCCCCACTGGAGCCTTTGGTGATATCAAGGTTTAAAAAATCATTTTCGGATCCAGTCATGAAGATTTATTTCTATGATTTTTTCCTGAGTTTTATAGTTTCAGCACTTATATTTCAGTTTATGATCCATTTTGAGTTAAATTTTATGTATGGGATAAGGAAAGATTCCCAATTCATATTTTTCCACATGAATATGTGACTAGTCCAGCATCATGTGTTAAAATGGGTCTTTTTATATATATTGAATTAGTTCAACAAGGATTGAAAATAGGTTGACAACAAATAAAAAGGTGCATTTCTGATCTCTAAATTTCTGTTTATTAATATACATGCCTATTTTTGTCTAGTCCCACATTATAGACTTGTATCAATAAAGATATTTTTGTAGTTAAGTATTCCAGCTTCCATGTTTTCCGCTCTGGAGAAGCCTGTGCTCTCCCTTTAACACTTCTCTCTCTCCCTCTCTCTCCCTCTCTCTCTCTCTCTGTGTCTCCCTCTCTCTCTCTCTCTCTCTGTCTCTCTCTCTCTCTCATGCTTGCACGCTCACGTGCACGCCCTCACTCTCTTTCTCTCTCTCTTTTTTCTCTTTTCCTCTCTCCATATTTATATATGTATATCCTCCTCACATGTCTTTTAATGAATCTTATTAAAGAAAACTATTTTTAAAGTATTCCAACTTTGTACTTTTTTCTGCTTCTATCCTTACTGCTGCTATAATAATTACCAGACTAATTGCAACATCCAATATTAGCTATAGTTATTTAACACACCAAGAAAACATACATTTTATAACAATTTAACATTTTAATAAGTGTCTCTATTATTATCTTTTGTAATTCTCTAAGTCTAGAATTTTGAGGGGAAAAAAGCACCTTTGAAGACAGAGATAGTACAGCAGGTAGGGTCTTGCCCCGGATGCTGACAACCTAGATTAGATCCCTGGCATCCCATAAGGCCCACTGAGCACTGGTAGGTGTAATTTCTGAGTGCAGATCCAGGAGTAACCTCTGAGCATTGCTGAGCGCCCCCCCAGAAAAATAGCACCTTCTTCAGAGACATAACCCTATTCCTCTTTACTGAAACCCTCCAATTCCTTTCAGTTATTTGGATCAATATACACAATCCTACTCTGTCCACTAAGCCCATCTACTTCCATTTTCCATACACTGTTTGAAAGCTTACTTCTGTTCTTAATTTTTCCAGGCCCCTTTCCACCTCAGGACTTTGGGCCTCAGCTTCTCCCTAAAACAATTAGCCTGGAGTCTCTTTCTCCATTGAAGAGTGGATATGTTTATCACTCGGTCTTAGTTCCAGCCCAGACTTCCTAACTGGATTTGTGATATTGATCCTTCGTCAACCTAGAAAAGTCTATGGACAGCTCAAAATCGTGCTTTGAGGGATCTGAAATAAAAAAAAATAAAAATAAATAAAAATAAAAAAAATAAAGTTATAAAGGAACCTAATGCCATAATGCAGTTAATGAGAAGCACACATAATTCGCAAGCTTCACTATGATTATATTAAATAATATGATCTAGCTGTTGGCATCCTACCATAATTTTTAAGAGGTTAAGGGGCATAAAAGACACTTCAAATTGGTCACCTAAACTGCAACGAGGTATGAAAACTGTCATTTCAATGGGTGACAAGTCACAGAAATTGTGGCTAGTACTACAGTTTGGTACCTATCACAATAAATAAATAAAACAGTGTATTTGAATTAGGAATGAAAAATTGGAGATTTCTTAAGCCATTATGTTAAAAGGTATTCTGAATTTCTTCATGACCTAAAACTTTAATATATGTGGGATGGATAGAAACCTGCTTTTTAAAAACAAGTTCTTCTACCTAGTGTTTCTGCTTACAGCAGCACGTGCCACTGTTAACACCGTGTTGCATAACACGAGGAGTATACTAGGAAGGACTCTCCCTTCTGCTAAGTTCCCCCACATCCACCCTGCTCATGCAATGGGGGTGGAGAGTTACAACGCTATTAAGCTTAACATATCTTTCTGCATATCTTCGACCAAAACCTGAGAAGCATAGCTGAGCTCTAGAAAGTTAGAGTCAGCCATTTGCCATCTTTTCAGAAATCTTACAAAACTCAGAGACACGATGGGCCTCTATTTTTCTAGAACCAGAATGAGCATGTTTACAGAAGAGATGCAATACCTGTGAGTCAGAAAACATACTTCAGGCAGGCCTGAGAGAATGTCAAGGACAAAGAAAATAATTCTAAAGCTAAACTAAATGGACACACTGGCTCCCAACTACAAAAAAAAAAAAAAAATAAGCTGCAAAATATCAAAATAATTGCACAGTTCAATTAAAGGGCTATAAATATAATAATAATAAACTAGCCAACTCTAACTCAAAGAAAATTAATTCAATGTGAAATGATACCTCCAAATGTGGAATGTGTCCAGGGAGATTGTATTTGGATGGTCTTAAAAGTCTTAAAATGTCTTCAACACCCCAAACCATCTCCCAACCACACCTACCCCACCCCAGCCAAACATTACATGTGATACAAGGTTTTAATAAGTTCTTTTTTAGAGTCGTAGAGGACTTGGAAATGCAAGATGCAGAATGCCAGTTCACTCCAAGACAGGAAACCAAAGGAATCTCTCACCCTTGGTGCTTGGAGCACACCAAGTCCAACATGGACGGGGAAGACATCAGGAGCATGACTTGAGAGGATACTCAAAAGGACTTCAACCTATATTTCTAAGTCCAGAATTAGGTTCAGTGTGAGTATGATAAAAATTATTTGAAGAATAATTAGTTCGATAATGAGTCTGCAGGTGAGAAGCAGCTGTTTTGCTCCTGGGCTTGGGGTCACTGTATCTGCTGTGTGAAGAGTCAGCAGTAATTAGAAGAACCTGTGGTGCTGAACTAAATTAAAATTTTTCAAACCGTTACTCACTGTATGATATAATTTTGTTTCATGTTCCCAGGATAAGGAAACTCGAATTAAGTCTCTATTCATTACAGAAAATAGGCTAACTAATTTAAGGCGATGAGCTATCTGTTTGTCGATGCTATTGAATGGCTTCCATCTACTGTACCAGATCATTCCACACTCAAATAAATGACAGTTGATTATATGCCAATGGTTTATTTATTAGCACTCGATTGTACTGAACTCTGAAAATGGAATGGGTCTCAGTGGACCTTCCTGCGTGCTATTTTTCTGAAAATAAAATATTGATGTAATTGGATTTCCCACCCACAGTGGTCCTCAGATTCACAGATGAGATCCGTTTAAGCAAAAATTGTGAAGTGAAGAAATTGCGATAATCACTGAACAAACTGATCCATTTCAGGATACTTGGGTAAGATTTAAATTAGCTGCCCTGAAATCCAAGGACACCTCTAAATGCTGTCTTTATAAATCTGAGAGACTATTATAGGACTCCAGAAAAAGCCAGAAAGGGAGGGAAATCACCAATGCAACTTTAAAGTCAAAGAGAAGAAGCCATCCAGGAATTTTCAATGACCATATCCTTTTGATACCGTACCAACTGGTTTGCTGAGATCATGTAACAAGGAAAATGCTGTCCTTCTCTCCCTGAAGGGAGCATAACACAACACACAACATAACCATGATGTGGCCAGACCCCATGCCAAGCTCTTTCACTTGGGGCAGCCCTGAGGGGGGCAGGTAAGAGCCCTCCTCATCCCAAGGGACCCAGCCTGGGCAGCCAAAAACCTCCAGAACACAATTGCCACCAGGCCATTGCCTCTCTCCACATGCTCAGCCCAAGCCTCACCCATGTGGAGCACGTGGCCTCGAATGTGGGCATGTGACAACTCATACCTTAGACCACCCATACTCCTAGAGTACCGTACCACATTTGATGGGGTTCAAAGCAAGAGGAAACCAATCTTAGAGGGATGTTTTTCTTTACAGATATCTGTCACTGTCACTGTCATCCCGTTGCTCATCGATTTGCTCGAGCGGGCACCAGTAACGTCTCTATTGTGAGAATTGTTGTTCTGTTTTTGGCATATTGAATATGCCATGGGTAGCTTGCCAGGCTCTGCCGTGCGGGAAAGATACTCTGGGTAGCTTGCCGGGCTCTCCGAGAGGGGCGGAGGAATCAAACCCAGGACGAATGCGTGCAAGGCAAACGCCCTACCACTGTGCTATCGCTCCAGCCTGATATAATATATATGGTATATATCCCACCATGTAATATATATGGTAATGTATGGTAATGTGGTATTATTATGGTAATATGGTAATCCCATCAATGGACAGCATCCAGAGACTATAAGACCAAGTTCCCAGAAGAGAGCAACACAGTCTCTTGCCCCCCAGCCTGGCTATCTTCACTGGGGCCCATCGGAGGGGACAGGTTCCATTCCCTCCCCCTGCCTCAGCAGAGCCTTAACAGTTGAGGACCTCCGGAATCAGCCATGGCCATGCTCAGGGCCACCCTCCACATGTTTGGACGAGCCTCACACAAGGGGGAGCTGGTGGAGGAACCCAGGTGTGTGGGACCCGGGTCGAGAACTCCAAGGCTGCTCAGATCGGGACTGGGCCTCTTCACCCAGATCTTCTATTTTCCAGTAGCTAGGCAGTCACACCCAGAATCTGTGTATATATGTATATAAGCATACATATATACATACATGTATGTATGTATACTGATAGCACAGCAGGTAGGGCATTTGCCTTGCACACAGTCAACCTGGGTTCAATTCCTTCGTACCTCTCAGAGAACCCGGCAAGCCACTGAGAGTATCCCACCCACACGACAGAGCCTGGCAAGCTACCGTGGAGTATTCAATAAGCCAAAAACAGTAACAAGTCTCACAATGGAGACGTTACTGGTGCCCGCTCAAGAAAATAGATGAACAACAGGATGACAGTGCTACAGTGCTCTCTCTCTCTCTCTCTCTCTCTCTCTCTATATATATATATATATATATATGCATATATATATGCACACAAGGTTTAACCTTTAACAACATGTTAGTGACCTCTTATAGAAGGGTCTAATTATCCCTGGGTGAAATACAACAATCTTCACACTCTTTCCTCTAAGAAAACTTCTTTGTAGAGTTTTCAGCAGTTTTACATAACAAACAATACAAAATAAATGATTTCCGTTCTGTTTTGTGGCGAGAGTTGTGGTTCAGGATGGAAACATCCAAAAAATGATGGGGAAAGGTGTAATGGTAATGGGATTGCTGTTCAAATATTAAATATAATCAAATACTGTGAACTATTTTATAATTTTTTTAATTACAAAAAAATGGAAAATGCTGCAAGACCACTTGTTCTGTACTTCTTAGGGGAAAAAGTTCTAATTTATTCCTTGAATCTTTGCCTTTTGAGCTGGGCACTTCCCTCCAGTAGAGACGAAGCTTTAATTACATCCTTCAAGAGGCCAGTTTCCCTACCCGTGGCTGTGTGAGCAGGACTGAAATGCTTGTGTCTCCTAAGGCAGCTCACCCCAGTGGAATATCTTCTTCTCTCTGTTTTCTTTAGTCATCTACCACTGGGTTCACGTTGGGAAAGCAGTGATCTCGCCTGATTTTTCAAATGCCATGCCTGCCAATCCAACTTGAGCAACAGAACTACCTTCTTTCACCAGCATTCACAACAGCAACATTAAAGAGACTCAAATCCCTCCTGAAGTTTCCCATCCTTCCTGGAACAAGATAAACAACTCCCAGGAGAACTGAACTTCTTTGCATTAGGACAATTAAGTCTCGGGTCTTTAGCAAAAGCCACACCCTCACAAAAAAGGGATTGGTCAAATGGCGCCCCCTTGAGGTTGTTCAGATATCTGCCGGGTTTTTCCTTTAAAGAAAACAAAAATAGTTTCCCTTACCAATTTCAGTCCCCTTGACAACGTATCTCCACGCCGCGCCTGTATTTTCTGAAATGATATAAGAAGTGGCTTGTGAATTCGGTTATATTTTAAATACACCAAGCAGCCTGAGAATTAAAGCGTTTTGTTTTGTTTTGTAAAGCAAACAAAACCTTGATTTATCTTTTCTGAGAATTTGAATTTGAATTAGGTTTCCTGTAAAGAAAGCATACACCCAGTGATGCTCAGGACTGACTCCTGGCTCTACACTCAGTAATCGCTCCTGGAGATGATCAGGGGACTAAAAAGGGTGCCAGGGATTGAACCAGGGTCTATAGTGTGCAAGGCAAACATCCTACACGCTGTACAACCTCCCAACGTTTTAAAAAATGTCTTTTCACCCCTTGTCGCACAAGGAAACCCCAACACACATAGAAATGTGATTAAGAAAGGAAGGTTTCAGAGAGAGAAAAATTGGGTCTGAGTCCGGCATTTTCTCTCATCCGCTAGATAACTTCATCTGAACTTCAGTCCTCTCATTTAATGAAGAAATGATTATTTCTACTTTCCAAATCTTCAAGAAATTAAGTATAATGTTTTCCTTGTGAGAGTGTTTTTTAGAATTGGTGCTATACAATAAAGTTGTTGTTAATAATAAGCAGAGTGTGAAAGAGATTAGCATTGTTTGATCTTCTATTGTGGGGACTAGCATCTCCACCCTGATGCATCAAACACTAGGGATAAGATCACTCTCCTGTCCCCATATTCCTTTTGGGTATTTCATCAAAACTGAGTTCAGCAGGCGTCTCCCTCTGCGGAAGCAATATGCCTCCATATTTCTGGGTATGCACAAAGATGCAGACTTCTGGGATATTATTAAATTAGCACACAAAGGAGTCCCTTGTGTTTCTTGGGGCAAATATAGGGAAATCTAACTTCACGTTTAAAGCATGTTAGTAGTTCATTTCTTTTTCTCCGGGGATTTCTATGCATTTTTTTATAGTAAAGAGGTAACTGGTAAATTTTTTTTATATTTCATTTTTCCCTCTTGATCGATGGAAAATTTTAAGTTGAGTGGGCAGGTAGGCATCCAAATGGTAATGAGGGCAGACGAGGGAATTTAAGCAAATTAGTACAACAAGAGTCAAATAGTAACAAGCAAACTCAATTTATTTCCTCAATTGTATTCTTTAAAAAATAAACCAACACCTTATAAATGTCTGAATGAGGCTGTGTAAAGGCATTTTTGAAGCCACTTAATTGGAGAACAATGGCTAGTAAAAGAGATCTAAAATTAGTTTCTTTAACTAAGCCTCCCCAAGAAATGGTAAAAACATTGCAGAGCGAGGGGAGGAGGAGGGCGGCGGGTATCTCCCCACTGCTCTCTCCTCCACATCCTGGAAACACCAGTTTCAAGGAAAGATACCTAACCTGTATGGACCACTTTTCTCTATAAACAAAAGGAGGGGATGGACTTGATTAAGTTCTCAAACCTAAGCAATACAAGTGATTAGTTACCAGTTCTTATCCCAAATGAGGTTATCTGTTATCAATAATATGCATTAGATTACAGGGGTTGGAGTGATAGCACAGAGGGTAGGACGGTTGCCTTGCATGCAGCTGACCCAGGTTTGATTCCCAGCATCCCATATGATCCTCCAAGCACCGCCAGGAATAATTCCTGAGTTCAGAGTCAGGAGTAACCCCTGTGCATTGCCAGGTGTGACCCAAGAAGCAAAACAAAACAAAAGCATTAGATTACAAAATAAATATTATTACAGACCCAAAGGAGTTTAGCCTTCGAAGGATGGGAGGACATTTGAATAAACCATCAGTGACCTGGTTATATCAGTCTCTTTTGAACTTGAGAATCAGGAACTGACCTTTCTGTAGTCAGTGACAAATGACAAAACCTAATCTGAGGGCTCCAGATTTCCAAGTACGAGTAAGAAGTCAACTCATCTGGGTTTCACACTGGTAAGACCCTGATCTGGTGGCTGCATTTGTGCTGCATCTTACATCCCAGCCCATTCAGAAAGGTGTTTTCCCTGCAAGGAGAGCCTGATATTTCTAAATTCTGTGATCATTTATGAGGTACCTGCATCCACATTATCAGGTTTGACAGGGCTTTTTCACAATTTACAGGGAATAAATCATTTCACGAGAGTCAAGTAATGGTTAAGATTACAAGTAGTGAAACTTAGAATCATTTTAGAAAGGGGTCCCAATGGTTAGACCACTTTTCCCTTTGTATCTTAAATTAAGGGATTCCATTACATTCCCAAATGTGAATGTGAAGGCCGGAGAGATAGCACAAATACTCATTGTTTGTTTGCCTTGCATGCAGCTGATTCAGGTTTTATCCTGGCACCATGTATGACCCCCCTAAGTACTGCTTTGAGTAATGCCTGAGCCCAAAGCCAAGAGTCATCCCTAAGTACCATTAGGTATGTTGTGAATATGTTGCCCTGCAAAGTTTAGCATAATCTGGAGAAAATAGTACACATTTACTTCATCCTTTCTGAAGTATCTGAGTCTAAGTTACTCCCAAGAGCTTTCACACATATTACCACCACGTAAACAATTTAACCCCAACCTTTTCTTTCCCTGTAATTATTCATAGTCTTAGTAGAGTCCTAAGACTACCTTCATGAAAAAGAAGAGTGACCAAACAGCAATATCCTCCCCCAAACCCCAGACAGCAGACACTCCATTTGAGTCTGGGGTTCTAAGAATGAATCCATCCCTCCATCCCACCCCAGCTTTGTTCTCCCCGCCAAACACCCACTAGTGCCTGTTTTTCCTTTCTTACCATAGCTGGACTGGAGCAATAGCACAGCAGGTAAGGTGTTTGCCTTGCACAGGTCCAACCCAGGTTCGATTCCTCCGTCCCTCTCAGAGAGCCTGGCAAGCTACCGAGAGTATCTCACCCACACAGCAGAGGCTGGCAAGCTCCCCGTGGCATATTCGATATGCCAAAAACAGTAACAACAAGTCTCACAATGGAGACCTTACTGGTGCCCACTCGAGCAAATCGATGAACAAAGGGAGGACAGTGCTACAGTGCAGTGCTACCATAATTGCTTCAATTCTGCTTTGAATCTTGGTTCTGTGAGTCTTGTCATCTCATTCCTTGATTTTGAACTACTGTTTGAATTGCTGCTGCTTCTCCTTGCTGTTTCTAGTGCCCCAAAGTCTCCACATGTTAGAGAGACCTTTTAAATATTTTACAGAAGGAGATATTGTAAAAAAGTAAGATACACTCTGCTGACAACCACAGTACCACTTGATGTTTGGATTTCAAGAGCCCTATCTACATAGCTCTCCAACTTCAAGGATCCCTTCCAATTGGGGAAAAAAAAACGTGTTTCCTACAAAGAGACTGTTGGAGGACAAAAGCTATGTCAGAAATTGTCACCTGGGATGACAGACTTTTTGAGCCTGTAGTTCATACCCCAGCATTCAGACCTCGGGGTTCAGACCTTGAATCATGTCTCTAGAACTAGAAGGACTCAGCAGAATTTGCTGAGAATAAATCAGAATTTCCAAATTCATTCCTAATGGGATTTTCAAGTACCTAGGATACCACTCTCCTGCATTAGCACACACATGACTCACTGTTCTAATCTCCACTAAAATGCCAAATCCTCAGTCCTTAAGCACTTTGAATACAGACACTGAAAGGCAAGACTCATTTCTTCCTCCCTAGTCTTTGCCTCAGAACCTTTGCCACTACTTGAGCACATGCAAAATGTTTTGTTTCCTTCTTTACCGACTAACTTTTCTCACTTGAATGGAAGTTCCATGAGGGCCAAAGCTTTGTCAAGCTTATTCCAAGTCCACACAAGTTATTTTGCATCTTCTGGCATCTAGGAGACTTTCAATGTTTTTTAATAAGTGAGCCAATGAGGGATGATTGGCCATGTATAAATAAATTTATCATTTGTGCTGACAGTAGATAATGGATCAAACATGATAACCTCTCCGTATCTGTGTTGTAAACCATAATGCCCAAATGTAGAGAGAGTATGAGCAATATTGCCTGCCATGGAGGCAGGGGGAGGGTAGGAAAGGTGGGGGGTATACTGAAGATATTGATAGTGAGGAACATGCACTGGTGGAGGGATGGGTGTTTGATCATTATGTGATTGCAACCCAAACACGAAAGCTTGTAACTATCTCACGATGATTCAATAAAATTTAAAAAAATAAATAAATCTACCATTATGGCTTCACTTATTAAGCACAAGTTATAGATTATCACAGATATTTAAAAGCTAAGTTTTTGTTCCGGTGAAGCTTAATAGAAAACTCTACTTATAACACTGTCACTGTCACTCTTGTCCCATTGCTCATCGATTTGTTCGAGCAGGCACCAGTAACGTATCTCATTGTGAGACTTATTGTTACAGTTTTTGGCATATCCAATAAGCCACGGGTAGCTTGCCAGGCTCTGCCGTGTGGGCATGATGCTCTCAGTAGCTTGCCAGGCTCTCCGAGAGGGGCAAAGGAATCGAACACAGGTCAGCCGAGTAAAAGGCGAACGCCCTACCACTGTGCTATCGCTCCAGCCCATATAACACAGAAAATAAAATATTGATAAAAAGCTAAAGCTCAGTGGATGGCAATGGCAGGCATGCAGTTACTACTTGCTCATCAGGACTCATATTGCATTTAATGATTTTACTCATTCTCATTGGTTGTGAATTACCATCAGCTCTATTTTATGAATTAGAAAACTGAGGCTTGGGTTAATTAAAAGGCTTGTCCAAACCCCTCTAAGCCAGCAAGTCAGAAGACAAAGTTGTAAAACAATTCTAACTCTTACCCTATCGGATGCTTGAAATCATGTTCTCAAAAGACTGCATGTTCTCTGAATTCCTGGGGAATCTCTCCTGAATAAGCTAACAGTAGGTTGATATTTTCAGAGCTTATTTGAATAAGGTTAGAATAGCTTATTGTAGTATTTAATAATTAATTGCTGTAGGTATATGAAGAGTGATGTTTTCTTAATGAAAACTTTCAGGATGATATTATAATGTTAATATTCTCAGAAAGTACTCATATGACATGGACCTCAATGTTAATGGGAAAAAGTGTATTCACATTTTTTTTTTCACAGCTAGTTCTTGAAAGCCAACATATTTAAGAACCTTCATTGAGGCACAGTTCTATTATATGAGAAGTAGCTGCTTGGCAGTGGTGATGAATTTAATAAGTCAGGAAAATGTTCATTTCAAAGGAAAGTTTTGCAAAGGACTCAAAAATATTGCTTTCTTCTGTTTGCCTGACAAATACGAAGAACCTCTTGGCAGCTGCGGGAAGCCAGAGTAAATAAGAAGGTTCTTTCTGCATTATTTGGAGGTTTGTATTGTGTTACCATTTTGTTCCTTTTTAATAGAACCCAGAGATTTTAATAGAAGAACCCACAGAAGACTCACAGCTTCAGGACATGTGGTTGAGGGCTGTGGAGAGTCACTTTCACCAAACCATGCTATCGAAGAGTTGCCTGATGCTCAGATGCCTTCAGTGAGAAACGATGGCTTCCCAGGACAGATCCAGGACAAAGAAGAATAGAAACTGGCCGGGATAAGTAGACTTCACTTTGTCTCTTACCTATTATTTTTCCTTTGTCCATAAATTCTGTGTGCATGCACGACGTGTGCGTGCGTGTGTGTGTGTGTTTGTGTGTGTGTGTGTATGTAGATAAGACATGCTTAAAGGAAAAGATCCTAGTCTGTCTGTCTTTCTCATTGACTCAGGTTTTCTGTAGTCCCAGCCTCATGTTGCCTGTCCTCTTCTGTCCTGGAATCTGCCTCTTCTCCTGGACTGGAGCGATAGCACAGCAGGTAGGGCATTTGCCTTGCATGTGGCCAACCCAGGTTCAATTCCTCTGTCCCTCTCAGAGAGCCCGGCAAGCTACCGAGAGTATCCCGCCCGCACGGCTGAGCCTGGCAAGCTCCCTGTGGTGTATTCAATATGCCAAAAACAGTAACAACAAGTTTCACAATGGAGACGTTACCAATGCCTGCTCGAGAAAATCTGTGAACAACAGGATGACAGTGACAGTGACAGTGACAGTGACAGTGACTGGACACTAGAAAGTGACTTCTTTGGAATTTTCTAGTACCATGTACACTTCCTGAAGTCTGAGACCTAATTCAAGGGGATTTCCTATTGTTTCCAGTGTTTACTGGTATTACTGTATCACTGTCATTCCGTTGTTCATCAATTTGCTCAAGCGGGAGCCAGTAAAGTCTCCAGTAGCTCCTGCCACGTGCTAGTGTATCCTGATGGCATACTGGGGGCTCTTTCAGGATCAGGGGAATGAGGACCATTGTTGCTACTGTTTTGGGCATATCAAGTATGCCACGGGTAGCTTGTCAGGCTCTGCTGTGCGGGTGGGATACTCTCAGTAACTTGCCGGGCTCTCTGAGGGGAACAGAGGCTTTTGGGGTGGCCTCTAATCGCCTTTATAGGTGTTCCCAGTCTACCGAATATAAGCTTTTGGTCGACTAGCATGTCGACCAAATAAAAAAATTTACTAGCACTTATGCAAATTAATTTTTCAGAACCTTTTTCAAAAGCTGAATGCTCAGTTGACTTGTAAAGTCTAAAATGGATTAATAGGAAAGAAATAGACAGTCCCAGATGCACAAGTTATCAATTTTATGCACAAGATGAGTAAGCCTTACATATTTCAACTAAGCTGGAATTACAATAACTCCATTTCTCTCAAGAGAAAAGGTGGCTGCTGTAAAATGAAGATGTGCTTTGTTTTACTTGCCTAATAGAAAGTAATTTTGGCAGGATTAAAATGATTGGCATGAAGATTTGAAGGTATTGCCAGACTTTGTCACCAGTTGCAAGCCATGTATATATGGTCGTGGTGGGCTAATGGTGTAGGATGAATTATTTGTTCATTCACTGACTTGTACGCTTATTTGGCCAACATTTGTTGATCACAACCATAGATAAGCAAAATCTTGGATTCAAACCTTTGAATCCAAAGGAAATAACAAAGTGTTCCTTCATGCCAGTAACGAATTGTCTAGTAAAGAAACTTCACTACTTTCATATTTGCCTTTGTATGAGTCAAAATCTGGAACGTATACACAACTGAAAATTTCTCAGCTTGGTTATGCATTTAGGAGTCTTAGAGAAGATGAGGGGAGCTCACCAAATCTAATGACAAAGCACAGAAAAGAACTGAGAAAGGAGTCAGGGGAGTGGAGCAATAGCACAGCGGGTAGGGAGTTTGCCTTGCATGTGGCCGACCCAGGTTTGATACCCAGCATCTCATATGGTCCCCTGAGCACCTCCAGGAGTAATTCCTGAGTGCAGGAGCCGGGAGTAATCCCTGTGCATCGCCTGGTATGACCCAAAAAGAAAAAAAAAAAATAAGAGCAAGAGTCAGATCCCTCACAAGTTTCTAGAATAGGAAAAATACTGACAGTATTATGTTGCTAAATAAATAAGTAAATATTAATTCAAGCTTGCTGTAAGTAATTTTCAACTTGTGTACCTACATTCTGTACTACTGCTTAGAACCTGAGTTCCAAACATCCATCTCCTTGGCACTCCTGTTGGCCATGATGAGACCTGCCACAGATATACTCAAGAACTGCCTTGTGGGTCATGCATTTCCAACAAAGGAAAATGTCTTCATTTGTGTTGCTTGTTTGTTTTTGTTTTTGTTTGGGGGGGTGGAGGATGGGTCACACCAAGCTATGATCAGGATTTGTTCCTGGCTCTGCACTCAGAAATTATTCCTGTCAGTGCTCAGTGGACCATACAGGATGCCAGGGATCGAACTCAGATTTTTTGCATGCAAGGCAAGTTTACTACCTGCTGTACCCTACCTGCTCTGGTCTCCGTGTCTTAATTTTTATTGTATTGCCAACCCTAGTCTGATCACTTTCTAAGAACTCAAATCCCCATCAAGCAGGGCTCGCCTCTAGGCTCTGACCTTTCTTTCCTTATTTCCACCTAAAACCTGGAATTCTATTGTTGAATTTGGAAAATAAAACATCACAGTAAGAAGCAACCCTGATTGATCCCTGAGCACAGATCTAGGAGTAACCCTGGGCACTGTTGATTATAGCCCCCAAAACAAAATGTGTAGAGCTCATGGAATACTCTGTCCATATCAAAACAGAAAACACTACCAGATAACCAATAGCCTTCCTTTTTTGTTGGGGCTGGACTGAGCTACCAGGGCGAGCCCATGTATACTATACTGTACTACAGACAGGAACATAGGGACCCATGAAAATGGGCAAGATTTCTCGTGTGTCCTGACTGGTTTGGATGAAGCTGAACATTTTCCCCCTTCAAGCTGCCTTCAGAAAAATAATTTCAGCATACTGAAAAGAGCAGTTTTCCTTCTCTCACAGAAACCTGGCTGGTCTTTGACATGCAGATGGTGTTAGCCAGGTCTGACCTTTGATATTGTAAATTGTAGGCTCTGGCCCAGCCTAGTCTTTGGGATGTAGATTTCAGGTGCAGGCCCAGTTTTGTCTTTGGGATGTAAATCCAAGTGCTTTTAGCCCAAGGAAGGTTTCAGTTTTGGTTTTGCATCTTCTATCCGAAGGCCTAGATTACTGGCCTGCAGATACAAGGAAATAATGTTGCCTCAATGTTCTTCCTGTAACATCTTTTGATGCCTTTGGTGACGTCACTGTATTGCACCCTTTAGGGGTACCATGATCAATAAAAGGAGGTCCACGAGGCCCTCTGCCTTTGCTAAGAGCCAGAGAGCCTTAGTCCTCCAATCAAGGCATTTCTTCCGAGTTCCTATCTCAGCGCCTCCGACAGCACGAACGTTCACGCAACACTTTTTATTTTTTAATTTTACAAGCTTTTGTGTTTGGGTTACAATCATACAATGATCAAGCACCAACCCCTTGACCAGTGCACATTCCCTACCACCAATATCCCGGGTATACCCCCGCCTTTCCCACCCTTCTCCTGCCTCCATGGCAGACAATATTTCCCATACTCTCTCTCTACTTTTGGGCATTATGGCTTGCAACATAGACATTGAGAGGTTATCATGTTTGTTCCATTATCTACTTTTGGCACATATCTCCCATCCCAGCTGATTCCTCCAGCCATCATTTTCTTAGTGATCCCTTCTCTATTCCATCTGCCTTTTCCTCTCCGCTCATGAATCAGGCTTCCAGCTATGGGGCAATCCTCCTGGCCCTTGTATGTACTGACTGTCCTTGGGTGTCAGCCTCATGTTATGTTATTTTATATTCCACAAATGAGTGCAGTCCTTCTATGTCTGTCCCTCTCTTTCTGACTCATTTCACTTAGCATGATATTCTCCATGTCTATCCAGTTATAAGCAAATTTCATGACTTCATCTCTCCTAACAGCTGCATAGAATTCCATTGTGTAGATGTATCAAAGTTTCTTTAACCAGTCATCTTTTCTAAGGCCCTTTGGTTTTTTCCAGATTTTGCCTATTGTGAACAGTGCTGCAGTGAACATATAGGTACAGATGTCATTTCTACCATGCTTTTTTGCATCCTCGGGATATATTCCCAGAAGTGGTATTGTGAGGTCATATGGAAACTCAATTTCTAGTTTTTAAAGGACTGTCTGTATTGTTTTCCAGAAAGGCTGGACCAGTCAGCATTCCCACCAATAGTGAAAGAGCATCCGTCCCTCTTTCCCCACATCCACGCCAACACTGGTTGCTTTTGTTCTTTTGAATGTGTGCCAGTCTCTGTGGTGTGAGATGATATCTCATTGTTGTTTTGATTTGCATCTCCCTGATGACTAGCGATATGGAGCATTTGTTCATGTGCCTTTTGGCCATTTGTATTTCTTTTTTAAGGAAACTTCTGTTCATTTCTTCTCCCCATTTTGTGATGGTGTTGGAGGTTTTTTTCTTATACAATTCTACTAGTGTCTTGTATACCCTGGATATTAATCCCTTATCAGATGGGTATTGGGTAAATATTCTTTCCCATTCTGTGGGCTCTTTCTGTATTTTGGTCACTGTTTCTTTTGAAGTGCAGAAGCTTCTTAGTTTGATGTAGTCCCATTTGTTTATGTTTGCTTCCACTTTCATGGTCAGTGCTGTTTCGTCCTTAAAGATGCCTTTAGCTTCAATGTCATGGAGAGTTCTGTCTACATTTTCCCCTATGTACCTAATAGATTCATGTCTGATATTGAGGTCTTTAATCCACTTTGATCTGACTTTTGTGTCTGGCATTAGACAGAGGTCAGAGTTCACTTTTTTGCAGGTAGCTATCCAGTTTTCCCAGTATCACTTTTGAAGAGGCTTTCCTTGTTCCACTTCACATTTCTTGCTCCTTTGTCAAAGATTAAGTGGCCATATATTTGGGGGTCTGTGACAGGATATTCAACTTTGTTCCATTGATAACCAATAGCCTTCCCAATGGCTCTCATTGATAACCAATAGCTCTTCTCAACCACACTCTATCCCCAGGATTGCTTCATGTGAGTTTGAAAGGATTCCTAGAGAACACATTCTCCATCAAACTCTTCCACTCATCATCATCATTGTCTGACTCATCCATGTGGTTGCGTGTAGCCTCAGTTCACTCTCATTCCTGAATAAAACTACCTTGGATGAATATCTTATACTCTTTGCATCCATTCTCCCTAGATGTAGATCTCTGTCATTTTCACGTTGAAGTATTATTCATAAAGTTTCTATGAATGTTCTAGCACATGCTTGTTTTGGTCATCTTTCAAATGTTTTTCCTCATGCTTAAATTCTTTTTTTTTTAGGAGCATCATTTATTTGCAGTAAAATCAACCCTAATGTTTTAGGCATGTTATATAAGTGCACCACACTTTCTGACCAGATCAACATCCCTCTACCACTGTCAAGTAAGAGTCTTTTCATCACACACACACACACACACACACACACACACACACACACACACACACACTCACCACACCCAGGCTAAGCAGTTCTGTTGGTTGAATCTCAGAGTTTGTTTTCACTGGCCATTACCTGGTCCCTTCCTTTGATTCTTTATATCCCACACAAGAGTGAGATCATCAGTATTTGCTTTTCTCATTTGGACTCACTTTGCTTAACCAGATAACCTCCAGTTCTGTGCAGGCTACAGCAAACAGCAAGATTTACTCTTTAGTTGAGAAGGATTCCATTATGTATATAGACCACAGTTCCTTTATCCACTCATTTGCTATTGAGCACTTTGGTTATGTCCAGATATTGGTTATTGTAAACAGTGCTGCAGCAGTGTACATAGGTGTATGTAAGGTTGTGTGTTGGGGGGATGAGGTGGAGGGTTAACTAACGTCTTCCTTAAACTCGGGATAAATAATGGGGTGTGGAACTGCTGGATCCCATCTGTTTTTAAAGATCGTATTCTAGAGCAATGACAGTTCATTGGGGAAACCTGACCCTGTAGGCTCTAAGAAGCTGACCTCAAAGCCTGCACTCATCCTTCTGGGTTTAGTGGCCTTCCTGTATTTGCTTTATGTGGTCAGGAGTAACTATTTTTATACCTGCTGGGGCAGGTGTGCCATGCCAACATCAAATTAAGAGCCCGTTTTCTCTTCTGGAAGCGTGGTTGGGATTCTTCAGAGCTGAAAGTATAATTTCAGGATCCTCCTTATGACAGATGAATGAGATGTAGACCAGAAAGTCTGAGACTTTTCATATCAGCCCTAGTATTGGTGGTATGAAAAGGTCAAAGCAGGAAACCAGGACAGAGAATCTGAAGACAGAATTTTCAGACCAGAAAACAGCCTGGGAAGATACTCAAAAACAAACAGTGTAATTAAGTTAGAGAAGTGCAGAGTCGCACAGTTTAGAAAGAGAGGGCAAAAACATATGTCACTCATTCTCTACATCACTACGTTCTTATAGTGATGATTTAAAAGCCCAGACCTGATATGTTAGCAAAACTATTTCAAATTTGCTGACCTCTGAAAGATCCAAGTTATCCAAGTTCAACCCATTAAATGATCCATATATATTGATAATATATGATTCATAGATAATAAATCATAGATATCTAATAGACAACAGATGATTCATAGATATTGATACCTCTTTGGACTGGAGAGATGGTACAGGGGTCACAGCATGTGCGTTGCATGTTACCAACTCAAGTTTGATTTTCTAGCATCACCTGACCCCTTAAGCATTTCAGAGGTAGCTCTGTGTCCCAAAGCACCACCAGAGTGATTCAGGTAAACCTAGAACTAGAGAGCACGAGTAATACTGTTTCCTTGGGAACTTATACTACTTATACTAAACCACCAGCACAGATGTTGTGAATATCCAGGAGTGGACCCCCGGCCACCTGATCACCGCTTGGGAGTCCCCCAAAATATATGTAATAAAGCAGTAATCCATTTCTGAGAATTTATTATAAGGCTGTTGCTAAATACAGGATAAAAGTAAAATCCAGTGCATTAAGTTGTGGGTCTATCTCTATTACTTTAAAAGTGGAGGGGAATATAGGACAATCTAAATGCCCAAATACAGTGGTCAGTGCATGGAATGATTTGATGGACACTCTACAAAACCATTCAAGTAAATGCCTCCTTGCAAATGTGTTCAAATTAAAATCTCTGGAGACAAGTTATACAGTCAATGGGATCACAATAAGTAAGTATGCATGTAAAAGAAGACGAAAATTTAGAGGAATGAGAATAGCTAATTACTCTCCCTGGTACTATTCAGTATTTTACATAAGTCATCACATTCTCACAACAATCTTATGAGGTAGTGAATATTAACACCATTTTACAGATGAAGAAATGAAGACAGAGTAAGTTCAAGTTAGCGAGGATGCTCTATCTTTGTAATAAGTATTAAGAATCCTTGTGTTAAGAATCCTTGTATTATGTGCCAAGTATTAAATCAAGGTCACGTTGTGCTAATATGGGTCACATTAGGGAGTCAAACTTGGATTTTCTCATATTTTGCATAGAAGCATTTAAAGAATTTTTGTCACGAAATTAGACGTGGCATCCGTAGAGCGTCTATTATGTCTCTTGTGTAGGCCTAATTCTTTCACAACTATCAGTTCGCTAAATAGTTGCAAGAATATTCTACCACTAATAAAGACAATTAGCTTTATTCTAGAGATTAAAAGAGTAAGCTATGTTATGCAATTAAGTATAAAAACCTCAAATACAAAACAAAACCTATTGACACATAAAGTATTCTTTGACCCCCAAAAAAACATCCCATATGGGAGATAAGTCAAGCACCTCTGGATTCTGGGAGCAAAGTCACCAGTGGGAAGTAGGGAATTGGCTCTATGACAATGGACCTCTGCTTTCTGCTGGAATTTGGCGAAATTGTAGGAAATTTCCATGGCATGAAACTAAGTAACATCAGTCAATTATGGTTTTCAATTGCTGGTCCACACAGCAGTGTTGGTCTGCTGAAATTTAATGCAGGTCCAATACTGGCCCACAGGTGTCGAGAGGTAGAAAACTATTTACTGATCTAGATGAGATAAAATATGGCCGTTCGAAGGGAAAGGAAAACAAATAATTCATTGGGTACTTTGGCTTTTCTGGCATTCCTTGTGAATCTGTTCATGAAAGGATCACTGGGCCCTGGGAATGTGATCTCCCATAGGGCAGGAGCTATGGAAAGATTCTTGGAGGATGTAGATCAAGAACCCTTTTGTCTGAAATCAGACTGAGACTGAGAGAGTTTTGGGGTGTAGCTGAGCAAGAAAGTTTTAGGACTAGAATGTTAGGCCTGGTGACATGCTTCGCTGAGTGCCAGAATTCCGGAGATACATATGCAGGTACACAGACAGAGCAACCTCGCTGCACTGGGCTTTACTGCACTTCACAGATGTTGTAAGAAGGGTCTCTGTTAAAGTTTATGACTCAGAGGAAGGCTGACAGTTTTGAGTCATAAAGTGCCATTCAATTAAAGCATGTACACGACTTTATACATAATGTCACTAGTACTCAATAGACTGAAATCCAATAGTAGTCATATAAAAAGTCACATAACTTTCAGCTATCCTGGGAAGCCAAAAATTCATGTGACTCACTTGACTGGAATATTAGCTTTATGCGGTTGAAAGCTAGACTGCAATATCTGAGGTATGCTGATACATATATACATAGACACACATGGATACATAAAACAGAATATATGCACATCTATATAAATACATCATCTACTTATTAACATCAATATTAATACTGATAGATATGAATATAGATATATATCTATATATGTATATATACATAGGTGTATATATATATATACAAATATACAAAAACACATACACAAAGTCATAGGCCATAGGCACAAGTATAGATAAGTACATAGAGATATTTTCTTATAGCTTTAAGCACATATGTGAATATGTGGATAAATATAAGTATATACATGTATTTGATATAAACATCATACAGACATGCAGATAGCTGTAACACCTATGCAAATATATACACATATATATATGTAGTCTGTGAAGACTGAAATAGTTGGAGTAATACAAGGCAAAGAGTATCCCTGCATTGCAAAGCTTAGTAAGACCACCCCTACTGCATAGCTTACCAGGTTCCTAGAGGCAGAGGCCCAAATCTGGAGACCTGTGACCCAAATCTTGTCTCCTGTCTATTTTTCCAATGATTTTTCTAACAATAGGATCAGTATATACCAGTATATACCTGCAGTTATGCTACATCATGCCACCATCACAGTATCTATTGCCAGTCATGTCCAGCTTTTCTAATATGGTCAGTTTAAAAGAAGACTAAAGCACAAGCAACCCGACACCAGAGGTGAATCAGTTCCATCCCCTTCTTAAGCCCAAAGCCTCCTCCAGCTTCTGTGGTAATACAAGTCTGAATCTTCCTATTCCCGACTGGGTCCCTAGGGGCCACCGCGATAGTACAGAGGGTAAGGTGCTTGCTTTGCAGGTGCCCAACCCAGGTTCCATCCCTGTCACCCCATAGGGTCCCGAATCTCACCACGAGTGATTACCTAAGTGTAGAGCTAGGAGTAAGGCCTGAGCACCACCTGCGGCAAACGAAACCAAATAAACAAACTGAGTCTGCAGCACTAGCGTGGGGGGGGTGGGCTGGGCCGGGGTGTGGGGGGCGCTCACATCAATGGATGTTCCATGGAAATTGAATGGGTTTCTGGTGAAAATAAGTAGGAAAGGTAATATTCTGCCCGCAAACGACTCACAAGCGCCTCCAAAAATGATGACTCAGGGGAAGATGAGACACGCATGTGCGTAGGACTTTGTATCTACGGGGTATGTGCAAAGGAGAAAGTCATGGTTGGAGGCAGAGAAGAGGGGAGGAGGGCTCTTGACCGAGATGTGCTCATATCAATCCCCCTCTTCTGATTCAGCGGGAGTGGAAGAGGGGAGCACTGGGTGAATTTAGTCCGGCACTTTATTTTTTTTTTGCCTTTTGGGTCACACCCAGCGATGCACAGGGTTACTCCTGGCTTTGCACCCAGGAATTACTCCTACCAGTGCTCAGGGGACCATATGGAATACTGGGAATCGAACCTGGGTCGGCTGCGTGCAAGGCAAACACCCTTTCCGCTGTGCTATCGCTCCAGCCCCTAGTCTGGCACTTTAAATCTCTCCCACTGAAAAGATAATTAGTGAAAATAGATCATGGGATGGCTGAGGGTGGAAAATAGATCATGGGATGGCTAACTCAAGAAAGTCCCAGCACATGATTTCAGACTAAGGAAGCATTCACTGGCTAGAGAGCGGCACTGGGACAAGACCAGGTCACAAACACTGGAGGTGAGTGGAGGTGAGCTGAGAGCGAGGGACAGCACAAGAGAACCATACACCGGACAGTGCAGTGTGGGACAGGATGAGGGAGGCCACACGTGGGTGAAAGGAGCGACCTGGACATTAGGGAGGAACCCAGGCCCATTTGCTTAAACTGTACAATAAACTTTAACTTTCATTCCTTTTTTTTACATTTTTTTAAATTGCATCACTGTGAGATACACAATTACCAAGCTTCTTTCGTGATTGTTTCAGTTATACAATGTGCCAACATCCATCCTCCACCAGTGTCCATTTTCCATCACCAATGACCCCAGTTTCCCTCTTGCAACCCTGTCCCTAGCCTGTCTTGATAGCAGGCTCTCTCTCTCTCACTCTCTCTCCCTCCCTCCCCCTCCCTCCCTCTCTCTCTTCTCTCTCTCCTCTCCCCTCTCTCTCTCTCCTTTCTTTCTCTCCTCTCCTCTCTCTCCCCCTCCCTCCCTCTCTCTCTTCTCTCTCTCCTCTCCCCTCTCTCTCTCTCTCCTTTCTTTCTCTCCTCTCCTCTCTATCCCCCTCCCTCCCTCTCTCTCTCCCCTCTCTCCTCTCCCCTCTCTCCTCTCCCCTCTCTCTCTCTCCTCTCCCCTCTCTCTCTCTCCTTTCTTTCTCTCCTCTCCTCTCTATCCCCCTCCCTCCCTCTCTCTCTCCCCTCTCTCCTCTCCCCTCTCTCTCTCTCCTTTCTCCCTCTCCTCTCCTCTCCTCTCCTCTCCTCTCCTCTCCTCTCCTCTCCTCTCCTCTCCTCTCCTCTCCTCTCCTCTCCTCTCCTCTCCTCTCCTCTCCTCTCCTCTCCTCTCCTCTCCTCTCCTCTCCTCTCCTCTCCTCTCCTCTCTCTCCCTCTCACTCCCCCTCTCTCCCTCTCTCCCTCTCTCCTCTCCCCTCACTTTTGGGCATTATCATTTGCAATACAGACACTGAGAAGTTATCCCATTAGTTCCTCTACCTATCTTATCCAGAGCAATTATTTCCAACTATCTTTGTCATAACGGTCCCTTCTCTATCCCAACTGCCTTCCTCCCCAGCACTTGAGGCAGGAGGCTTCCAACCCACTCTAAAAAAGCCAAGAAAAATTGTAAAGGCAGTGGATCCAGTCACCTCTTGGGATAGAGCCCCGAGGCTTCAGAATATAAAATCCACCTGCAGATGTGGAATGTTTAAATCAAAACAATTGCTTCTAATCATTTGGCTATCAGCTGTTAGCCCAAACAGAAAGACATGTCTTAGGGGGACAAGGGGAGCAGAAAGAAAGCTTTGTTATATGCTGCACTCAAACCTGCTGAAAACATCAAGACCATCTCATTAGAGGGCAACACACTTGCTCAAGACAGACAAAAGGAATTCGCAGCAGCCTCAAAAATCCATTTAAGGAATTTTGCTTTGTCCTCTCCTTCCATAAGTGGGCCTTGTTTAGTTTTTTTTACATTTGCCTGTAGGCTAATACTTACAACATTGTATTCAGAGCATGGGCCTATCCCAGCAAACATATATAAATAAACCTTTCTACCACCTAAGAGAGCCAGTTGGGATTACAGCCTATCTTTCTAGTTCATCTCAAGACAAACTTTTCTGAAAACCTCCCCAGGCAGAAGGAACCTGTCTTCTGATTTTTTTTATAAGCAGCTTTTTAGTTTATACAAGGCAATTCTAAACATGGTCCCATTTAGCACCAGAGAAACATTTATATAAAACCAATAGCATTCCAGGATACGTAACCGTAAGCGAGTCCACGGCTAACCCACTTGCAAATTATATGCACCCCTTCCCAGAGAAAATCTTACTCAACGATGAGTGATAGAGTTTTCCATGGTTTAATCTCTCTCATTTTAATTGACTAGATAAGTGAAGGTAACAATTAAAGCATGAAATTAAAGCATTGGGAGAAAAAAAAACAGGCATTATGTGGGAGAATGGATATGAGAGGCATTTCTGTAAATGAGTAGGAAGATTAATTTGTTTGCTTTTATAAATGTTTGTATCTCATTTTCATTTAATATCCTAGTGTGTCGCCAACAAAAGAAGCCTCTGTCACCTGCGTCCCTGAACTGTCTTTATACTTCCACCAAGTAAAGAACATGAGCTTCTGACTGGTTGTATTCTTAGCTCAGTTCTTCACTCCTCAGACCCTGTGATTAGAACTCAGTCAAGTGAGTCCATGGCCAAAAAAAAAAAAAAAAGTGTAGGAGACACAGAAGCACACCAACGCCAAGACCAAATCTTCAAATACACACAGGTTTCTGCCTGCTCTCTCCCCCTCTCCGGTCTCCATGTACGAAACTTGTCTTAGCTGGCCTTCCCATCCAAGCGGAGTGGGAGTGCTGGTTACCCAGAACAGAAGGTATCTGGCTCACCACGTCTTAAAGCAACTGAGTCAACCAGTCAAGACCACGGAGCTGCCCAGCCCAGCCGGGCCGAGCGGAGATCAGATGAGCCACAACAATGCGGAAGGTCACAATCCGTAAGAATAGTGTCCTGGGGATAGCGCTCCTATTCTATCTGCAGTGAAAACATACTAGTAGTGATTATTTTTATCCCCTGAGAGTTAAAATGGCGTATTATACAGGAATGACCAGAGGAGATACAAGATTTTCTCAAAAATTCAGCAAATCATGAGTTTGTTGAATTTTCATGGTCATTTATTTCACAGAGCGCTTCTCTTTGGTCAATAACTTTCTTCTCTCATTTGTAAACAGAAGTTAATAGTAGACATTACCTTCCTCCTAGGCACTACAAGAATCAAATGTCCATAAATTCACATATTTATTTATTTGTTTGTTTGTGTTTGGGGACCCATGGTCCTCAGGACTCCCCCCTGATTTGTGCTCAGGGATCCCTCCTAGGGTTGTTAGGGGACTATACGTGGTGCTGGGGTGTGAGCCATGGTGGGCGCCTTGAAGGAAGTGCTTTATTCCCTGTACTCTCTCACACCCCACATGCCCATAGATTTAGGAAGGAAGGAAGGAAGGAAGGAAGGAAGGAAGGAAGGAAGGAAGGAAGGAAGGAAGGAAGGAAGGAAGGAAGGAAGGAAGGAAGGAAGGAGGGAAGGAGGGAGGGAGGGAGGGAGGGAGGGAGGGATGGGGGAGGGAAGGAAGGAAGGAAGGAAGGAAGGAAGGAAGGAAGGAAGGAAGGAAGGAAGGAAGGAAGGAAGGAAGGAAGGAAGGAAGGAAGGAGGGGAGGAGGGAGGGAGGGAGGGAGGAATAGAGAGGAGGAAAGACAGGAACAGAGGAAAGGAGGAGGAAAAACCCACCCCTCTAGAGGTCTGACTTGATAGGACTCAAACTAATAGAGTGACTAAATCCACACACCCAGGAACAAAACGAACTTTGTTAAAATGGGGGGGGGGAGATGATATCTCATGTTAAATAATCCAGATCATTCCTTGCCTGCGATCATATAAACTAAAAACGTATGATTGTCTCAAGTGGTTTCTAGTTCCAAAGATGAGGACAGTAGCACCTGGTACAGAAGTCCCCGTTTCCTCTGTCCCTGTAAGCTTTCATTGAGCTCCACCTACGGGATCCCAGAGTGAGTAAGCCCCTGGGTCCTCCTCCAGAATCCGTGCTCCAGCCTCAGACTGCAGTGCATGATGGAAGCCGGGCTGCCCTTCCTGTGCAGGTGTGACAAGAGACCCCTCACACTTTACATCATACGAGAGCAGCCAGGCTGGATCGTTGACTAATTACTACCCTGCCCTCCACCTAAGGCCTTACCACCCAAATTGTCGATGAGATAACTCTTGGCCAGATCCACACTCCGAAGAGAAATCATACTTCTGTGAGGCGGCTGTCACCTGAACGTTTAATTGCCTGGAGTAAGCTCTATCAGGATGAGTTGTGTGTGCCCCATCTGACAAGTCCATGCACAGACAGAGACAGGGTCGGACACGTCTGTATCAATCAGAAGTTGGAACCACCATCTCAGAGTGGCAAATGAGGGAGGTGAGAATGGTGTGTGTGTGGGAGAGGGGGTGCGGGGGGAGGGCAAGGGTATCTAGCAGTGCACGCATGCACACACAACATACACACAAATACACACACACACAGAGGCTGCAAAGGACAATTTGCAAGCAGGCAGGAAATCTCCACCTGCTCACCTCTGAATGTAGTGCCTGCTGCTATGTCTCTCAGTTCAGGTTTTTTTTGGGTTTTTTTTTTTTTTTTTTGCTTATTGGATCACACCCGGCGATGCACAGGGGTCACTCCTGGCTCTGCTCAGGGGACCATATGGGATGCTGGGAATCGAACCCGGGTTGGCCACGTGCAAGGCAAATGCCCTACCTGCTGTGCTCTCGCTCCAGCCCCTCACTTCAGGTTTTGTGACTCGCCAACAGCTCAAGTTCCTCCCTTACACTGAAGATAGCCTCTTAAGTTCTGCCAGCCTGCAATTCATTTTTTTAAAAAAGAGATAGAAAGAGAGACCATGTGGGTATGGTCACATATGGGCTCAGCTCTTTGAAATTTGGTGGGTGTGATTTGGGGGGGCAGACACTGAAGCACACAGAACCCTGGTCATTGCCTTCAGGCAACCAAATTTTACCATCCAAATGTCTCTATTTTCTCTAGGTGCCATGACATGAAAAATTCAGGAAGTCTGGCTGTAGCCTGAGGGTATAACAGTAATGGTCTTTTTCTTTTAATCTCTATTTTTACTTTAGTTAACTCCTTCTGGGTGTGTCCTGATTTGGTCGTTCAGCCTCTCTACGTTCCTATATTCACTGTAGCTTCCTGAAATGGGCAGACTGTATCACTGTATCACACTGTCATCCTGTTGCTCATTGATTTGCTCAAGCAGGCACCAGTAACGTCTCCATTGTGAGACTTGTTACTGTTTTTTGCATATCAAACACGCCACTGGGAGCTTGCCAGGCTCTGCCATGCAGGTAGGATACTCTCAGTAGCTTGCCAGACTCTCCAAGAGGGATGTAGGAATCAAACTCAGGTCATCCATGTGCAAGGCAAACGTTCTACCCACGGTACTATCGCTCCAGCCCTGAGCAGACTGTACCAAATAATTTTTATGGATTTCGCTGGCTCAAGATCTCCACAAGCTTCACACTCTACCATTCTCATCCTATGTTGGACCAATTACCTATCCCAGGACTCTGCTAAAAACTAGCTCTCTAAGAACCCAGATACAAACTATTTAAAACCCTCTGGTGTATCAGGGCTGGAGAGCTAGCAAAGTGGGTAATGCACTTGATTTGCAACCAGCTGACCTAGGTTCAACTGCTGACAGGAGTGCTCTCTGACTGAGCACAGAGCCAGGAGTGAGTCTTGGAGCACTACTGAGTGTGACCCAAACACCAAACTAGTAATAAACTCTTTTGGTATATCATGCTTCTTCTTTGAAAAGTCCCATCATACTTGTAGAGACTTCATTCATTCATGGCTTCACACCATGTTTGTTGTGAGGGGGTGAAGGGGGGCTGTCCACCCTGTTGAGGGCACATGTGGGTTTAGAAATTGGACTAATAGATTTAAATCTCCGTGCTTAACAATCACGTCCACATCTCAGGATGGCTGTGAGGGTGAAGTGAGTTCATGTTTATAAAGCACAGTGCCCGGTATAAAGTAAACACTCCATAAATTAACACTGATGCTTTCTTGACATGGAATGATTCAAGGCATCTATCCAAGGCCATTCCTCTGTGACGCTGTAATTCATATCCACTTCTTTATCATCTTACTCTCCAATTCTTATCATAGCCTGGCATGTTATCCTATAAACCAGATCCAAACTATTCATCAAGTGAATTATTGAACAAAAGTAGCTAGCTTTAGCTAGAGTCCCATCAACTTCTCTCAATGCTAATTTCCAGCTAAAATGTTCTGCCTGTTCAGCTTAAACTGAAGCTTACTTTGTTTCCCATCTTCAGGGAATGCAAGACCAAATGCACATTTCTCCATTCACAAGAGAAATATGACCATTTGGGCAAGTTGCAGTAATACCTCTCCTAGACTCTCTCTTCCAGCTCTCTAATCTAATTGCTATTTAAGGAATAACAGTTTAGGTAGCCAAATAGCATTCCCAACAAAAGGGGAAAATTCCAAAACTCAGATATTAGATTTCCAGATGTAGACAACCGCTTGTTTTTACCTTGGTGGTGTTGACAATTTATGATTGTCTTTGGAAAATCATTTGATAATGATCCAACTATCTAGAACCTCTGTATTTTATGCCTGTTAAGAAGAAAAGAAAGTTATTACCCAGGAAAATTTCCAGACTGCCATAAAAGAAAAGCAATTGCTGCCAAGAACCATCTGCCATCAAATCTCCCGGAGCAGTTTCTTACCTTTATGTGTCTGTAAAGTGCCGTTTTTAAAAATGAGAAAAGGCCATCAATCATTTCTCTTAAGGCTAATTGCAAGCGTCTACCAGAGAAATTAAATATTATAAAATATGAACCAAAGGTATGTGGCATTCTGTAACCAAATGTAGGCATCTCCCAGGGATGGGTGCCAGTGTGGAGACTGCAGAAGACGCAATGACACCAACAGGTTATAGGACCTTTCCGTAAATCCCCTCGGTCACCACAGCCCTCAGCTCCCCCACAGGCCACAGAGGGGCACAGTGAAAGTCTCACACACCTTAGAGGCTTTATGAAAATCCAATGAGATAGGAGTGGTGAGCATCCCGGGAAAAATGAAATGTGGTGTGAGAACTACAGATGGAGCAATCTTTTTTGAGGTGGGTTTTGGTATCACTGCTATTAGGCTCAGTTAACCATAAGAGTTCGGGTATTTTTTCCACTCTTATTCCACAGGAATATTCAACTCTTATTCCGACTGGATTCCACAGGACGTCAAAAGATCGCGTGGCTGCCCACCAATAAGATGGTCAGACTTCTTCGTCAAAGCCCTGAATGAATGATTTAAGGCTCTTCCTGTTCCTGGAGCGAGCAGATATCATTGGGCTACACTAGCATGTGACAGGGACAAATGGAGACGTTACTGGCGCCCGCTCGAGCAAATCAAAGATCAGCAGGAAGACAAGTGATACAAGTGATACAACCATAAGAGAAGCCAAAGATCAAACCTGGATCTGCCACATGCGAGTAAATTTTGCCTGACCGACTGTACTGTTTCTTGTGCCCCATGGATCATCTTTCTAAATGGTAAAAGGAAAAACAAAAATCTGTCATGAGTGATTTCACATTGATAGGACACGCAGCTATTCTAGAAATGTGGTAAAACCGAAATTGTTGGCTCTAGATCCCAAACCTAATTGAGACTCTGCATGCCCAAGGGAAGCTTGCTAGTAAATTCAGTATCTAAATCCTCCCATAGACTTCCCGGATGAGAATTTTCATGGACCCCTGGAATTAGAATGGGTGCGCTGGACCTGGGATCTGTATTTTAGCACAATTCCCAGAAGATGTTGAGAAGTGACTGAAGAAACGTTGGGCTGGAAGATTTCTATGCTCGACAGCAGGGGGTCATCCTCTCCATGAATGTCTGCTGCTGAACTTATGATTTCTGAGCCAGAGGCTGACCTGTGTGTTTCTCTGTCCAACCCCTACCAGTGCCTCAATCAGGGAACTAGATTATAGGTTGCCTCTGGCAGAGGCATTACCACTTTGAGCAGAAATAAAAGGGAAGGCAGCAGTGGAAGATGAAAAAGGCACCTTCCTCCCTAGGTCAGTATCCAGAATGGCCCTTATCTGACCATCACCAGCCTGGAAATGAGATACGTCTGGTTCACCCACTGTTTTAAAGATTCAACAGACTTTTTTTTTTTTTGCAATGCACAAGGGTTACCCCTGGCTTATGCACTCAGGAATCACTCCTGGCGGTGCTCAGAGCACCATATGGGATGCTGGGAATCGAACCCAGGTCAGCCACATGCAAGGCAAACGCCCTACTCACTGTGCTATCACTCCAGCCCACAACAGACATTTCTTTGCAAATAGCTTTTGAGTATCTGCCCTTCTCTCCCTCCTCCTTTCCTTTCTCCCTGTAATGATGATCTATGGTCTACCCACTACACACCAGGCTCCGGATGAAGTATTAGTTGGGATACTCTGGTACTGCTCACAACTGGGGAGAAGACCCCCAAGGAAGATCTCTTTAAAGGATGCAGTGAAGGGAGGGAACTCAGCTGCAGAGCCGAGAGCAGAAGGTTCTGACTCCCAGTGGGAGAGTGACCCATGAGCTATGGGGAGGAAAGTGCTTTGACCATGGTCCCACTGGATGCAGGCCAAGATGGCCATCTCAGAAAATAAGGGAAGAGTAGATGACAGGGGTGACACTGAAGAGCCAGATCAATGCTGTGGGTCACCCACTTAGCATTTGAACTTTATCACATGAGGATTGGGACGCACTAAAGGGTGCAGACCCCTCAGAGAGGGAAGTTGAGGAGAGCACTTGACTGCAGGATGCATGTGAAGGATTAGGAGACAATTAGGGGGCTACCAAGGGAGCACAGGTCGCCTGGCTTTAGACACGGGCAGAAATGAGCACTTACAATGAACTGCATTGAACAGGGCATTCATTAAAGGACTTTGGGGGAAAAAACAGAATAAAATAGATAAATCACAAATTCTGTATTGGTGACAAGCAGGGCAATGGGGCAGATGAAGAATTAGTCCTGACACAGAGACATTAAGCAACTTGGTTAAGCTCACCCTTACCCTGTGTCAGAGTAGGGCGCTCAAGCACTCTGCCTCGTGGCAGTAGAGAGGAAACTAAACCTAGTTCTGGAAAGTTGTTTCAAAGGAAGAAACGTATTCAGTGGCCTGGCGTGCTAGGCTTGTCCTGGGGCTGATAAGGTATTGTGCTAAAGCACACCTCCACGAGCACAAACACCACCTACAAATGGAATCAATGACCCTGACTCAAGTTCTTAGGACCCACAGTCCTGCTCTGTTCTCCAGCCACAGAACCAGAGTCTCAGTCAGGGAAAGGCTGAGTCAGCCAGCCAGTGCTCACACTCCCCACGGTTCATACAATGTAGCTCCAGTATTTCCTGTACACACACACACACACACTCACATACACACACACACACACACACACACACACACACACACACACACACCCCTATTTTCCCAGATGTATTCCCTAGTACAGTGAGTAGGGTGTTTGCCTTGCACCAACCCGGGGTTCGATTCCTCCGACCCTCTCGGAGAGACCAGCAAGCTACTGAAAGAAAGTATCCCGTCCACACAGCAGAGACTAGCAAGCTACCATTGGCGTATTGGATATGCCAAAAACAGCAACAACAAGTCTCACAATGGAGACATTACTGGTGCCCGCTCGAGCAAATCCATGAGCAACGGGATGACAGTGATACAGGATGGCAGAATACAACTGGGTGAAAGTCCCCAATCCCTCCACTTCCAAGTTTCTGGGGGCTCTAGAAGCACCCTATGAATAGTAACTAAGAGGCTGGCCTGGCTCTGCATCATCCTCACCTCCACCCAAGAGATGAGCACTGCTAAAGGAGTGCGAGACCCTGCCTGTTCTCTGATACACCGGCCCCGTCTGTGGACTGATAGAGCAGAGGTGGCAAGATTAATTGTATTTTTCCTGGAACAAAGCTGGAAATCACTCAAAGGGCAATAAATGTTGAAATCTGTCTCTGCTCTGCAAAAACTCAGACAAAAAGCCAATAAGGCAATTTTTACTTTACGTCCATGATGGATTTTCTTCTTAAACAGATTGGCGTGGAATGCAGAGGGCGAGATGAGCCCCAGAGCTCCAGAGAGACGGCTCGCTTTGGAGAGGATCTCTCCCGGGTCGGCAAGGCTGCAGCACCACATATTTGCTCTGGCACTCCATGAAATCCATAGCCTGGTTAAATACTGGCCAGAAGTAACGGCCTGCCAAGTGTGTGGACAAAACAGAACAGGCCCTAAGGTCACTTGTTAGTGGCTAGAGAAGCAGAAATGTGAAGTTGATGGTGGTGAGGCAAAGAAATCTATGAAGCAGAGCTACTTGGAGGCTTGCAGAGCACTTCAAAAAAATTATATTGCAAAACCTCAATCTGAAAACCAGAGCAGACTCCTCCAAGCTCCCCTCGGGGTTAAGGAGGTTGCGTGTTGAGAACCTGTGTCTTACGTATGTAAGGCAATTTATGGGTCAGAAAGAATTCTCCTACATTTTCTCATTTATCTTCCAACAACCCTGTAAATGGATATTATTATTAATCTCATTTGTAGAGGAGGAAACTGAGGGTCAGAGATTTTTTTTAACTGGCTTATAGAAATGTACCAGAAAGTTAGGTGAGACATGCGTATAAAGAGAGCCTCAACATTCCATGACAGCCACAGCCTGTAAAGAGGCTTCATCAGCCAGGGTTCTAGCAGAACTTAGATCACAAACCCAAAATAGTCAAGGAGAGATTTAACAAAGGATTATTTATAAAAGCTGAGGAAGGTGTAGACAATACTAAAAGGAAAGGTTAGGAATCATAAGGCTGTTACATTCTAGGACGAAGAGGTTTAGAAGAAGGTGGAATCTGGAGAGAATTAATCTTGAGTGGGATTGTGTCCTTCTTGAAGCAGGAACTGAGTGAGGGACCTAGATTATTCAATTGCGTGGGTCCCAACTTGGTCAATACTAACTGGAAGTTAGACGGCAAAAGGACATTTGAGCTAAACATGCAACTAAGTTCCCCGGGACAGAAAGCAGAAGAGGAAACAACAGAGAAGATCAAACAGATGGTCCCTTCAAAGTGTTATTTAATTCACTAAGAAACAATCTAGGAAATGAACAGATAGTACAGCTGTTAAGGGGCTTACCTTGCATGCTGCCATCCCCAGTTTGATCTCCAGCACTGCATGTGGTCCACTGTGCACCACCAGGAGTGATTCCTGAGGACAGAGCAGGAGTAAGCCCTGAGTACTGCTAGATGAGCCCTCACAGAAAGAAAGAAAGAAAGAAAGAAAGAAAGAAAGAAAGAAAGAAAGAAAGAAAGAAAGAAAGAAAGAAAGAAAGAAAGAAAGAAAGAAAGAAAGAAAGAAAGAAAGAAAGAAAGAAAGAAAGAAAGAGAGAGAGAGAGAGAGAGAGAGAGAGAGGGAGGGAGGGAGGGAGGGAGGGAGGGAGGGAGGGAGGGAGGGAGGGAGAGAGAGAGAGAGAGAGAGAGAGAGAAAGAAAGAAAGGAAGGAAGGAAGGAAGGAAGGAAGGAAGGAAGGAAGGAAGGAAGGAAGGAAGGAAGGAAGGAAGGAAGGAAGGAAGGAAGGAAGGAAGGAAGGAAGGAAGGAAGGAGGAAGGAAAGAGAGATGAAGGGAGGCATGGAGGGAGGAAGACAGAGAAAAGAAGAGAGAGTGAAAGAGAAAGAAAGAAAAATAACAAGAAAATAAAAAACAGCTACCCATATAAAAAATTATTCTAAATATACTTTAATCCTGGGAAGATTGTTGGAGCCATAGTACAGCGGAAGGGCGGTTGCCTTGCATGTAACCAATCCAAGTTAGATTCCAGGCATCCCATAAGGTCCTCCAAACTCTGCCAGGTGTGAAACCTAAGCACAGAACCAGGAGTAAGCCCTGAGCACAGTTAGATGTGGCCCCAAAACAAGAGTAAATCAAAAAGTCTGGGGGGAAAGGCACAGCAAATGGGAGCACTTCTGGGTAGCATTTCTGGACCATAGTTCGTTTGCTGTTGCTGTCACAATGTTTCCACTCATTTCCTTTGCATCTTTGTGTATTTTGCATTCCAGAAGTTCTAGAAGGAGCACGCATCATTATATGCTGGAAAATACATCTTTGACTTAAAGCAGATTATCTTAAATCCCTAGAAACTGAAGGATAAAATGTTAATGTACTTGGCTGGAGCTAACATCCACAAAAGGAGAAAAAAAATAGGAAGAAAAAAAATCCTGTAATCTTCTATCGATCTCAAATAACATGTTGGGTGTTCTCAGAATAGCTCCAAGTCAGTGGTTCATTTGTTTTAAAAGTAGCTCCTCTGAGTGACAAAAGAATCATCATCCCTTTTAGAGACACAATGACGGAGGCTTCAAAGAAAATCAAATCACCTGTGCAAGGTAAGACTGCTGGTAACTCCAACCTCAACTAAAATAATATTAACACACAAGGTTTAACCTGTAACAATAGGTTAGCAATCTTTTATACAATACCTTAATGGCTTCAGGATGAGATACAACAATCTTCACATACTTTCTTCTAAGGAAATCTTTTTTTTCGTCATTTTTTAGCAAATTAATCATAACTAGCAGTACAAAAAATCATTTCATGCCTTCCTGGGTAGTGGTTGGGAAAATAGGACACGATGGTGGTAGAAAGGCATTAAGTAATGATGGTGGGGATGGGGTTGGAATATTTAATGTAATAAATCTCTGTGAACAATTTTATAAATATAAAATAAATTTTGAAAGAAAAAAGACTGCTGGAAACTGACAGGCCTAGATTTGAACCAGATTGTCTGATTTCAAAGTCAGGGCAGTTCCAGGAAGCAGAACCGTTTCCCTGATAGAACCATCACCAGCCTACTCCCGCAGCCCTGCCCTAGGCCGAGCCCTCTCCCTGACCATCTAAAGTCTAAGCTGCCTTATTCCTGCACTTTCCGAGCATTTCTTGGCTATCCTAAGCTAACAGTACAGATCTGCAAACCCCAGAGGACACGAAACAAGAGCTGAGGTGGTATTCCACTTGTCAAATTACCATCTTTCCAATGAGTGCTTTTCTGGTCTCTATGTCCTATAATGATCACTAATGATTATATAGGGGAACAAAAGATTTATGGAGCACTGATTTCATGCCAGGCATTGAGCAGCATGCTTTAGTACTCATGACAACCTTCCGGGGCAAGTCCCTTCCCGTCCTTGTCTTAGATAGGAAGACATCGAGTTCCAAGGAATTTAAGTAACTCAAATAGCTAAGTAAGTGGCGGCTTGGGCTGTGAATGCAGATTTGTCTGCCCACCAAGCTCGGTCTCTCCAAGCTCATTAATTAGACTCCTAGATAGACCCAGCTTACTTAAGAAAGTCACAGAAAAATAAATCTTAGCTCTTATTAGAACTTAATA